>NW_024884475.1:42655631-43073061 GCF_019232065.1 Centrocercus urophasianus | reverse complement strand
TTTTTTTTTTTTCTCTTTTTCTTTCTTTTTTTTGTTTTTCATTTTCCTATTTTTTTTCTTTTTCAGATTTTTTTTCTTTTTCCGTCTTTGTTTGTTTGTTCGTTGTTTCCTTTTCTCCCTCTCTCTCTCTCTCTCTCTCTCTCTTTTCTGCCTTCTACTTTCCGCGTCCCCCGTTCATCCCCGTTCTCGTTTCTCCTCCCGTCGCAACCTCTCCCCGCTCCGACCTTCAGATCGAAGCCGCGGCGCTGCCCCGGGTCCGGCCCTTCCCACCGCCGCCGTCCCCGGGCAGCCCCGGTCAGGAGGGAACAGCCTCGGCCCGGCCCGACCCGTTCGGGTCTGCGGGGCCGCGGGGCCGGGAGGCGAAGGGAGAGGCGGGCGGGAGCGGCGCGGCCGGGAGCGACCCGCGGGGCTTTGCTGCCGCGTTTGGCACATAGCACAGGGACGCGGGAAGAAAAGGAACAGAGCGGCACCTCCGTGCCACGGCCCGTTAGAACAGGGTCCCCGGGTGCCGCCCGCTGTTCGCTTCGTTTTGCGGTCTGTTTATGGGCGCACGCCGAGCGCGGCTCTTCGGGAACCGCCGCGGCTGCCGGGAGCGGAGAGCTCGGGGCCCGGGGGAACCTCAGAGGAGCGGCCGCTTTGTTCGGCGCACGCAGCGCTCCGCCGTCACCGCCTGCTCTTCTCCAGCGGCCTCCTGAGAGTGCCGGGCGGCATTCGAGCACTGTGCGGGCACCGGGTGGTTCGTGGTCCTCCTCGTGCCGGGGAAAGGACGGAGCCGGGGTCTGCCAGTGCTTTGCCGTGTGCTAATTCCAACAAGTCTTCAAGGTCTGATTACTGAAACGGAGCACAGAACATACAAACGCCGTCGAGATTTTAATTTTTTTAATTTTTACTCTCACCCGTAATTCACGGTGCAAATGTGCCCTTTATGACAAAATGGTGATGATGCGGCAGGGCTGCCTGCAGCGGGGCCAGCGCTGAGGGATTGTGCGTGGCCTCTCCTGCTCCTTCTGCTTCCTCCCAAATGCGGAGCGGCCGAGAAGCAGAGAGAGCTCATTAAAAATAGTTAATAGGTTAATAGGCACCCGGGCTTATATTTCTCTAATGCAGAACGCCACTGCTTCGGTGATGTGGCTGTGAGGCGTTACAGGGAGCCAAGAGAATGAATCAGACGTTTAATGGAGATGTGGAAGCGGAAATCTCTGCTAGGGCTACAAAAATGAGAGCCAACAATACACTAAAATATAATAAAATTAGAATTAAAATTCCGCACACGAAGTGCCAACGTGTCTCCACTCTCGCTAGGCGCAAACTGAAGCAAAGCCCCAACGAATGGCCGGAGCCGGGACTTCGGCTGCGGTCCCCCTGCTCCATGTCCCCATCCCCGGGCGGCTCAGTCGGGACAGTGCCCTACGCGGGGCTTTGGGGAGCCCCTTCCTTAGCGACTCTCTCCCTCTCCACCCCCCCCCTCCCCCCCTTCCTGGGCGCTGCGCGGGAGCTGCAGCAGAAATCCTTTTTCCTTCTGTTGGTCCGGACTGACCCCTACTGGGGGAGAGCCGCGGAGCAGAGCGGGAGGGCCCCACACTGCGAGTGGAGCAAAGACTTTCTATAGCTTTTGTACGTTTATTGTGAGAAACTGTTACGGACTAACAAAAAAAAAAAAATTGAAAAATCGGAAACAAACAAACAGACGAACCAGCGTGGCTCCACTTTGGTTTCACGCGGACAGCAAAAATGTGTGGAAATGTGACTGGCCGTGCTGTTGCGCTTCTGTAGTCTCTTTGGCTCGATGGGAAAAACGTACGCACGGCGGGGGCACCTCGGGGCATCGGGCTCCATGGAAATGGGACCGCAGAGCTTTGCTCAGAAGCTGCTGGCACACGGTGCTCCCGGGGAGTCGGGGAACCGGAGATCGTTACATCGATGGTCCAAATGGGGACGGGAGGGAGGAAGTGGCGGCAGCTCTCGTTATGTGCATGTTTTTATGGCTTTTAGAAAACCACATTGCAGCATTTTCCGTCGCGTCCGAGGCTGACAGGGCTGCATTGATTAAAACATCCGATTCAGGTCATAAAGAAAATTCGCTCGCAGCAGCACAGTCCGTAAAGCCACGCTTTCTTAAGACGTCTCGCTCCCGTCGCTGCGGCGCGGAACGCAACACGAAGCCATCCGCTCCCTGCGCGTCCCCGACGCCGAGCGCGCCCGGTGCCGCCAGGGGCTGCTGTGCTGCCGGGAAGGGCGCAGCGCTCCGCGGGTACCGATCGCTCCGCTGGTGCCGATCCCGCCGCGGCTGTGGGAGGCGGTCACGGCCCTCGGCCTCGCACCGGAGGCACCGCCCGGCCCCCCAAACGCAGGGCTTCACGGGGTGGCCATCCGCAGCGTGGCTGTAGCTTTTGCCTTCCGTGCTTCCTGCAGGCTGCCCGCCGCTTACAGTGCGTACTCTTGGTGAGGCTCTGTCTGTCCCGTGAGATGAGACTGCTGGATGGCAGAAGTGAGTTATATTCCAGAAACGGCCAAAAATCAGGATGCACATAGCCTGGGTGGAAAGGCATAACCTGTCACTCAGTGTTCCACGCAGATGTTTGCGGTAAAACACCGGCTCTGCGTGGTTATACAGCCTGCAGTGCATGGGAATGTATGTGGGAAGGATGTGTTGCAAATGCATGGCGTGTTCAGGCAGCTGCAACAAGTTCCAGAGTGAATCTTGGAGGAAAACAGCAGTGGTTTGCCAAGCAGCCATCATGTCTGAAACATCTTTTGGGAAAAAGAAATGACGTCCTGGGAATCGTGGCATGGAAGGAAGATCTGTGTGCTGCTCCACACCTGGACCAAGGGGTGGCAGGTGGGACACAGCTTCCTGCAGCCACGTCTTCCTGGCGATTACCTGGTGATAGTCCTCACTCTTCTGTGCTTTGTTTGGAGGCATCACAGCCACTTTGCTTCCCTGGATTTTTGATTGTTGGTTTGGGCTTTTTTTGTGTGTGTGGTTTGGCATACAGCTGTCCCTACTTCATAAAGTTTGAGTGTGCAAGCTCCAAGCACGTAATTCTCAGGCACAAATACTACACAGACTGTGACGTTTCACTGCCAGACTAGCGAATGCAAACAGCTTACTTGGCACGTTAGCTCAACACAGAACAATTCAGCGCTGTCAGTGGACTTAAATTAGTAAAATATGGATGCTTATATTCCATTCAGGATGCCTTGGCAAATCACTGCTGTCTGTCAGCACATGTTAACACCAACAAGACAAGAGTTAGAGTTCATATTGTATCCATTTAGAGGGAGAAAAGAGACTCCATTCTGTTTTGCTTTGTGCTGTTTGAGAGGAGGACTCACCTGGGAGCACTCAGGTTGTGCGACACCGAGCTCCTGGCCTGGAATCCAGCTGTGTGCACTCCCCAGGCAGCACCAAGCGCAGGCGCTGCACTTCCCCATGCAGTCCCAGTGCTGCTCGGTGCAGTCCCTGTGGTGCGGGAGCACCTGTGCTATGGGCTCGCCATGCTCTATGCAGCTCAAACTCTGGGGGTGTTGTGTGACTGCTCTCTGCTTTCCTCTCTATATTTCTCTATAAGGAAAAGATTGCAAATTGATTACATGCAACATCTTACAGTGCTGTTTATAATTGCTACAACCTGTGGGACACAGAGCTGTTGCTGACGTCGTGTGACATTGCCATTGATGCTGAGCAGTGGGTACCAACATTTTCCACGTCTCTACTGTTCTGTGTATAAGTAGGAATCAATTTCAACAAGACAAAAGCTGTGAACAATTTCTGATTCCAAGAGTTCCAGCAGTTGGGCTCCCCTGTTGAAGGAGGTGTAAATCTCAAAGCAACATTCCAGGCCTGGTCGGTTCTGTTCCTCAGCCTCACAGCTGCCAGGGGCCGGTTCCTTCAGGCTGCTCTTGCTGTGGAAGGAAGGGGGCTGATCTGCTCCGCTGCCCTCTGCAGAAGGGGCTCAGTGGTAGTCAGCAGAGGCTGCAGCAGCCCCTCACAGACTGCCTTCCCAGCAGGGCTCTGCACGCAGCTCATGCACGCGTTTTCACACAGGGATTATGTAACTCTGGCAGTGTAGGGACTTCATTGTGTGTCTGCCTGCAGAGCGCTCCCCCTTCTGTACACAGAGCATAGAGACAGCGCGGAGCCGCTTGCTGCTCAGCGCAGCGTGGCTGTGGTGCGCTCTGCACCTTATCCGATACACGGGCTGAGCGTGGGGACACGCCGGGTGCCACTGTTGTGGAAAGCACTGGGCCCAAGCACCCAGCTTTGGTTTGTTCGCCAGCAGCTTTTGGTCACTGAATGGATGTGAGAGGCAAAGGCCCGGCAGCAGGAACTTCTGAGGACTCTAGTTGAGAATTCTTCATTGATACTTCACTTGTACATGAGATCCACAATTATATTGGTATATCAGAAGGGCTGTTGGCAGGCATGCCAATTTCTCTATGTGTGAAGAATGTGGCAGTTCCTACCACACATTGTGAAAACACAAAAACACTCCAGAGAAGTAATGTTACATTCCAGGCAAAGCGGCTCATTGCCCCACAGGATCCTGAGCAGCAGAGAGGAGGATTCCTACCCGACCAGTCCAACCAGCTGAGACTCAGGGCACTGCAAGCTGAGGGTGTGTACTGGGCTTCCAGGAGCAGCCAGACTGTTCTGCTGCCAGCCCCGACCATTCAGCTGCCAGTCCCACTGCTCTGCCTGCAGCCCTGGCCCTCGCTCATCTTATGTCATCTCTGTGCCTTGCTGTCACAGCTCAGAGACAAGAAAAAAGGAAGACTAGGCTCATGTGCCCACCTAATCCTTCTGGCACCTGGTTCTTGTTTTTAATTCTCTCTCTTCATGGCCCTGCCCATAGGATTGTTCACGCTGTCACCCCACTGTCACCAGTTGCTCAGGTGCTCCCTCTCTTCCTTATCCCCAAATGCAGTGACTCATGCTCTTGCACTCACCTGCTCTCCATTCATTAATAACTTTGGCTTTCTGTCTCTGCTGGTTAGCCTTTGCTGTTATCATTGCATTAGTCCATTTGCTAAAGAAATATTTTCTCCTCTGAGTTTTTCTAGGTGAATCTTTTCCCTTTCACAGTTTAGGAGGTGGCTGGTCATCCTGGATGGGATGTAAGCATTTGCTTTATGGGTCTGGTCTTGTTCAACATTTTCATCAGTGACCTGGATGAAGGGATAGAGTGCACCCTCAGCAAGTTTGCTGATGATACAAAGCTGGAAGGAGTGGTTGACACATCAGAAGGCTGTGCTGCCATTCAGAGAGACCTGGACAGGCTGAGAGTTGAGCAGAGAGGAACACGATGAGGTTCAGCAGGGGCATGTCCTGCGCCTGGGAGGAATACCTGCACACATCGGTGCCAACAGATGGGGGGCTGACCTGCTAGAGAGGAGCTCTGTGGAGAAGGACCTGGGTGTCCTGGTGGACAGCAGGTTGGCCACAAGCCAGCAGTGTGCCCTTGTGCCCAAGAAGGGCAGTGGGATCCTGGGGTGCGTTGCAAAGAGTGTGGCCAGCAGGGTGAGGGAGGTGATCCTCCTCCTCTGCTCTACCACGGTGAGGCCACATCTGGAGCACTGTGCCCAGTTCTGGGCTCCCCAGCTCAAGAAGGACGGGGAACTTCTGGACAGAGTCCAGTGGAGGGCGACAAAATGATTGGGGCCTGGAAAACCTCTTGCATGGGGAAAGGCTGAGGGAGCTGGAGCTGTACAGCCTGCAGGAGGGAGGCTGAGAGCAGATCGGATCAGTGCTTATCAATATCTAACGGGTGGGAATCATGCGGGTGGGGCCAGGCTCTGTTCTGTGCTGTGCAGCAACAGGACAAGGGTAGCGGGCACAGATTGGAACACAGAAATTCCGTACGAACATGAGGAAGAAGTTTCCTGTGAGGGTGACAGAGCACTGAACAGCTGCCCAGTGCGGTCATGGAGTCTGCTTCTCTGGAGATACTCAGAACCCACCTGGAGGCTTTCCTGTGTGACCTGCTGCAGGGATCTGCTCCAGCAGGGGGGGATTGGGCTGGGGATCTCCGGAGGTCCCTTCCAACCCCTGTGATTCTGTGATTTTGTGCAGGCAGCAAAGCATCACTTGTGTTTGCCGAACGTGGGAAGATCTTTTCTGTGGCTTTACTGCTAAGCCAGCTTTGCCGGGCGGTGTGCAGCAAGGCTGTGCCGGCAGGGCCACGGGGAGCAGGCGAGCTGCTCAGTGCTTCCGTGTGCGCCTCGAGACAGCAAGTTCCAGCGCGGGGAGCAGCGGGGTCCTCACGCTGGAGATGAGGAGCACTGATGGAGAAACACATTTACAGCCGTGTTTATGAGGCGTCGGCAACCAGGCAACCTTTGTCCGAGGGCGGGAACCACACCTCAGGGTGCTGCCCGCCCTGTGCTCGGGACCGGCCTCTCACAGGAGCGGCCCTTCTCTGAGCCAACAGAGCCATTACCGAAAGACGCCCTTGCGTCAGCCCGACCCGCAGGCCGGGAGTGCGGCTCCACGGGCAGCGCAGGTGCCTTGGGGGCGGGCGGCGCCGGCCCCGCTCCGCCCAGCGACAGAGAGGAGGGCCGGCCCGGCGGCGGGCGCACCTGGACACCGCGGCGGCGGGGACGCGGCCGGCTCCGCGCCCCCTGACGGGGCTGCCAGCGCCGCGCCCGGCCACAGCGCGCTCCCGCCGCCATGTCGGCCCGGCGGCGGCGACGAGCGGCCGCTGATGAGGAGGAGGAGAAGAAGGAGGTGGAGGAGGAGGATGGCAGCGACAGAGTGAGGAGCGGTGGGGCCGTGGGGCTGGGCAGGCCGCGGGCGGGCGCCGGGAGGCTGCGGGGGGCGGCGTGGCGGCTCCGGTTACCGCTGGGAAAGGAGGGCTGTGGGCGGAGGGCCGCCGGGAGCCGCGCGCTGCCGGAGCTGCGGGGCTGTGCGGAGTGAGAAAGCGAAAGTCTGCCGGCAGCCCTCGTCCTGCACTTTGGTTGGGAGGGCACGGAGCCACCGAGCTCTGCAGTGAGCCGGAGTGTGCCGCGTTCAGGGCCCCGTTCTGTACGGCAGCGCTTAGGCCACAGCTGCGTGTGTCTCCCTATGTGAGAACTTGTTTTAGCTATGACTTTTCATAGCGGTCTGCTCAAAATACTGCTTTCCTACAGAAGCATTTGGTTTTGCTCAGCTCTGGACACGGTGACCTGCCCCCAACCCCCCGTCCCACCTCAGCTCCCCCTGCCACAAGGGCTTGTCAGGCTGCTGGGAAGGCAAGCCCAGGATCCTAGAGATGAGTTTTATCAGCCACAGTTGGGTCCTGATTTAGTGGTGGGCGCAGTGGTTGTGCACGCCATAGGGGATCTGATGGGGAGTATGAGGCCGTTGGGATTCACAGGTGCCACCACACTCTGTGTCCCCATAGATGGGAACGTGCGTGCTCTGCCTCTTGCCTTGCCTTTGCAACATGCAGACAGCACGTTCTCCTTCAGATGTTTGCACATTGCCTGTTCTGCCTTGGGGGCTGCGCACTTGGAAACTTGTTCCCTCCTCCATGACTGCTCCAGATGGCTGTGAAGCAATGGGTTTCCGCTGCTCCCCACTGCGCAGCTGGGAAACATCACCCTCTTCCACACTTAAAATGAGAATGTGGATGTATGGAAACTGCTGGCTTCTGATGCAACTGCTGCTGACCCAATTCATTCAGTTTCCAGATGGGTAAAAGGGACATGCTTTAAAGCACCGTGCATGTCAATGCAGAGGAATGCTCGGAGTTTGCTCAAGACCTGCAAGAACTCTTGAGTATATCTGAAGGCTTTTATCTGTTAGACCCTTCATTGGCATTTTCAGTATGTTTGCTGATACTTACAATGCTTGCTAAGTCCAGAAATGCTCATTTCCTAGTGAATTTAAGTCAAGCTGTTTGGTTGGTTGTCTTTTTTTTTTTTTTCTCCCCTTTTCTGCTCTTCTTAGTAATGCACAGAAACAATCAGTATCTGTTTCTACTTCCTTGTTTTCGAATAGAAGGTAACTTTGGTTTAGAACAAATGCCGTATGCCCTTTGTATAGCTTGTTCCTGAGCACTGCATAGCTTAGTGTCCCCAGCTGCCTGCAACCTTATCAAGCTGATGACTGCAAAATTCCTGTCAGCGTGCCTTTGCCCTATGGGCCTCTGCGATTTCACAAGTTTTTTCTTTCCTCACGTTGTCCTGTGATGTGCAGGAGTGATCTTTAGGTCTTCCCTGTCCCATTTGTTGCTGTGTGCCTTGTGTGCTTTTCCCATAAACATCTTATATGTTTCCATGAATACTCCACTGCCCTCCAGAGCAAGTGGAATGATTTAGCGTTAAAATACTCAGTATGAAAAAGTCAGTTACAGTTTTGCAGATTGCTGTTCACACTACTCTCAAAATTCCAACCGTTGCATTTGTTACCATGAAGGTTGTGATGCTGCTTTCAAATGCTTGAAAGACAACAGTGTGTCCTGAAGGTAGGGAGATGGTTACTTCTCGTGGTGTCACACAGAGTTCAGGAAGCGGTGTTGTGTTGCCGTGTAGCCACCAAACGAGTGACTGTGTGCCCAGGCTAAGTGTTAATTATTTCTAAGTAAAACAAACCTGGAATCACTGACTGGTGTTTCTCCAGTAACAGCACAAAAGGTGTTTCTGTTCAGTGAAACAGCCCTTCTGGGAGTCAGCTGCTGGAGAAATGACTTGGGCTCAGACTCTCACCTGCAAGGCTGGCCCCAAATTTTGTCCAGAGTCATGGTGTGTGTCCTGAACCCGGAGACATTTGAGGTCAGGCTGGATGGGGCTCAGAGCAACTGCTGAAGCAGCAGGTGTCCTTGCTTGTTGCAGTGAACTTGGACTAGATGACCTTTAAAGGCCCCGTCCAACTCAAATGATTCAGTGATTCTTTAAATGTTCTAAACTCACTTGGAGTTAAATGAAATCCTAATGACTGTGTCGGTTAGAGTGAAATGTTAGACTCTGTCACAAATCACTTCTTTCAGTTTGCTTAGTAATGTTGGAATAACCAGAAAATAGACCTGGTTAGTTTGACGGGTAACAAGAGGGCTAACTATTTTCAAAACTCACATCTTGAAAGTGTGTGAGTTGGGATGTGGAGTGTGCAGTTGGTGATTTGGTGTGTGCAGTTTTCATGGGATTGTGGTTTTGCTTATGTTGGGCTTCAACAGCTTGGAAAAAAAAGGTTTTACTATTCAAGATCTTCTGATGCTTTGATGGCTTGGCTTCAGAGGAAGGTATCGAAGTACATTAATTTAAATACGCCACAAGGTGTTCTCACTGAACTATTAGCTTCAGTGTAACACTTGTGGGAGAGACTGTAGAAAGATCAATGCTGGAGAAGAAAACCGAACAGTTACACTGGTAAAATGGCAATCAATTATTTGCTTTGTATGTGTGTATATATATGTGAAAATAGAAGTACATATATATATACATATAAGTTGTTGGAAAATGTCTGTCTTCCTTTTCTCTTAACATAGGTGATGCTCCGTTCCCTGAGGAAAGCATATTTACAGTGTCTACCTGAGTTTCTTACTGTGTTATGGAAATAGTCCAGTACTAACAGAACATTGCTAGTGCCTTAGTAATGAGTAATTCCTGTGCATGTTTCACTCGGCGTCTGTTAATTGTAGCACAGAAATGTCTTATATGGGATGGCAATTAAGATGAGTATGGCCTTTTAAAAGGTGAGAGGTTGACAGGTCTGTTTTTATTTTTATGCGTGACACATGGATGTATTTTGGTGGCTGCTGGAAAGCAGAAAGCAAGCAGAATTCCATATGGAAGCTTGATTTTTGTGCAGGTGTCACAATACCTCCTGCTAGGTAGGCACAGTGTCCTTCCTTGAGTTCCTCCTACGGAACGGTATTTGTAATATTGCTCAGTTTAGCTTGAGGATGGAAGTCTTGTCACTTTTTAGGAAAGCCAACGTTAAAACAAACCAAACCTCTACAACTACATACACCCTTCTCTTGGATTAGTTCACAAATGCTGAAAACTGATGAACATTGCAGCTTCAGAAAGAAACATCTGTTGGGCGCTGAGCTCCTAGGAGCGGCTGAATAACAGTTTGTGTTTGCCTTCTTCCTGTTCTTATCAGGCCTACATCATTCAGCCCTGTTGGACTTAGCCTTAATGAGCTGGTTAGATGGGTTCTCTTGCAGGAACATGAGCCTTCAGATGAGGAGAGGCAAGGCAACAGCCTCCTTGTAGTGTCTGTCTGTCACAGGCACTTGGGGCCTGAACCGATGAGATGAGTGCGTGTGAAAGGCTCTGTCACCTGCTGTGTGAGAACTGTGGGGAGATGTGGCAATACCTCATATCAAACATTTAACTTGGAGCTGAGGTTAAAAGGTGTCGTTTTGGACACTACAACTTCTGGTGTTTTCACTTTACGTTTGAAAAACTTGTCAATCAGAGCCCACAGCCTCAAGCTGTAGCTTTTCATGCGTTGCCCCTCGCACATCCTCACTGTTGCTGTGTGTTCAGCTTGGTTAGGTCCCAGACCAGGAGAACAGGAGAAGGAAGGGCTGCTGGGTTTTATATTTGCTCCAGAACTGATCTGCAAAGTCAAACTGAAATAGCAAGACTCCTGATCTGATCTTTTTTTTTGAGGGCTTTTGTAGTGATCACACCACTGGTTACTGCAGTGATGATTGTTGTTATTCCTAGCTATTAACTGGAATGTTTATAGTCAATTATGTAACTAAGAAAAAAAATTAACAAGAAAAGTATGTCCCCAAGTGATTGGGTTCTTAAAGCATTTCATGCTGGAGATGACAATTAACTGACTGTTAGTGAGCAACTTCCTCTTTGGCTTCGGACTTGGCAAATTAAATACTTTACTCAGGAAATGTTTTGTGGCCATTATAGCATGAAATGGAAGATGAAGTAAGTGCTCAAGGTCATTGCTGAGGTAAGGTTCAAAGGGAAATAGAAGATAGTTCATGGTTTATTCCCTACAAGTTGTTCTAGCAATTTAAAGCTAAAAAATGGCAGAATGTGTGCAGCTTGAAGACTGCACCGGCCCACCTTCTGATAGCAGCAGCAGCATCAAACTGCTGAAGATGCATTGGATAAGCACAGGAGGACTCCATGGTGTTCACATGCTCTGAAAAATGCCACAGATTTCAGATGCTGGAAATATCAAATTGAAAACATTGCTTCAAGTTAGGTGCATGAGTAAAGATTGTGTTAAAATATCAGAGGTGTAAAAATAGGCATGGTTTTATTTCTTGCTGTTTAAACAGCAGTTGAGCATGGAACCACTTAGAGCTGTGCTGAAAGCCCAGAAATGGAACAAAAATCTCGGAGGTATTTTTAGTTCTCAGTACGTAAAGGAGAGAACTTCTCTGCTGTGCACAAACAAGGATTAATATTAAATACTCTAAGTCGTGGTCTTAGGGCCAGGATTACTGCCCTTCATCTGCAGTGCAGTGCTATCTTCTAGCACTGTGCAAACAGCTTTTTGTACTTGGATGCAGACTGTAAGAGGTGGAACAGTGATTTGGAGAAAGGCTTGTGATTATTTTTTATTTTTTACCTTTTTCTTGTGCGTTATGATACCTGTAGTTGATTTCCTAACCTGTAGTACTACAAAACTGGAAAAAGCCATCTCTGAATAACAAGGCTTGCATGCCCATTAATTTGTTTGCTTGCTTTTCAGGCCTTCAACAAACTTCCTGAGATCTAGATCACGCTTCAAATAGTTACTCTTCTAATGCCTATTAATTATAGTCAGTGTCTGCCTGATGATTGCTCAGCCATGGGATCAGAGGGGAGGGCCCAGCCTGCCTGCTCACCTCCTGCAGGCCAGCGCTGGGAGCCCAAACAGCTCCAAACCAGGCCTCCAAGCTTCCCCATTTCAGCCCGGTTTGGTTTGTGTTTCTGAATGCGGGCTCCATCAGCAGCTTCAGGCAGTGAGGTTTGGCACGCCTTACCTTTTCCACTTGTGTTGTTGACACAGGCTGTTGGTTACTGAGGCTGAGATTATGGTTATTGAAGCTTTGATTATGTTCAAGCACAGCTTCCTGTAGGCCAAGAGGTTGCGGGGAAAAGGCTACAGACTATAGAGGAACCGAGCGATGGCTGGGACTGTAGACCTTAGCTCCACAGTGGATTTTTGGAGGCAAAGGGAAATGTACTCTGCTGTCTTCTAGAATACCAAAAATATTCAGAAGAAGGGAGCAGCTGCACCAGGGCCAAGCGCGGCCTTCCACCTGCGCAGAGTTAGGGGTTTGTAACAGAAGAATGAAGTAAATCAACACCTTGAGTATTGACTGCTGCTGAGGAAAAAGAAATCTCAATGATCTGCTCTCACTGTTGGTGACAGTTTGCACGTTAGATTGCATATGTTGCTTTTGGATAAGATGAAAGATCAGTCTATCTTGTATCTTCTGAGTAGTCAGTGAACAATGAAGATACAGGTGCTTTGCTGGGGTTGTATAACCAAGAGGTTATTCTGAATAATACTGTCACGGATCCCTTCATAATTTGTTCTTGGGTGTCATGTATTTTCAAGCTGCAGGGTTCAAGGGTCCCTTCAGTTTGTTCTTGGGTCATTTATTTTCAAGCTGGAGGGTTCAAGTCCCCTCGTAGGTGTGTGTGAGACTGTGAAAGCAATCTCTCATTGTGGAGAGGTTGGTCTGGTGCTCCGTTTTCTTTCTTCTTTGTGTGACACCACCAGAAGACCCTTTGCTGCCTTAGATTAGCTTAAAATTAAGGTGAGGAAGTTTGTTAGAGACTAAGGGATTTTTGTTAAACCTCGGTTTTATTCACCTTTAGTTCTTTTGGAAACAAACATCCTTGTGCTTATGTAGGTGGGTAGAGAGAGTGCCCAGAATATGAAGTTCCCTGAGTGTAGCAGGTCGTGTCACAACACTGGAGTACTGCCCTTCTCATAAACATGTATTAATGCACACTTGCTTTCTACAGCATCAACCACTTGACTAGCACATCATTGCTTTCTCGATTTAGGGAACTGATAATTCCTACGTCACTTTCCAAGATGTGTTTGTGACTGAATACTGTGTTGTGGCATAATTAATATTCCTGTATGTCGAGTTGAGGTGATTGAGCTATATATTTTTTTTCCTCTGGTCATAGGAAGTGGATTTGGATGAAGGACTCGTTGATTTGGATCTCAGAAATGATTCGGATACCCCCGATGTTCCACCACCAACAGACAGCACTCCAGAAATCCTCAAAAGGGCTTTGTCGGGCTTGTCTGCCAGGTATTGTAAAACAAACGAGCTCTCTAAGTGGAGAGCTGCCAACTAAAATTATTGCAGACTGTATTGTAGTTTTAATTTTCACTCTGTACATACATAAATTCAAGGATAATTTTTTATTTGTTGTCACAGTTGATATTTATGCTTCAGAAGCCCATTCAGTGTAATGTTGTTTCACAGCAGCTGAAGGTTGCCTACAGTTCACTGAAACTTTTGCAGTTGTTCTGTCTAAGTGTTGCAATAAAATATGTGAGAGAGCAGTGTTTGGGTTTGATCTCTAGAGTCAGAATTTCTAGGGGTTATAAATGCTTATTTCCTACATTCAAGCTTTATGAGGGGGCCGTTTGTGTTTAAGTGAAAGTGTTGATTCTCTGGATGAACTTCTGTAAGTTTTTTGGGCAGCATTTTCACTTCTGATAAGTAGGCCATGAGGAACAAGCCACTTCTCAGTAACTCGTACTGAAGGGGAACTTGAAGCCTTATTGTAATGAATTCCTCTCCAACTTTGTTCTGACAATTTTGGCAGTTCCACTTAGTGGCTTTAGCTGCCATTAGCTGGCAGATGAATATCAAATGAAGGTAGTTCAACTCTACGTTAAATGCAAAACATGAAGCAAAACTGAGTGTCTCTTGAAGCAAGTGTGTCTACTGGGGCAGCAGTGACACATAAAACTGGTATTAAAGGAGGACACTGTGAAGACCTTTTCTTCAAGATCTAGTAGGCTTTCTTTTGTGCTTAGCAGTAAGTTGTGATTTCTTGGTTGATTGTACATGTATGGGCAAGACTTTTGAAGGGAGCAAGGCAGAGGAGGAGAAGAACTTACTGAAAAGGAAGTACGGTACACACTATTAATAATTAAAAACATTTCCATGGCAGAGAGGAGCATGCAGTGAGTTTATTCCCAGATATTTATTTATTTATTTTTGTTTGTCAGTCTTCAGAGACCTGTATGCTGCTTTTCTGGCAGCCTTTCTTTTTACATGTCTTTGTATGGCTGCTTTCCCCATGTCTCTTGCTGTGAAAAGCTCCCAGAGGATCCTGATGTATTTTCACAGCCGCCTTCAAGGAGGGGCTGATCCATAACGTCTGAAATAAGAGGGAGGAGAGGCTATGAGGAAAGAGGGAAGATTGCTGCCTTTGCTTTCTTTTACCATGTGTTCTGTTGAGCTGGCAGCTAGTAAACTAGATTCTGTGTTTCTTGCTGTATGTTCTATTAAGCAAGATGTATCTGGGCTTCCTGCTGCTTCTCACCAACTGAAGTATTTGCACAGTGTAGGAGTGGTCTTTGTTTTCATTTGTAACTGCTTGCTTTTTATACTGTTTCTCTTTACAGATGGAAAAATTGGTGGATTCGTGGGATTCTAACGCTAGCTATGATTTCTGTGTTTTTTCTAATCATATACATGGGATCTTTCATGCTGATGCTTCTGGTGAGTTTCTTTAAATACTCTGTATTGTGCAAGAGTTACTTAATCTCTTCGTCCAGCATAAGGAATAACTGGAAGCAAAGTGCAGACATTACAGAAAGCAATTTCTCTTCTGTAAATGTAGGTGTCTTTGAACTACTGAAAAGGTTCTCAATTGGGTGCTTTTGGATGAAGACCTCCTCGGTAACTTTATTTGGGAAGAAATTAAACAAGTCAAATGGATTTTTGCCTTGAAGCTAATGAAATCAATCTATTTCCTTGTCTGATTCCCATTACCTTCTCATACCCTCCTTTGATTTTGTTTGAAATACACAAAGGGAGCTTCATTTTTCAGGCTGAGAAAAGCAGGCAGTTCAAGTCAGCTGGCAGTGCCTGGCGCTGGAGGACTTTCCTCAGTCACACTCCATTAATTCCCTGCTTCTCTCCAGAGCTGCTGTGGCAGAGTGGAGCTAGGTGCCTGTCTGTGACACAGAGACAAAATGCATTTTTAGGTCACAAAGTAAACAAACGTAGTGGATTAGCATCCACTGCATGCTGCTTCTTTCCATTGCTTTTATTTCTGCTATTCTTAGTGAATGAAGGTTCAATTATTTTTTTCAGTTGTGGCAAACAACAAAAAGAAACATGTTTCCTAAAATTCTGGAGTTTAGTACTTCTGGTTAGCTGCTTTGATTTCTCCCCCAGGTTTGTCAAATTGTCAAAACCTTTATTTTTTCCTTGTCTACTCCAAAACACCTCTTGAAATGCTGGAATGCTGTTTCACCAGTATTATAGTCTGTATTACAGTCCCTACATCTGAATGAGTCTGGTTTGTATTTCCTGTCTTTAGAAGAATGGCACAACAAGCTTGTGATTTCAGTGGCAGATGATTTTACTGAGTGTATGAAGAAACAACAAAAAAGCTCTGTTAAGTTGTAGCTCGTTGGAGAGACATTTCTTGCTATGTCAGTAGTCTATAACACTTTCAGAATAACTGGAGCAAAAAGAAACTGCTGGCTTTGCATTATTATTTGCTGTATTCATGGTATGCTGCAAAATTTCAGTCATGGCAAAGCTAACAGGATATGAACTAAAAAGCAGTTGAGGTTAGTATAGAATTAATAGAGAATTCTTCCTCTGTACTATAAAGCAAAAAAGACAGTTGCCTAATACAGTTAACTGTGTCTAAATTTGATATTTGTTACAGTGTTCAAAAAGTGAAGTAATAAAAAGTTTTGCTTGTGTATGATTTAGTTTCACTGGAGTCACATAGCTTAAATTTTCTCAGGAGTTGTCATGCTAAAACCAAATCTTAGTACGGGCCGAGAGGATGCCTGGAGAGCTGTAGGAAGGGTAATCCAGATAAGTTTGGAGGACAAGTCCTCAAACTGCTCCCAAAAACTGGGGGAATGTATATTGTGTTTGTTTGCTGTTGAGGCAGAAACTTGCACACCTTCACCCCTAAATGTCCTTTTCCTCTTAAAGACCAACATTGAAATACTATGGGCAATTGTGACGTTAGAGTTTATGATGAAGGCAAAGCAGAATTGAGGGCATGAGCAAGGCAGGTGTCAGAATTAACTCGCTGAGGTGATGTAATACTGTTCAAACTGTTTTGAACAAGGTGAAGTGCATTCATGAGTGCAGGTGCTCAGAGAAATCCTGCAAAGCCTACGGTGATGGCATGCACAGTCAGTGTGGGTAGGTTCCTCCTCCAGTGTCTGCACAAGACTACTTCTTAGCACTGTTTGAAAGCACTGGATATCAGGGCAAGACGGTCTGCTCGGTGACTAAAAGTTAAGCAAACCTGGCTGAGTCCCTCAGGGCCCGTGGCCTGCAGAGTGCGCCTCCAGACGTGCGTAGGCAAGCACAGCCATGGTGAGATCGTGAAACAGCAGCAAGGCTGTGCGGGGTGTGATACTTATACCTGCACTGGGTGACCTGTGCTTCTAATCAGCACCGATAATTATCAGTGTAGACTTACCTGTAATGAAGTACTTGCAATGGAAGGCTTGCTATGTTGCGTTGCACGACTTTTTTTTTGTTTTTTCTACCTTGAACGTATCTCTTGAATTTAAATAGAACTTAACCAAAAGAGCTTTCTCTTTATGGAAATGCTTTTGACTTGCTGCCATCCAAGTATTTTAATGAGGAACAGTCAGGAATTCTCTCTTATTTCTTGAGGGGATTCTTGCAGCTAGCCCAGAGTGCCTTTTTTTGACAAGCTCAGTGTGTCTTTTTTACAAACCTAATGGCTGTGAGTTCAGGGGGCAGGGACAGTTAAGCAGAGCTTGACTTTCTCCTTGTTCTTGTTTGGAAGCTGTCTCCTTTCTGCATGGAATTTAAATTCAGAGTAATTTTTTCCCCCCCTTAAGGCAGGCTGCAGTGCTCCACACAGCCTTAAAGAAACAAGCAGCGGTCAATGTACATTGTTCCTTCTTTTTCTTAATTTTAGGTCTTGGGCATCCAAGTGAAATGTTTCCACGAAATCATTACTATAGGTTACAGAGTGTATCACTCGTATGATTTACCGTGGTTCAGATCCCTCAGCTGGTAAGTAGCAAGCAAGATGGTCAATAAGTAGAGATGGGAAATTTAAGTCTTAGCATTGTTTGTATCCTGGCATGATGGAAGGATAGCTTTGTAAGTCATGTGCAGATGTAAAACCTGGCATCTGTCTCTACTACAGGACTCTGTAATTGCCTTCCTTTTGTGAACTTGAACAAATAAGTTGGCTTTTTACTACTTTTTTTCCTGTTATAAATATATATGCATGTACACATTTGTGTGCATGCATATTTGCTTGAAGTCAGAATTAAGCATTTGGAAGCTGCCTGAAAATGTGCATAGCCAAATAATCACCTGAGCTATATTATTTGAAAAGCTTTGACTTTTGCAAGTAATTTTGTGTACTTTTAAAGGATTATTTTCACAAGCAAGTAACTGAAATCATGATGTACAAGTTCTATATCCTTTCCTGTTTTGAGTTTAATCACAGGACTGGGTAGATAGAAGTGGTAGGGGATATTTTGAAAGCCACAGGACAGGATTAATGTTTCTGACAAATCCAGGATATCTGTGTCAATGTCCTGCTTCTTAGAGGGTGTTACAGCGTACCACTTGGTCTACTTTGGCAGCTAACTACAGTCTACCTATGTATGCTAAGTTCAAAATCAGCATTTCAGTACCACCCAAAGTCTTGCTGCTGAGACTGCATATTGAGGCCTATCAGCTGGGTGGGAGGGTACTGCTAGTGATTGGAATGTGAGCTGTGAGGCATAGTTTGAGGGGCAGAGCCTTGCAAAGTGGACTTTAGGATTGGCTTGGAGAAGACAAGTACTGATCTCCATAAACATCCAGATATCCAGCCCATCTTGAATTATGAGTTTTTGGCTTTTCTGACTCCAGTAAAAAGCTGAAGAACATGCTGCTCGAGAAACGTGCATCTTTTACTGGTTTTGAATTTGATATTTTTTCTTTTTATTTTTTATTTTTTTTTAATTTGCATGTTAGCTGGTTTGGCTGCATGAAGCTTTTTTTATTTTGAAAAATCCTTCAGAAGGAGGCGTGTGAAGGTGACATCTCACTTCATTCAGACTTTGTGTTTGGATGTACTTCCAGTTTATTTTGGAAGACGTTGTGGTTGGAGCTGTGTCACTGATTTGTGAATGGACTTTAACTCCATAAGATTATTGTTAGGTGAAGGAAGCTAGAAGTGAAAGACACAGGAGAAGATGCAGCTGTAACTCTTTCACACAAGAATCTTCAGTCCAGATGGCAAAAGTAAAGTTCTGATCAGATCCTCAAACACATCGACAGAGGTTTGAACTCAGAGGTTTTGTTCTGCAAGTATCTTACTATTTTCTGTGGCAGATATCATGAGCTTTTCATGTTAGAATTGAGTACAAGAATGTATCCAGTTGTATTACTTAGTAGAAGGTATCTGATACTTACTCTGTACTGTGAGAATATCTGAAAAGGGCTTTTGTAGGTGTGAATTATTCAGTACAGTACGTGAAACGATTTTTGTGGCATTTATTTTTCTAATCGGATTTCATTATAAGAAATAAATTACAAAATTTGCTTGTTGGAGAAGGCTTCAAACCAGAGGTATAGTGAAAATCTGAATTTATTCTTGCATTTGTATTCCATCATGAGCTCTTGCCACTGAGTTGTTTTTCTTATTGTGTATGTTTGTGAGCGATGTTAACTGAATGACACAAGCCTGTATTACCGCGTTAAAATAATAGCTACCTTTATTTGTTTTAGGTATTTCTTGCTGTGTGTCAATTACTTTTTTTATGGGGAGACTGTGGCTGATTACTTTGGTACGTTTGTTCAGAGAAGAGAACAGCTTCAGTTCTTAATTCGTTACCACAGGTTCATCTCTTTTGCACTCTACTTGGCAGGTAAGTGTGGGGAATGATAGAAATTAAAGATCTTTGTGCTGCATTTCTTCTTGTGCCTATTTGTGTATGTTTTCATGGTGGGTTTTGGTTTTGTTTGTTTGTTTGTTTTTGTTGTTCTTTTTTGTTCTTGCTTTTTTTTTTTTTTTTTTTAAAGCTTTCTGCTGTTATCCTCTCTATTAATTTTTCTGGTGCTGTTTAAGGAAATTCCCAATTCTATTCTCATCATGAAAATGAGTGTAATTTTTTGCATTTACTCAGGGAGTAACCTAAGAAAAAGCAGATTATCTTAGGAAAGCTGAGCTTATGGTGCTCATTAGGAATCATCTTGGACTGGTTTTCTGATGATTGATGATCCTGAATATGTGCAGGGTGTTTTGACAGTCTGTGAAATAGCTTATATTCACCATTTCTGTGATGGGTTAATGCTTTATTGTGCAAGTGTTCTGCCAGGTCAGCAGCCAGGAGCTTGGTATTATATTTTCAAGCTATTCTCCCAAACACCTGAGAGTTTGTTTTATCTGCAAGATGCACTTTTGCTTGCATCATGGATAAATTTTCCTCCCAGTCCAGCTTTGTGGGATATGGCTTTGTAAACCACTAAATACAGTCTGCTCTGCTTTCAGGAACGCAACATTAATATTACTATTATTTACTATATTAATATTATCATTAGCTTAGAAAGTAATCAATTGAAGACTCGGGTTGTTCTAAGGAGCAGGAGACTGCCGTGCTGAAGTATTCATAACATAGATGAAGAACCTGCTGTTAATAAAGAGCTTTGTCTACTGTTACTGTTTTTTAAGCCATATAAAAGTTTTTCTCCATGCTTAGATTTCCATGGTGGGACCTTGGAAGGAATAAAACAGAAGCTTCTTACTAAGGATAGCTAAGTCTGTTCTAATGAGAATAATTCTGTGCCTGTGGTTACTGAGCAGAAGCAAATACTCTGACCAGAGGAACTGGGAAGAGCTTCAAGGGAAGAGAATGACTGGCATATCATGGTTCAGTGTCATTGAATATACAGTGGTACAAACTACACTTACTTTATTTTACAGGCTTCTGCATGTTTGTTCTGAGTTTAGTGAAGAAACACTATCGTCTGCAGTTTTACATGGTGTGTATTACCCACTTTGCTGTGGTCAGTCATGTTATGAATGTCACAAGAAAGAATCATGTCATTATGTTCATAAAATAGCTTGGGAGTGCTTCAGCTGGCAGCTACGTGATACAGAGTAACGTCAGTCTGAGTGTTTACACCATGGGGTTGCTTCTGTCAGAAAGTGCAGTCTCTCAGTGAATCCAAGCTGTGATTAATGAGGCCCTGCGCATACCCAGGGTGATGCATCTCTTAGTGACAGATGGGTAAAGGAGAGGCTCCTGGTGAGAGGCACGTGCCTTTCGTGCAGGCCAAAAACCAGACACGTTCAGCACAAAGCTGGACATGACTCTGGTGACCACAGGCCCCACTGCAATGCTAGGAGGGAGCCTGACCTGAACACCTGTGTGGGGAATTGGTTTTGTGCCAGCAGCACAAAATCAGCACTTAGCAGCACTTCTTCTGTTGTATAAACATGCGTTTCTATCTCTCGTCTTTGGTCTTCTAGTACAGTGTGTGGTGGATAGTCAAGAGCATTAACATACAGTTTTCTCGTGTAATTTTTGTAATGTGCCTTTTTTATATCTAAATTGAAGGTGTAACATCGCATCTCTTAAAAAAGATAGAAATGACCAGAAAACAGTAAGGCAGCACAGCCTTTTTATTAAAAAACAAACCAACAAAGAGAACAGTTTTTGAATGTCTTGTGCAACCTGAAGATTTCTTAAGGACCTGTTTCTGCTGTTATCTCCTGTTTCTGCAGGTGTCTTAGATGGCACTTTAGCCTTGCAGATTGCTCATTTTGGACTAGGAATTGCATGATATTTAAAATCAATAAATAAAAGATTTACCATGTTTGTGGGATAAGTTGCTTGATGGAGGGAAAATGCAGCTTTTCTGGGAGAGGTGGTCTTTGGTGATTAGCAAAGCACACGTCTTTGATTTGGCACAAGGTAAATACATTGCTTTCCCTTCTGGAAAAAGGAGGGGCAGAGGAATGTGCTTGGTCATTTGACATTGTGATTTTCAGAAAGCACTAAGGTGTGACTATGTAAGAATTTCAGAAGAACAGAAAGAGCAGCGTATCCTCTGGATGGGAGAACACTGTTTGGATAGAGAAGAACAGCCATCTGGTTTGAGTTGATATTACAGCACCTTTGTATGAATAACTGAAGTTTTGCTTCAGAGTTCCTTTACTAACCAGAGAATAATATGTTCAGAAAGTTTAGGTCAGTTCTTGCACTCCCTTTCAACTTCCTTCAGTTTTCTTAACTATAAGTAGTTGTGGACTGCTATAGGAAAATGCATGTGATAAGAAAACTTAAGGAAGTACCACATTGTACATGTCAAATAGTCCAGACATGGAGTGCTTAAATCCAGAGTTCCATGGAAAAATGACCAGGTCTTGATCTAAGAGTTTTTGGAAAGTGAGATGTAGAAGCATTACTTGTAGACTGTTTGGAAGCCACCTGATGGGTAGAGTACTGGTGAACTTGACAGTTTAAATGTTCATGCCCATAAAAATTAACACTTCCTTTTCTCTCATCCTGAGAAATCTCATGTTTCCTGAGAGGGTTGGTGTTAAGTCATGATGTCCACATCTGTGTGACATGACTCTTTCATGAGTTCTTCATTGCCATTTTATTGTTACAGTTCTAACTCGTCTGTTACATGTATATACACAGAATATCACATTGCTTACCTTTCTTCGCTGCTTTCGTGCTGAAAGTACACGTATGTCTCACTAAATTGGATGTTCAGCTGCACATTAAAAATTCTGGGTGATGGAAGAGGATGAGGAAAGCTTTTTAAGTTTCAGTCCTTTCTTCAGAAAGCCAGCTAACTTGTGATATACTGTATGCATGCACCTCTGCATTATCGCTAGAGCTGGTGTACGTGAGAGCCCCTAAGGGCTCTTCTAGCTGACATGCCAGTATTGATGGAGATGTACTGATCCGTGTTCTCACTAACTGTTGTGTTGTTGCATTGTTAACAGTTCGCATGGACTCATGTCACTTTGCTGATCACTGTAACTCAATCTCATCTAGTCATCCAAAATCTCTTTGAAGGCATGATCTGGTAAGGGGACAGCAATAAACTAATTTGTAACTATTGCATTGAAAGGCTGACTCTGCTGTGTAGTGGGTGTGGCTAGGGAATAACTGCGGAACAGTGGAAGTAGCACAAGATAAGAGCACCTGTGCTTAGTTGGATGGGGAGTTGGAGCAAGTGGGAGCAATGAGGTGAAGGTACAGGACAGTGGGCAGAGACCTCTCCAGCCAGATGGCAGCCACAAGGATGGTGGTTTCAAGTAACCACTTCATTTGTCTGCCAGGTTCGGGATTAATTGCAAATGTTGTGAATATGGCATTTTGCTGAGTGCAGGAACACAGCTGTTCAGGAGCTTTAGGTACCTCAATGCTACTGACGTTGGACCACTTAATTTGGAAGACCAAATCTGGCTTTAGGAGTCCCACTTGAGACCTTTCCAAAAGGTTTCAAGGCCATAAAATCCTCAGAGATTAGAAACAACATTGTGGGAATTTTTACAAGGTAACTAAAAGTGTTCTCACCTATTTTTAGCAGGCAAAACAAAATAGTTCTGGCAAGTGATGTAGCATGGATCAGTAGTCTGAAACCACACGTCTTGTCTGTATGGAGGTTCAGGAGAAACGACAGCAAAGACTCCCTTTTCTTACTGACTGATGGCAGTCTCCAAGAGCAAGGTGTCTATTAGAAGAAAAACGCTTCTCCCTTCCTGCCTTTAGTTTGTATGCTAAAGTTCAAATCAGTTTGTTTGAAATTCTCTATGAGTTTAAATCTTGAATGTTGTCCAGTCATCCCAAGTCTTGTTTCCAGCTACATATTCAATTCTGATGATGCAGTTAAACTTGATGACTTTAAAACTTCTCCCACCAAAAGAAGTAATGCTTTCCCACCCCCACCTCTGCAGGTGGTAAATTACAAGTTGAGAAAGAAAGCAGCAGTGCATGGAAAGCAGTGTGTTCTTCCAAGAACTTAATACTGCATGTTCTCCTTTTCCTTTCCTGATGGAAGGACAATGGGAGATTATTGCAGAGAGGACATGTTCACAGCTAGAAAGAAGAAACAAAGCCTTTGACAGAGTTTGTTTAACTGAATTCTTTTCATAGTGACTTAGTTCATGTGAAAAGCTGAACCAAGTTTCCTTGTTAGCTACCTACCGATTTGGCACATAATTATAACATCCAACTTCTAGTTTATTAATACATCTCTGCCTTGAAATGGGGGGAAATGCAAGTTAACAGGATCGAGTAGCAAATTCAGATGCTATCTGCATGCAGAGAACACTTTAAAAAGCTAACACAGGCTGCTGCAAACTGATGAGTGGAAGAAAAAAAAAAGCTGGCTTTCTTTTTTAAAATTTAAGTATCATTGAACTTATAAGGACTTTGCTTGCTTTGATGTTAACAATAATATTAACGTGTTTCTTTCTGTTGATTTCTTCTTAACGGTGGTATCAGTCAGCAGGTCTGATAGAAAAACCCAGCCTGTTATCATTTTAAGCTCGTATGCTAACATTAAATTTTAACTTGAATTAGCATGGATCTCTAACAGTGTTGATTAGCTGAACATTAACATCAGTATGGCTAACTGTGTTACTTAAGGAGGAGCAAGGTGAAGCATAACAGTTTCTAAGTATTTCAGAACATTTCCCAACAAAAATGCTGCTGTGTGAATTATAAATAATTTGTACTGAAGCTCAGGCAGTTTTCCCCTTTCCCTATGTGAATCTTTTGGTGCATCTTTCTCTAGGTTTCTGGTGCCAATTTCGAGTGTTATTTGCAATGACATTGCTGCTTACATTTTTGGATTCTTTTTTGGCAGAACTCCATTAATTAAGGTATGTATGTAAGTATTCTTTGAGTTTTCACAGTTTACAACATTTTTGATACTTGCTAAAAAATAATATTTATAGAATAAACACTTTCACCTGTTCTGCAGGTTACCTATTTGCTAAAAGCCACATTGTTTATCTGATTTCTAGAGATTCGTAAGTGGCAACTGAAATTATGGTGAATGTAGTATTAACACCATAGTATAATACAGTTGCAGCCTATTTCATTGTTAGCCTATTTCATACTTTTTTTTTTTTTCTTTCAATTTCCCATGCAGGTTAAACTGCATGCTTCCTTCACAGTGTTTAGTGACTAACTTAGCTGGTGACATTCAGTATTCCATGTGTACATGTGCTCACAAGCAGGTGTTGATGTTTGCAAGTGAGGTACAAAAATGGAGGTGGGGATGAAAGAAGGTTTAGTGATGCAATTGTTGCAGCTAACTCTGTCTTGCACCTAGCTGTCTCCCAAAAAGACCTGGGAAGGGTTCATTGGAGGCGGCTTCTCCACAGTTCTATTTGGATTTGTTGTAAGTAACCACAGGACTTTCCTTTTATAGATTCCGTCTTTAATGTTCTGTTTTCAGGGGAAATAAAATTACTGACAAGTTAGGTCATCTCAATCTGCAGAAAGTCCAAGAGTTGGGGATTTGTGGTTGATTATCTTTTTAGCTACAGAATTCTGCTTAATCATAACTGGTTTTAAGAGTTAAGCACAAGGTTTGTACTTCAACTGAATTACTTAACTGACTGTTTTGCCATTACTGTTACAGACTATATCCGGAGTTCTTTTATCTAATAGTTACATCCCTATTTTAAAATTTGAGTTTATTGAAAGCATTGCATTTGCTTTGTGAAGAAGTAGCTTTGTATTGTATGCTTCATGTTGTTATTTTTCCTGACTGAAATGCCTCTGGGTTTGGATGGGTACTTTATTCTGATGGTATGTCTAGGATAAAAGAGCAACATAACTGATTTTACATGTAATTTGTCACCAAGGTCAGAATTTGAAGGTACCAGACCTTGTAGAAGTAGTAGTTCAAGTTTTAATAGAAAAGTAAATTGAAAAGAAATAATGAGTTGTAGCTGTATGGGGATATTATGATGCAGAAATACACTGCAGATACTTCTGAGAGACAGAAAAATAAAAACAAACTGGGAAATTATCATGAAGGGTATTGAAATTCCACATCTGCCTGCCTTGGTGAGGCATTCTCCACCCTAAAACGAGGGCTCCGTTGTGGTCTCTTTATTACCAAAAATTTTCATATCCTGAGCTTGCGATAACAAAGTCATTTATTAGAGTAGGTTTTTGACTGTAACAACTAATGCATATTTCAAGAGTTCTTGTTCTGCTTTCCAGTTTTCCTATTTCTTGGCTCAACATCAATACTTCGTCTGCCCAGTGGAATATAACAGTGAAACCAACAGATTTGTGACAGAGTGTGAACCTTCAGAGCTTTTCCAGCTGAAGAAATACTCTGTGCCACTATTGCTTCAGGCTGTGTTGGGATGGGTAAGGAAAAAATAAGGCTTTAATTAAGATAGAAATTACAAAGCCGAGCTTTAAAATTTTCCTAAACCCTTTAAAAGGATGTTCCAGCATAGGTAGGTCTTCAGGGTTAGAAACTGAATTGTTACTCTCAGCTTCTCTTACTCACATGAGGAGGTGGTCACTCAAGCAGAAGTGTTCCTGAAGGAAATGTCTATGTCCTTGTTGCCTGTATTTGTGCAGGAAGTGGATGGTACTGCTCACTGTGCTGCATGTCATATTCAACCACTCTGCTGAAAAGCTGTTACAGTCTTAAGCTGTTACAGTCTGTGGAAAATAGGCCGAGGCTTGTTACAGCCAGAGTTAGCAGTAAGGGTGAATACTTTTGTTAGTAGAAAAGCAGTCCATTTTTGAGTTAGTGTGCAGCTGCATCTAGTCTAGAACTTGCACTGTCTCTGTGAAGTGGATCTTGTGTAATTAAGGCCATTCCTTCTATTGTACACGGAGAAAAACAGACTAAGTTACAATTTCACCCAATGGAGTCATTGCAGCATGTCCTCCTATGCAGCCTGTTCACTTCTGCATACATACACAAACATGCAGACACTTATCTGTATGCAGACTGTGTGTACATGCCCACAGACATGTGTATGTGCATGTATATGTGCACATGTGGTACAAACATTGATATGCATGCCTACTCAAGTGCAGACATGCATGCTTATGCACATATATTCGCATGCACATATGTGCCTGTATGTATACATTTACACACGAGTGCACTCAGGCACACTTATGTAGGTAGATAGATGCACACAGATGCATGCATATACAGACAGGCCCACATATGTGCACGCGAATGTTAACATGCATGTAAACATATGCATTCATATACAGAGACATGCACATCTATGCATACACATGTATGTCCCCCTGTGCATATATACATCCCTGTGCATATAAACATGCAAATATACATGTATAGACACGTGTGCTTGCATATATATACAGGCACATGTACACACAGAGTTATGTGTATATGCACTCACACATACACACGTGTGCACTTAGGCACATATACACGCACACCCCACATGGACACGCACATATGCCCTAATCTTCCCTGTGAGACACAAAGGAGGTGCCTGTGACAAACGTATGACACAAGTGGGTTCTGCATCACCTTCTGCTCTATTCATTGCTTCAACATTGAGAACAAGCAGACAGTGCTAAGAAAATGGTGTGTTTTAAGTGCTTTTACGTGAGCATAGCATTTAATGAGAAAAGCTCACAATTGTAACAAGAAGGCATAAGTGGAAATTGTTGCTGATGTTTGCAAAAACTGAGGATTATATAAATAATAGCCGCAGCTGGTAGTTCAAAACAAAACAGAAAGAAGACTGCATCTAGAAGCAGATCCAGTATTTTCCTGAATGAACACACCATTGCTTCAGAGGTTGTGAAGTTGACAGCAAATTTAAAAGTTGTTTTTATGTAGTTAATTAGTGTGTAAGCTGGGCTAAGTCTTGTGTTGTCCTGCTGCGTTATGACTTTTGTTAAGGACAGGGTGATGGGAACAGCCAGCTCTGTCATGGTTCAGTTGAGATGTGTCCACCCCAAAAAGAGGTGGTGGTTGCACACACACCTCAGGAGTAGTATTGAAAAACTCTGTGTCCATTGAGGAGATAATTACTTAGAGCAGTGTTTATAGAAAATGACCATCGGTTCAGGAAACAGTTGGTGTTGGCCATGATGCGGATCAGAAATGTAAGGTACTGGAGTTTCAACTGCAGCTGGAGTGTGTTGAGAATTGCCAGGGAAGGTGTGCTCTGCATGCAGCAGCATTGCTAGGCTGGAGCTTGTGCCATTGACTTGGATGAGCTCAAAGATGCAAAATAAAACTTATCATCATTAATGTATTATTTGGCAATAGGTACGTGTTCTCCTTCCTGACAATCAAGTCTCTCTTATCCCTAAGAAATGTAATGGGCCAGAAGAAATGTTAAGTCTTTGAACACGATGAGAGGGATGTTATATGGTCAAATGTAAAATCAAATATTAATGGAGTAAGCCTTTCATATCCCAGTGCTGCACTGTGTATGTATAGGGGACGGCATGGCAGACTTGTGTAGAAATTCCTGTCTGTCTCATGGGAGCACTTCAGAGCAGCAACTGTGACAGTGAGCTGCGTGACAGCAGCCAGTTTCTGGGGACACTGAGTCACCTAATCTGCAGAAATCCTATTGGCTCTGTGGAAAGCTCCATTCTCTACAGGATACAGAGCTGGAAAAGCAGGTCAAGGGAAACTTTATTTCTTCTGATTAAGTGTTTGGCTGAAAAGTATTATTCTCTATTGGGAAAACTGAAGCTTTGTGGAAATGTGCCCAATTTATAATATTTAAGCTGAAACATGCCTAGAATCAAAGGTACTGAAATATCCTGTTAATTATTTTTCTTGTAGGAAACGGTGAATATGTACCCATTCCAGATGCACAGCATTGCGCTGTCAACATTTGCCTCACTAATTGGGCCATTTGGAGGATTCTTTGCCAGTGGATTTAAACGAGCTTTCAAAATCAAGGTGTGTCATCATTCCCATATGCTGTCTTTGTTCTGATTGTCTCTCTGTATGAGATTGGTTGCTTTGAGGTTTTTTTTCTTGTGTGGATTCCATTACCTAATCTTTCTCAGACGATGTACGAGCTGTGCTTCAGTAGCAGTACCAGCTCTTTGTTTTATTGGATATATATATATATGTGTGTTATTCCTAAATTATTACTATTATTTTTTTGCATTTTGGTTGATACTATTCCTTGCTATGCTTCTAAGGTGAGCAAGATGCAAGATGATTATATTCCACACCACTCAGTAGATACCTATCAATCTGTAGATACCTGACCACTGCTCACGGTGGTTTGCCCCAATCTTTACAGCATTAAAGCTGTACTTTACAGACCCAGCCTGTGCTGCATGCAGATGCTGACACTTCTGTTCAGCAAGGCACAAGTGTCTGACTGCCTATGGCAATGCAGCACTGCATTGTAGCAAGAGCGTGTGCTGACACACGATGCGATGTGTTGGCCTCTTTATCGCAAGTGTGGCTGGAATTCAGTGACGCTGGACGATGGGAGGAGAGTAGCCACACATTTTCTTCTGACCTCCCTTATGTCTTGGCAGGACTACTGTAATTCTTAACCTGTTCCTTCAGCCTGCTGGTTGTGGCACATGCTTTGCACCAAAGCATATAAGTAAACCTCTCTGGTCTGAACTCCCACCCATGTGCTTGTGCTTATTCCCTTTCCTCACACTGGTCCAACCACTTATCTGATGGCTGGCTACTTACAGCCTAGTGCACTGTTATGCCTGTGTCTGCTCTGTAAGACAAACATGAGTAACACAGAAGGTGGCGTATTTGTTTGCATCTGAGTCTTTTTTTTCTTTTCCATTCCTTTTTTTTTTTTTTTTTTAAAGGGATTGTTTGATGACAGGGCTTTGTGATGCTGCTGAATGTACTAATGTTGCATGTACATGCTATGGCTTTTAGTTACTCTTCTGAGAAGCCAGTGGTAAAACTGGTAGGTGAATGAGCATATGACTTGTTAAGTCACTGGGAGTCAGCAGAAAGGGATTTCAGTTCTTGCTCTTCCCTTGGTGTAAGTGCATCAGTGTCAGCTAGCAGTAGTTGCCAAGGCAAGGAAAGTGTTGAAGAGGAGAATGAGATCCTTCAGGGCAAGAAACTGCAGCCATTGGTTCAAGAAGCTTTCTACAAAAAGCAGTGAAGTACATGCATACACAGAGATGTACTTGGTGGTGGTGGATGTGCACTTGACCTGCCTTCTAGTATGTGACTCTGGGGAAGTTGCTACATCTCTTTCTTTTTCACTTTTTCTTACCTCTTGCCTCATCGTTTTGGCTAGAAAGTTCTGTAGCAAAAAGGCGCTTGCTAAGTTTTGTCTCAGTGCATTGAAACCATGGCTTAATAGCATAAAATGTTGCTGTCAGGTGAGCCTTGGTTGGTGTGTTTCATCTGAATCGCTTACCGTGATGCTTTTTCCTTCTGTCCTTCACACCCTAAAGGATTTTGCAGACACAATCCCTGGGCACGGTGGTATAATGGATCGCTTTGATTGTCAGTACTTGATGGCTACTTTTGTTCATGTCTACATCACCAGTTTCATAAGGTATGGGTTTTTTGAAATTCAAGGTACTCAAATACGAGTAGGAGCTGTGCCACATGTAACCACAGTGTTTTGGTCTGAGCTGTGCTCTGCATAAGTAGCGCAGTGAAGGTTGTTTCTATGTTTGTTGTATGCAATGACTTCAAATGCAGAGTCGTGAAGAGGGCAAAGATCGCATAAGATTTGTGCAACATTAAAGCTATGCCCAGGGTATCAGCAGTAACCCACGTAACTTCAAATATGAGGCTTTTTGCTGCAGCCTCATAGAAGGCTTCACAAAGAGCCTGCATGTTGTGACTGTGGTTCTTCCCATGAGCTTAAGTATTCTCGGTGGCAGGACGTGAGGCTTTCTGTTGGAGGGTAAAACGCTACCATTAAAGAGAGTAGAGGACTTCTTAAAAATGCTGCTTGTCATCCCACACCAACTTTCACAAAGGTGAAATCATGGGAATGGAAATGCTATTGCAGGCAGTCATTTTAGTTCCGGGGTGGGGGAAATCGAGGTAAGAACGTGAGATGGCCAAACTGATACACGTCCTTTGTTTTGTAAATGCATTTGAGTAAATAATAATGAGAAAATGAAGAAGTTACAGATTTTTTGCTTCATATTGAGTTAATTGTAGAAGTACACAGTAAGTGACTGACTGGATTCCTGTTATTTAGGGATGCACAGTTTAATTTAAGAAATTATTATTATTATTATTATTATTTTACTCTGACAACTTTCCATTTAGTTGTTATTTACACAGCTTATCCAGCAACAGGTATTAAAATGAAAAAGATCTTTTGATGAAGACTGTGATTATAGTAATTATGAACAAATCTGTGAATCTTTTTTGTTATAACCTTTCTTAATATTCCCATTTGATAGTAAATACAGGCACCATTTTTAATTCCTGTTTACATTCAGCAAATGAGAGTGCTGGCCCAGTGATGCTTGCCCATGCACCCTGTGGCAAAGGTTAGACTGGGTGAAATCCATACTTTGGTGCTGCCAGACAAAAGGGAGGCACTGTTTCTGCAGCAGAGCAGGGTGAGAATGGAAAGCTATCTGAAAGCTTCTTTAGAACCGCTGTTCATCAAAAAAACTTATTTCATTGACAGGGGCCCAAATCCCAGCAAAGTACTGAAGCAGCTGTTGGTCCTTCAGCCCGAGCAGCAACTCAATGTGTACAGAACCCTGAAATCTCATCTTGTCGAAAAAGGGATCCTGCAGCCATCCCTGCGAGGATAGTTTGCCAAAACAGAGGAATGGTGAGAAAAAGACACGCAGACGTTGTCTGTGGAAAAGCACTGTAAGTGTGCACAAAGGTAATGGCTGAAGGAAGGCTACATCATGATCTGGACGAGGTGAATGTTTCTTTCCTTAAAGGAATGCGAATGCTGTGACTTTCCAGTAGGATACAGGAGAAGAGTTATTCCTAAAATAATTAAAATGCTTACAGAGTAACAGTACTGTGCTATGTATTTTATTCCCCACAGTGAATGGTAGCAGGCCTTCTTCAGCGCTCAGCCTGACAACGTTTGTGTTTTAAAAAGTCCTTTTTAAGATGTCCTGGATTAGAACAGTAGGACTGAACTCCCCATGAGTTATACGTCCAGCGAACTTTAGTGAAATTTCTCAATTCACTGGTGGCTTTTAATGAGTTCTCCATTACTGTATGTCATAGCAATACTTTTTTGGTGTAAAGTGGTTACTGTAGTAAAGATACAGAAGAGGCAGGCAGTTGCTCGTTTAACCAGCTGGGCGTTCAAGACAGAGTTGGCCAGAAAATCCACGTTTGCTTGGTCAAAGCAGTGCTGGTGGACTGCTGTCAAACCTCCTATATTTACTGAGTCACTGTGAAGGTGAAACTTTGCTGTGTTTTTAAGTAATCAGCTTTCTTAGGAAACTACTTCATCCTTTCAAGAGGGAGATATCTGTACTGGAGCATACTGAGCTGATTGGGCTGTGGAGCTGCTGTTTTTTAAAATTAATGTTATGCACTGTAAAGAAGCACACACGTCTGGGAGCAGTAATTACCTGAAGGTGGGATTCTCCAACCCTGTAACCAGATTGGAAAGAATTCAGAGTTTAAGAACTTGGTTTCCCCAGGATGATCAGTGTCTGAAGACGTTATTTCAAGCCTTATTCCTTGTGCCTATTTACTACTGTGTAGAAGGGGATTTTTTTCTCCCTTTTAAAAGCACCTTGAGGTCATGTTTTATTCGTGTCTTACTGAGTGAAGGCAGAAACTTTTATCTCATGAATGTGCGTGATGCAAGACGATGCATGGCTCTGCTGCTGCGTGGTACTGTTTTACTAAGAGGATCTTCAAGCAAGCCTGGGCAACAACATAGGGATTCAGATGAATTTCTGAAGGAAGCAATTGCAGTGTAGGATTAATGGGACACAGGAGAAAAGCTGATGCTCTGCATTTCTCAGTCCTGGCCGCTTTTGAACTTCTTAATGCAAATTAAATTAAAAGAAAAACTTTCTGAGATGATAAAAATGGTTCATTTACAGATAGAAAGCACAAGTGCCAATTCTAACTAAATTCAATATAGTTTTTCCAACCGATTGTGAATAAGTTTCTCCTGCAGTGAACATACTGACGCACGTGTGTGTGTGTGTGTATGTACGTGTATAGATGTATGTGTATATATATAGCATTAGTAGGTGTATGTATGTATATACACACACGTGCATATAAAAGTTTTAGAAGGGTGCTACCTGAGAACAAAACCATGGCAAAGACTCTAGGGTGGATGATGGGCTATATCCATAACATTGAGACTGGTTCTTTTGGATACAGTGCAGCTCTTTTTGCTTTGTTTTGCACTTGGGCCACGACACCTTGTGCACTGTGAGACTGGAGAAGCATTGCTGTGTGTGGCTCTGAGATGGAAATCCGGCCCTAAAGTAATCCCTGTTGATGTCAGGTAGCTGGAAGAATTAAATTCTTTGTGATACTCCCTACAGTTTGAAGGCTGCAGGACTATGTGGCATAGCTAGAGGTTGGAAGATGGCATGGCCAGAGAATATATGGCTTAGAGAAAGGAGTTTGAGAGAGAAGGGAAATAGGGGTGCGTGCATCAGGGAAGATGACCCCAGTAGCATACCTCAAAAATGAACATGTCAATGAGGCTTTGGTTGTGTACAGGGCTTTTGGGTTTGCTTATGGAAAAACACAGCTTTCCTGGAGCCAGCGTATCTTCATCCTGTGTTTAAAAATTAAAAAATATATATACAGAATACACATGGAAAGGTAATTGTTGCTTCAGAAACTTGAACTTTCTAGTGTAGTTTTATAGCATGTATAATAAGGAAGTTAAGCTTATTTTAGCACTTAATGCAACAGAGCATTTGAAATCTGTTGTCATCTGTTTGCACAGTAGAAGTTATGACACTGCAATTCTGCTGTTCAAAGTTAAAATGAAGAAGGGATCACTTCTGAACTCACTAATCACTCTTTCTAGAAAGAATAATGGCATTCTGCTGGCTTAGGCTTTGTAAATACAGCTTGGCAGGGCCTGTCACTGTCAAGTGACAATGACGTTTGCTCACTATGAAATGCATTTATCCCAGTTGTCACTTCAGCTCATTCAAGCACTACAATGTGATCAACAGGACAGGGTAACTTTTGCACCAGTGATTCTTTTCACTTGCACTTTTGTTAAAAGTTGCTGTAATTACTTACTGAGCAAAAAAAAAAAAAAAGTTATCTGTAAATACTGTAAATGTTTTGAACATATATTATCTGTTATAGTTCAATCTTTCATTGGGGCAGGCATTGTAAAAATAAAAATGGGATGTAAATCCTCTTCTGTTTTATGTTTATCTTCATTTTATTATGACCAATGCATGAACATTGCTTAATTAAAATATATTCTTCTTCCTTGGAAGTTGCATTCTCAAGAGAGACAGCAGCAATTAATTTCCCATTTTGCCTTCAAGACTCCAGACCATTCAAGATTGTAACCACAGGCTCACAGTGATGGCTGAGCTGCTCAGTACAGGATTTGGAATACCCTGAGTTGGAAGGGACCATGAGGATTGCTGGTCCAGCTCCTGGAACACAGGAATTGAATTCGCATCCCCTGCCTGAGGCACTGTGTATGTTCTACCAAAGCACTTGCAGTGTGTTCTGCACCTCTGGTACAAAGGCCATGTTGCTGGATGGGCATTTAAGGTTGTGCTATGCTAATGCTGAGAGAATTGCTTGCAGAGATAGTGACACAGCAGTAAAGCATTCAGACAGCACAAATTGTCCTTTTTTTTTTTTTTTCTATCTGTTTTGTGCAGTTCTGTCAGGAGGAGTTAGTTGTTTGGTTATTTGTTTTCATTTCAACGTCAGTTGCCCTACATAACAATAAGCCTCACTGAGTGGAGTCTCTTTGTCAAGTTGCACTAAAAAGTGTGTAAAGCTAAGGTACAACTGTCCTTTCTCTTGCAAATAGCTTCTCAGTTATAAAACAGACATTCACACGTGTGTTGTGGCCATTTCAAACTGTACAGACTCAAATGCAGCCCTGTATGGGATGGGATCACAGAAGCAGGCTGTGATGTTGTTGATACCTACGGACTCATACTGCTGAAAACAACAGACTTGCACCCTGTCACCCAGATTGCACTGTGAGTGCTGAACACCAGTGCTGGTTGTGGAAATTTAGCAAAACATCTTGATCTCTAAAGCAACACGTGAGAAGGACTCCTATTATCAGAACAGAAGAATTTAGGACTTTGCCAAGCACCAACACACCCCTCGCAAGGATGGATGACAAGGCAACATATTCTCACTGGGAGGTAAAGCTATAAAACTACTGTTAGGACTCTGCTCTTTGATCACAGGAAATTAAACACTTGGGCTATCTGGCAAGAGTTGTGCACACCTTCAGAGAAAACACAGTGAGAGGTCCTATTGCTCAGTCATGGCTGTTACTGATTCCCTATCTATGGCCAGTCTCTAGGGGTTGTGTGCACTTGAAGGGTGTGTGTGGTACTGTGCACTTCCACCTTGTTTCTGCTGTAAAAAACTATTGCCCAGCAAATATAGAGCAGCCTGAGGTGGAAGGGGACATTGGGATCTTTTGAGTCTAAAATGGATGAGAGACAGCATCCTGAGAAGCAATGGCTACACTGTGCTGTCCAGCCTCACAGAAACATGTTTCGGAGCCTCATGTCATAAAGTCAGAAGGAATTTCTGTTGAAAAAACAACACTTCATTGTGCTTTCTAGTGAGTATTCAACATCCTCCCTTCAGAAGCAGGTGTGTTATCACCTTGCTGCTCGTTCAGCTGATACTGTTACTTTCATTCCCAGAACTGATACAGAACATTTGCAGCATAGCAAAAACAGATTTCTATTTTACGTTCGAAGTCTTGAACCCAGATGCCTGAGCATCAGTAGGTGGGGAAAAAAAGCTCAAAACCATGGAGTGGGGTGTGTGCTTTTGTGTCTCTGGGTCTTCTCCCCTCCTGTGAAACACTGTGTGTACAGTTTTTCCCTAACCTCTCGTTTTCTTTTTTTTTTTTTTTCCCTACACAGGAGCACCTGGCAGCTGATGCACAGCAATCACATTCAGGAAATCAGAGCAGATAAGATGGGTCTGCACAGGGTTACCTCCCCTGACAGCTCTGCAGGCAGTGGGGCCTGTCATACCCAGCCCATGAGCTTTGCAGGGTGCGGCATCTCCTCTGAGCTGTTCCAGAAGTGCTGCTCCTGCAGGGTGTGCTCTGCTCACAGGAAGAAGCAACTCACAGTGCAAATGTAGTGATAGGCAGAGTGGAGCTTCTGCGTGGTAAAAGTGCCCCTCCTCAGTGGGCTCTTAGTTTCATCAAGGAAAGTCCCTTGCAGAAATGCTGACTATTCAGGTGTCTTCCAGGGACCTTGGGATCACCTCGCCATCAGGTATTTTTGGAAATATAGGGGAGAACTGGGTGCCTGGGGAAGCAGGGTTGGCTATGGCAACTGCAGAAAGATGCTTTCACCTGAGAGGTGCCTGTATTTGTGAACTCCTTCTTTGAGGACACAACACAGTGGCATCTGTTACTCTGATTTGCAGTGGTACCCCTGCTGATAAGAGAGCCACCTCATGATCAATCCACAAGCCATGGCTTTCCCCTCCAAAGGTGCAGTTCTTGGTCTTGCTCTCTATCCTTAGGCCACTCTCCTTCACCTTTTTGCTTATCTGAGCGAAAGCAATTTGGAAGGTGCTTTAAGGATATGACTTCCCTAACTTGCAGCAGGGTGTTGCTTGCTCAGACTTCCGTGTGAGCTGGAATAGGTTTAACCAAAAATACTGTGTAACTCTCCAAGCCTCTGATGCATCTTGGTGGCTCTTCAGAGGGCTTCTGTTGCTCTAATAGCTGATGGTTGTACAGCTCTTCTTAAAGGTGATCAACCCTTCTCTCTTTTGCAGAGATGCATCTCTGAAGCCGTTCTGAGCAAGCTCAGTTTGACAACAAATGACAGGTGCTGTGAGGCAGTTCAGGGAAGAGGAGGGAGATGGAGGAAGCTTTCCTTCAGCCTGCATGTATTCTGACCTCTTCTAAAGCCAAATATACCCTAAAAGGCAGGTAGTAAATTTGACCTTCCCCTGTTCTGCTGTAAACTAATACATGATTGTCATTATGCAGCTGGTGCAACTTGAAGTTACCAAAAGAACTCCTTACAAACAGTTCCTATCCCAATACAAACAGAACTCGTTACTTTAAGAGAAGCTGGGAATCTGAAGTGGGAGCTGTCAAGCCCAAGGATGGAGCTGACTGGGATGTGTGCCCCTGCTACTCTCACACCAGTTCTGGTCTCATAGATCATGGTAGATACCTCTGCTGGCGTGGCACAGGCACTGCTGTGCTGTAGTGCTGGTGCGTTTGACTCTACTTTTCACTGGGGACAATGCCCTCCTTTGGCTAGGAATGAACGAGTAATTGGGCTTTTATGTTCTTTTAAATACCTGGTGTATGTCTAATCACCTGGTTAGGATGAATGTAATGGCACCCCCTCGTGGCTTTCAAGCAGAGAGAGACAAAAAAAGAGTGTGTAGTACTGTGCTGCCTGTGGGAGTTGTTGTGCAGAGACTAAGTACAGCTGCCCAACAGAACTGCCTCTAATGCTGATAGAATTGCCTCCAGCAGCTGGATTGAAAACTGTAAATCTCTGGGGTAAAGCTGCAAATGCTTTTGTATTGACGGTCTGTAGAAACTCTCATGACATAAAAGAGCAGAGCATTTGTCAACCTCAGATGAGGTACCCTTATGTACCGCACGGTTGCTTTTGGATTACTATAGAAAAGGGGCATGATGTTGTTAACAATGGCACAATGGTACTGGCTTGGTTTTGGAGCTGCAGCACCTGTGTACTGCTGGCACGTGGAAAGAGTCCCAGCTGCCTGATCATTTGAATAGTCCTTAGCTACAAACTTTGAAAACTTGCCTGTAACAGAGATTTAACTCAGAATAATTTTAGCCATTCTCTACCTCCTCTGTCCTCTCCAGATCTGAAAGGCTCGCTTACAAGCTAACAAAAGAAATATTGGCCTAGAAATGCAAGGGTTTTCCTTACTTGCCTCACTAATGCATTATCTGTCTGTAACCATGCTGTAGCCAGAAGTTACTTCCCATTTGTACACTTACTCCTGTGTCTGAAAACTTCCCCAGGCAGGAGATTATGCTCTGCTGTGGTTTAATGCCCTGGTATGGCTGCTTCCTGCAGACCTACTCTGCTGTGGTTTCCACTGAGACACTGAAGAAAACAAACTGCCCCCTCTTGCTGATGTTGCACAATGTTTGAGGACTTGAGGTCACTGAGGACATAAGTGTAACAAACCAGGGGATAGCTGCAGTGATTTGTTTTTTCTTCCCTTGCCAGAAAAAGGTGCCTGGAGCACAAGAGGCCTAAAGCCTTCCTGGAGAATGCTCTAAAGAACAGAAGCACCGCAACCAAGTGATATTTCAACCATCTGCTCCTTCCACACTGACACAAGGGCAGGCCAGTTCCATGTGAGTGCAGTGATAGGTGAGCCTTGATGGAAGTTGCAAAAAGTTTTTAATTTTCTCGTTCGTTGTCAGACAGTGATCTTCACATCACTACACCAAAGGAAATAATTTTAACATAATTAACTTGAGCTAACGCTGAAACTCCTGGGAGCAGCATGGTGTTAACTGTTCAGAGATTTTTAACTTGCTTTTTATCACGGATATAATAACACTGTTTGAATTAAGACTTCTTAATTAAATGTGACCTGGGTGGCGCTGTGTTCTTAATTAAACATGACCTAGGTGACTGTACAGTTATTAACACCATGTTCGTTTGCGCTGTGGCTCTGATATGCTCTTAGACTCTTCACCCATCATTTCACTGGAGGCCAACACAGCAACTTATATTTAAATGCTCTGCAACTTTTCTATTGCTTGAATTTGTTCATTTTTTTAATGCATTATAAATCAAGAATATCAATAGTGACTTTTGTTCTGGATCTAACTACTGGTAAAAGTTTTTATTCTTAAGTACTTTTTTTCAGACAGATTGTAAAGATTGTGCTTTTTTTGCACTGAATTTAAAAAAACAATGCCAATGGAAAAATCCTTGTAGTGAGACTTCTGAGAGACAAGATAGAGACACGTGCACTTGCCAGATCTTTGCAGAAACCTCTTTACAAAACACTGCTTTTCCTACTGTAAGACCTATGGAAGGAAGAAATTAGTCCCAGGAAGGAAAGGAGCAAATCTGGGCTGCACGCCTGGCATTTCTCTGCTATGCTGGTCAAGATTCAGCCTGGACTTTGAAGCAACTCCATGGGGGGGTATAAGGTCCACAGAGTCTGTTGGCAGAAAAATGCCTGATCACTTGGTGTTGAACCAACCAATGCCTTCTGAGGAAGCCACCTAATGTTCTGTCCAAGAGATCAGTGTGCATTCACAGACCAAAAAAAGGAAACGTGAGAGACAGATGATATGTTGCCAGAATTAGTCATTGCTACACCAAGTATGCATTGGACGCAGGACTTGCCTCAGTTCAACAACCTGAAATGCAAGTTCCCTATTCCAATTTCACATGCTTTTAATGATAGTGTGTTAATGTCTCCTTCAGTTTTGGGCATGACCTTTCTGAAGTGTCTGTTTCTGTTTCTCACCTGTTCATTGAGCCAAAAAACAGCTGTTTGTGAATTTTAGAAGGGGGTGCAACGGACAGAGCAGATGAAAGATTTTCTGTATTAATTGATATGACCCTGAATGAATGCAGTTGAGCGATCTGCACTATTTTGTACTGCTCATATTTACCAGTTGCTGTGCCTGGTTCAAGGAACAAGCCTACAACCCTGCCATGGTGAAGCTGGCCAGCCTATTTTAACCCACTCAGACACACCCATCTAAATAAAACACTCCCTCTCCAAAAACCTCCTGCTTCTTTCTGCACCAAGCCCTCTCACTGCAATCCTTCCCTGTGCAATCTATCTCAACAAATCCCTTTTGCTGCCTTTGAGGTTTCTTGCTCCAAATCAGTACTTCTGTGTGTGAAAGGTCCCCAGACTGGAGTGGTGGGGCAGCAGCAGGACAACCCCCCAACCTATGTCACCTGCTGCAGATTGCTCTCCAGGTGTGGTGCATTAGATCCTGCTGTTGCCATCCACTTGGGCAGGCTGCTCTGAAAACACCTGGGGGTTACAAGCTGAGGTCAGAGAGGTGAAATGGTCTGGGAGAAGGCAGTTCTGACAGTAAGTTAAAGCCTAAGTGGGTTGGGCCTGCATTTACCCTTCAGGATGATGAGGAGAGGGTGCTGAGGTGCTGCTAGGGCAGAATGGGGTATTTTGGTGTGCAGAGGGCCATGTTGGCACCATCCTGAAAACAGTGAGAAAGCCCTGCTCTGAGGCTGCTTAATAAATGGCTGCTGGTGGCTGTAAGACATCTGGGAAACGTGAAAACTGCAGATGGTGGAAATATGGTATGTGGGAACACTGTCAATTGCTCAGTCAGCCTTTAGGAACAAAGATACAAAACTTCTACAGTTAGAGATCCTCCCTTGGTGTCTTGGGAAAGAGTTTGTCGTCAGTGCACACCAGAGCTAAGCTCTTTAAAAAAATATCATTATTTCTGGAAGGGGAGGTTGAGTCACCTTCCAGTGTTAGGGAAATCTGGTCACAGGTTTGTGCACCAGAGGAAAGAAGTGGCACGGTGTTGGCAGGTCACGTGGTCCAGTTCTGTCCATCAGGTACAACAATACCATGAAGTATGATTTTGACACAGGATTCTCACCTTGAATTTATATTCTGTTTTACTACTGGAAAATGAGCCATGACTGTTAATTAAGGACTGTTTCCAGTTTAGGGTTGCACTGTTTATAAATGTTCAGATCCTCCACATTTAATCCAGTATTGTCATTCTACCACAGATTTGGTCTTTACTATGAGTTATGATGTTCATGATGTGCTGCTATGTTTTAGCCTTGGTGTTAGTTTAAATGTCTTTCAGTTTTCCTTTGTGCTGGTTCTTTTAACAGAACCTGGAGCAAGGGCCATCTTTATGAGAATCTTATACTTCAACCTGTAATCAGGTATAGTTGAGAAGGAGCTGTGATGCCAAGTGCTGCTGCTTTCCTCTAGCAAATGGAGATGGTCAGTGTTACATATTTGAAGTAGCATATGTTCATGTACAGATGCAGTGTTGTTGACAGATCATTATCAGTCAGCATAAATAAATAAGAAGTTAAATGATACAAGGAAAGCACAGTGCAAATTGCCATCAAATCTGTTCCCGGCTCTGCAGTGGAGGTTGTGTGGTATGCTGAGTGATGATTGTAGGCTGCTAGCTACATTGCTCTGGAAAGTGATTTGGGGTCACAGTGAAATCACACTGAATTGTTGAAGTTGGGCCCAGAGGATAACACACGCAGCCATTCAAAAAGCACCAAGAAACTTCTGGTTACAGATGGCACAAATGGTGTTTTGTTATGCTTGAGATAATGCAAACATACCTGTGGCTGTTACTTACATCTGTGACAATTTCACATTTCTAGACACTCACTGGATGCTGCCCATACTTTAACTTTTATTTTTCTGCTTTTCTTAATATGCAAACTCCTTAAGAGCATTCTAGGAAAGGTGTGGATGCTGTACCTTTGATTTGCCTTCTGACAAGCCTTGGATGCTCCCCCCTTGCCTCTCATGGATTCCTCACAGGCAGCCCATAGTCATCTAGCAATCTACAGTGTAAAATAATCACCATCTACTTCTCCGATAGCCAAAGGCCGAGGTAATATGAATACTTTGGCCTACTCACCCAAAGTGCTCTCTTTTTTTTCCTACTTGGAGACTGAGGGTTTGTAGAAAATAATTTTCTGTTTGAAAGGAAGTGCTCCTTCAATTCTGCAGCTTGAAGGGAGATTGACAACTTAGCTTGCGGTTAACAAGGTTGCCACAAGCACTGACAAGATTTGTCATTGTTTCTGAAAACTATCCTTATATGACATGGCTAATAATATTAGAAAAGCTTCAAGTTATGTCATTTGTTCATGGGCAGGGGACTGTCAAAGTAATTACAACTTCTCCACAGGAAGCCATGCATGCGTCTAAAAGCTCCAGACTTGCACTGTGTATCCACAAGCAATTCTGGTGATGCTGAACAGGAAGCAACTCCAAGTTCTTGCAGTGCAACATCAGTAATAAAAGGATTGAGTTCCACAGTAACTTGGTTTTATAAGATCAAGTGTATATAGCATGGCAGTAAACTAAGGCCAGGAATTAAGTTGAAGAAGGATCTTAGCATGTAAACCACATGCTTTTGGAACAGCTTTTAGAGTGACACAACCTTCTCATAACTCTTCAAGTTACTCTTTAAAAAATTATATATATTTATGAAGAGTTTAAATAATTAAAGCTGCCCCAAATGGTAGACAGGGGTGTGTATGTGCCTGGCCAGTGGTTTTCAGTCATGATCTGCAGTTATGCATAATGAAATCTGTGATGGCAAAATATCTGCTTGCTTGTACCTGTAGCTCCTGTGAAAAGAAGGTGAGTTCTGAGTTTGTGCCCTGATTGATCAGGTGCTATAGATGTAGGGGGAGAGTACATATTATGGCAGGTGTTGTAAGAAAGGCCCTTTTAGTTATAGCTTCAGAAATCTCTTTTCTTAGGTTGTAAACATATTCCTTTTCCTGAATGCTCTGCAGAAGTGCACAAGAAATGGGTTTGGAAGCATTTGGTGTGCTATAGGTTACTTGGTGAACTTGAAGGCATTCCAGGAGTAATAGAGAATTTCTCTATTCTCTGGGAAATAGAGAGCGGTGTAGGAGCTTGCTTTTTGGAGGAGCGTGTGGCAGGCCTGAGGTTTTGTAACTGCTGTGTTCCAAAAATGGTGCTTGTATAAATAAATAACATACCCTGTTTCATATGGTTTTCTTCCAGTGGGAAGCTGCCCTACAGTCCTCAGGATTTTCTTATCCCTGCTCAAGGGAGGAACAAATGTAAGTTCACAGAAAGAGCATTTTTATTTCCTGTATGTCTAGAATTGAGAAGTATATGGGTTTTTTTATTCTTTGATCAGTCACTTCAGTCTCCCTAAGCAGCCGTCATGGCTTTCTGTGAAAGCCTGTGAAAATAAAAATATCGCAGACAGAAATAACATTCCCTCGTTCTAAGTGTGGAGTGTCTCAGTGCATATTTGGCACATCCTCTGAGGCTGTATCAACAACAAGGAGAAACAAGCTGCTGTAAAGAGCGAATCAGAGAAAGAAATAGCACTTGGTGTCTTGTTCTGTATCTGCCAGGATTTCTGACATGAGTCACAGAATTGTTAAGGTTGGAAGAGACCACTAAGATCATCTAGTCTGACCACCAACCCACCCCCACCATGACCACAAACCATCCCTCAGTGCTGCACCTGCCCTTTTCTGAGATATATTGCAAGGGCTCAGAAGTTACAACTGTTTCACTTCTGAGCAGACACAGCGCACCTTTCAGGCTGTGTGCTTTGATGTATGGCTTCACAAGAGCCTTCCATAAGCTGTGCGGAGCAGTGACGCCTTTAACCAACACAAAGACAGCCCGAACTCTGTGGGATGGAACCAGCAGCATTTAGATGGCTGCAAGTGATGCACGACAAACATTTCCTTCCCTGAGGCACCAGATGGCAGCATTTTTCCTCTCTCAAAGTGTGATCTCCTCTCAGATTCTGGGACCACCACACAGGGCTGTGTGGCTGTGGAGGCCACAAAGGCCTCAGCTGAACTGGACTTTCTCTGTCATTGCCTGCTTTGTGGGAACCTGTTAGTCACAGAACCCTATGCCCTACTTTTTCCCCTCACTCTTATGTCCTTGCTCATAAATGCAGAGCTGCTTTACCATTGCTTTTTGTTGCAGAAAAAAAAATAATCATCCATGTCAGCTGCAGCAAGCTCTGTTCCCAGGTTGCTCACCTTTGGCCTGCAGCACTATGGGACAAATGTGTTTGCACGAGTTGTACAACTTTGCAGCTTCGTTGGACAGCAGAAGAAAGGGATTGGCCCCAGGGGCTGAGGGAGGAGCAGCTCTGGCTTGCATTTTTTTTTTTTGTTTTTGTCTGTGTTACTCTGTGGGGCTGTGGTTAGTTGCTCTGTCACTGCTTTACAGATGCTATGAGCTCACCAGTGGACAATTTGTGGGTTCTTTAACTTCTGACGAGCAGCCAGAAGTTGTTTTTCTAAAGAATGTGTAACAAGGATTTTCTAATTTTTCAGCTTTCAGCCAAATTCAGTCAGAGTGCCATAGGACAGGGAAGTGGTGGTGGAGCCTTCTCTACTCCACCCTTCTTACTTAATACCAAAAAATTGTCTATAAACAGGCAAGAGGGAGGGAAGGGCGTTCCTCAAAGTGAGCCATAAGAATCCTGTACAATGATAATGCTAAACTGAGAGTTTTGGAAAACAGTGCTATTTTATTTGGTTAAAAATATTCTAATAAAAAAAAAAGCCCTCAATGTTTTTTTCACTTTCTCATGCCAGTTTCTGTCCAGTTTTGGATTTGTCTGCCCACTGGTTTCAGCTAATTCATGCGAACAAGACGGACTCAGCTTTACTGCCCAAGATAGGCAAAATATGTGCAAAAGAAATATACTGGAAATTCACCCAAAAGCTGAGTAGAATTTCATCACTTCAAGTCAATTGTACAGGTATCATCTTCCTTTTAAATAAAGAAGAAAAATATTTTTAAATATATATCTCCACAGCTTATAATGATCAATGCGATTCTTTATATGTACTTGCTGTGAAAAAAAAACCAACCATTTTTTTGTCTACTTATAGCTCTGTAGTTACTAACTAGCACCTTCTCTGAGAAACAGTTGCCTGTGATGAGCTTTGCAAGAAAGAGAGATGCTGGGATGGTTTAAAAAAAAAAAAAAAAAAAAAAAAAGCATCTGATATCTATCAGTATGGATTATTACAGCTTGCCATTATTTATTTTGGAACTGTGACAACTGACCAAAACATAGGGACTATGAATAGGAATGCAAGGAGCAATTAAGTGCACAAAAGAAAGGGAAAATAAAAAAAGCAATATAATTTGGCACGCAGCAAATGTGAGATCTGGTGTACAGCTGTCTGTGCAATTCTCACTGCTCTCTTGGAGGATTTCTGTGATTTCCCACTAAGGTATCTCTGCTGATAGAGACTTAGAAACAGCTCTATCTCTGTAAGCTTTGATTCTTAGTACAGCTGGTAAGATAGATGTGTTAATCCTTTACATATGAAAGATGCAAGTATCCTCCTACACATACATTACAGAGAGAAGTTTTGTTTGTTTTATGATGGGTAACTGCTATGTACTGTTCTCTGTAAGTGGAATTACTGTTGAAACAAGCTGATTAAATCTGAGATCCCTCTTGCTGCCGTCAGAATGAAAATATACCCAAGGGGGGACAAATTCTGGTAGTACATAGAACTGGAGGAGAAGGTACTCCTAAAAAGTAAAAAAAAAATCTGGCTTGCAGGGAAACATGCATATACAATTCCAGTGGAATGAGATGTGGTTCTTGGTGGCTTTGTAGCGCCAACAGCCGCTCTACCAACTTTCATCTTGACTTTCCCTCAAGGGGGGAGAATTGGTTCAGCCAATTGGTGCAGACACAGGGGTGCTTTTCCTTGTGTGTATCCGTTATTCCGCGACGTATACAATATAGGGGGAGTGTTGTCAAAAGGAAGACACTGCAAACAAATGGGTAGTGTCATATTCTGATCCTCCTCATTTTCTATTCAGTAGCATTTCTCATCAGCCAACCCTATTTCTCACAGAAAACAGCGACTGTTATTACTGTTTGCATACAATGTGGGATGAGGAGGTCGGGAAGAATAGTTGTGCTGAGAGAAACTGGTTGGGGAAGAGGTTAAAAAGCCCAAAAAGCGGTGAAAATAGACAGAAGTAGACAAGGCATTACACATATGACATAAAGTCCCCTTTTTTGCAGGTACAGAATGCTGGGTGTTTAAGAGCTGGTACTGATTGTACTACAGTTGTTGTACGAGGGCTGTAACTGGTATACCATGCATAATTTCTCTCGTGGTGCTTATTGTTCATTGGTTATCCTGCACAGAAACAATACAGGCACTGTAATGGACCCATGGGCTGCATTCCAACACAAGTCATTAGCTCAGGCAGGTCTCCTGAATTGGTCTAAATTTTGCTCCTGTTGATGCAGTGAGTGTAGTGATATACTTTTAATGAGTAAAGGTGGGATTACGTTGTGTAAGCAAGAAGTTTATTAGCTTGTCTTTGCTTTTATTTTTCTTTATATTTCTTTGTTTAGGTGGTATTTTCACCTTCCGTTAGCATGTTTCATCTCCTTAAGAATCACAGAATAGAATCGTAGAACCATAGAATGGTTTAGGTTGGAGGTAGGTAACCTACCCCAACCCCCTGCCGTGGTCTGGTTGCCCCCCACATCAGGCTGCCCAGGGCCCCATCCAACTTGACCTTGAGTGCCTCCAGGGATGGAATGGATGGGGCATCCACAGCTTCTCTGGGCAGCCTGCACCAAGGCCTTGCAGCTCTCAGGAGTTGAATTAGAGTTGGGCCCATCTCAGACATCCACGAGTCCTAGATAGAAATACCCTCTACATAAACAAGAATGGGGTGAAAAGTTGTATCGCAGTGATTGCAAATCATAGATTCATAGCATCCATAAGGTTGGAACAGAGCTCTGAGGTCATCTAGTCCAGCTGCTGACCTATGACAATATTAAAAATAATAGATAGATCTGTATTTTTTATATTAATGTCCAGCGTTGGAAGATGGGGTAAATGGCATGGACTCCCTTTGTCCTCAGGTGCCCAGCTTCGCTTAATAAGATGTGATACCAGAGGCAAGAGGCAATTTTATTGTGATCATTTACCCATGAAACACACAGGCCCTTCATGCTCTGCATGTTAGTTCTCGTTGCATTTACCCCTGCAGCCATTCTCCAAACTGCTCAGTTCCTTCAGTGAGGGATTGGAAAGAGATCTTGTAAATGAAAAAGCAAACTGCTGGAAGGCAAACTGTTGTTAACAGCTGATGTCTTGAAGGAAATGAGTTTGCACTTGATGGAAAAAGGCAGAAGGGCTAATGGACACAAGCGTGGATGTACCTTTGTATCCTTTCCATAAGGTGTGGGTGGGTGAAGGTTGCCCCATGGTGGCAGAGACCCTGTACTTGCTGTGTCTAGCTGATGTTTTCATGGGTAATGTGTCTCACTGGCACAAAGGAATCCTTTAGCTGTAGGGGATGCATTAGGAAACTATTTCTGCATTCCAGCATCAGAACCGTGTGGATGACAGCACAAATAATGGAATCATTAAAGCTGGAAAAGACCGCTGAGATCACCAAGTCCAATCCCATCCCCATCCCCACCACGACCACAGACCACGTCCCTTAGTGCCACATCTCCACAGTTTGTGAACACCTCCACCATCAGTGGCTGCACCACCTCCCTGGGCAGCCGTGCCGACGCCTCACCACTGTATCAAAGAGACGTTTCCCAACGCTCGACCTGAACCTCCCCTGCCGCAACTCGATGCCATTCGCTGACGCGCCGTGCCTTTCGTGCACCACAGCAGGGACGCTCGGTGGGCTTCCACTCAGCGCCCAAAGGCAGCGGGAAAGCCTCAGGCCCCGCGAGGATCCCTTCCGGCCGTCCCGTGCTGGCAGCGCTCCGTTCTCCTCAGCACGGCGCGTTGAGCGGCGGTGGGTGCGTGCCGGGGGATCTTTGTCCGAGGGAAGGGAGGCACAGAACCTTCCGCGGGACTCCGAGGGAAAGCCAAACTACTAAAACCCAACATAACCGTAAATAATTTTTATTAATTGTTTTTAATAAACCACCACCGACGGACCAGAGGCGAGCGCGCACTGCCCGCGCTCCCTGAGGGCCCGCTCCCTCCTCCCGCCATTCCCCACCCGCTCTCCTCAGGTGGCCGCGCCGGGCCGGGCCGCGGGAGCCAGCCGGGAGGAGGAGGAGCGGAGGGAGGAGGCAGCCGGGCGGGGAGGGGGCACTCTGCGCCGCGGAGGAGGAGGACTAAGATGGCCACCAGCCGCCAAGGGGAGCGGCCCCGCTCCCCCCGCCCCGCCTCGCGCGGCCCCCCCGGTGCGGCCCGGCCTTGATGGGGCCGGAACGACCCCGCGGCCAGGACGCTGCAGCGGTGGCGGCGCCTCCCGCCGGAGCCCTCCCGGGCCTCAGCGGGGGAGCCGCCCTCCCGGCCCGGCCCGCACCGCCCCGCCGCGGCTACCCGCTCGCCTGACCGCCGCGCCCGCGGAGCGAAGAGAAGCGGAGAGCGGAGAGGGGCCGCCCGCCGCCCTCTCCCCGGCCCCGGCGGGCCGGGCCGGCCGCAGCGGCCCCGCGAGAGCTCGCCGCCTACCCGGTGAGTGCCCACCGCCCTCGGCCGGGCCCCGCCGCTTTGTCGCCCCGCCGCGGGCCCTGCCGTGCCGGAGGGGTGCCGTGAGGGCTTGGAGCGGGGGCGGCCCGGCAGGTGCCTTTGGCGGTCCGTTACGGCCGTCACGTTCTCTATTTTGTAGGGTTTTCCTTCTCGCCGCGCGGGCCCCGCCGGAGCCCGGCCTGGCAGAGCCCTGAGGGAGCCCGGCGGCCTTTGTTGTTCCCGGGGAGGCGAGGGCCGGGCCGGGCGGCCTTCCTGCAGGCACCTGACGTGGGGGGCGGCCGGGTTCCGTCGTTGTCTCCCTCACGGGGTAGTTTATTTATTTCGTCCGTGGTCTCCGACCCAGTCGCGGTGCTCACCTTGAGGGATGAGGGCCGTGGCTCCCAGCTGGGGCTGGAGATGCCGGTGTGGAGAGAGAGGGAGGCAGGCGGCGGTGCAGAAGGGTAAATGTGCTTATTTTCTGCTGGGGTTTCGTGAATGGCCTACCTGTTTTTTCGTGTGTTTTACATGAGTAACTCCCAGAAGGATTCCTCTGAGGACCAGCGAGCCCTGGGCTTATTTTTCTGGCTGGGTTTTGGTTAGTTGGCACCGTAGGTCTGTGTATACAAAAGCATTGTATTTCACCATGGAATATGGTAGGTTTCCTGTTAGGAAAGGTAGATGTTGCGCGTTGTGTTAGTAGCACAATTAGCTGGTGCATTAGCTCAGCCTGAGCCATGTGGCTGCTCTCTGCCCATGTGTGCCTTAGGTACAGGTGAGTGACACCTCCCTCGGGACCATTCCACACAGAGGTGGCCTCAGAGGGCTTCTGTCGTGTTGGGTTTCAGCATCACAGACTCCCCCAAACCTGGGCTGCAGGGAGCTGTCCTGATGGCATCATGACATGTTTTAGTGCATCTGTGGCACGTTTTGGTGCCGTGGCAAATGTAACTCAAGCAGCGGCACAGTGGGGTTGGCTGTGTGCACAGTGTGTATGAGCTGGCATTTGTGCGGTATTTTATGTGTCCTACAGCATGCCAATACACTTGTAGTGTTCACAAGCATGGAGTGCATTATTGCTTTGTGAGTTGGTCAACCACTATGAGATATAAGTGCCCTTTTCCCAATATCGTTAGGCTATAGACAGGCATGTTTATAAAGCAAAATACTTTGTAGAGTTCCCAGCTTTGATACTGGAAATGTGAAGCCCTGTTAATATTGCATCTGCACAGTGACCCTGCTAATGAAGTGTTGTCAGTCCAGCTTCAGATACAAGTTTGGGTCACAAATGGTATTTCTGTGCTGTTTGCTATGGATCTGTGTAGTTCAGCTGGAGCCAGCTCTGCAATACTGAATGCTGGGGACAGCAAAATATTTTGAGTAGAAGAATGCCTGAAATATCTGTGGTGTTAGAACAGGCTCTTAGTGAACGGTGTTCTTCAGTTTGGTATGTATTTGCTGGGAGATGGACCTGTTTGTTTTTCCAATTTGCCCAACGGCTTGGAGTACGAGTGTTGTATGGCTGGAGTTATACTGCAGTTCTCAGCGAGCTGGTCATCTATTCAATTCAGAGTGAAGCAAGTTAGGCACAGTGCTGCTGTGATATTAAATAACTTCAATGCCCATTTAGAAATGCATTGCAGCATTTCCATCTCAAGGTTTATGTGAGTTAGTCCTTCTAGTACATTGTTTCCTCATTTGCAGTTCTGTGCCCTGAGATCAGCTACCTCATAGTAGCTGAGGGCAAACTTGCCTTCAGAACAGTAATTGGAAGATGCTAAGTAAAAAAGAAAACTATTTCTTGTTATTTTCAATCTGGAAATAACAACTGTAGTTCAGAAACCTGTGTTGTTTCATCTTGTTACCTGGATCAGCTAAGAAGGTACCTCAGCAGTCTCCCTACATAGCTCTGGGTCACTGGAGCATGACTGTCAGCAGTAGTGTATGTATGTGGCACCAAGTCTTTGGGATGTGCAGACATTTCTTGCTGTTAGAAGATTTCAGCAATGTATTTCACACCTGCAAGCCTTACTTCATCTATTCCACAGTTTTATTCCAGTGCTCAGTTGGATTTCTTAAAGTGTGGAAGACTTCTGGGCTGAGTACTGTGTGGAGATAATGGAGAGTATGGATGGATGTTGGTTTCCTGTTGGAAATACTCAAGGCTGTCATGAGATTGTTTAAAAACTGCAGTTTGAGCACTGTTTTGCCTCCCAAATGCTGCTGTCCGATGCATTGTACTGTTGGGTCGTGGGGATTCACCTCAGTTTCTGAAAGTCTGCTGAGCAGAACTGTGCAAAGGAAAGCACATGGTTGGTCCCTCATTGTTGAAGTGCTGCAGGGCGAATCTGCAGATGCCGACTGGCCGTTCTGTTCGTGTTTGTAAGGGATTTGAAGTTCCTATTGCAAAATACTGGAAATATTGGCTCAGCAGTGGCTGCTGACTTGCAGGACTTCCTGCTGTAAGGAAGTCTTATATCATCTGTCCAAAATAAATAGATTTTGGGGGAGGAGGAGCTGGACTACGGTACATTTTAATGTGAGAAACCACATATCTTGCTTCTAATTTACCCCCCAGTGCATCATAATTGTGGAAGTCTCTTTTTGAAAAATCTTACTATAATAAAACCTGCATTTTGAAGTGGTAAATTGAATCTGTCATTGGGCCATAATACATGTATGCGTATGGGGAAATAAAACAGTTGATTTTTGCATGATTTTGTTTTGGAGCTTTTAGTTCACCATGGTTTTCTTTTGTTGCTGTTGGTAGGTGCGTTGCTAACTGCAATTGAAATGTCCAGCTCACGACAAATACTTGTGTTGGTACTGTCTTTGAATTGCTGGCAATGCCGATTTATTTTCAGAAAACGCTTGGTTTGTTTTGTAGGCATCCTGAAGGAACTGCAACAGGATGTCTCTTTAACTCAGTATTTTGTTTTCAGGTTTTCATCTTGGGATAAGCAGGCGCACTCATGTACCTGCTGTTGCCTTCTGCTGGAGGCTTCATCTCCTGATGCCAGGCCTCTCTCACTTGCCCTGGCTGGGTGGCAGGATGTAGTTAGGAGGCTCCTGTGCGCGCTGGGGTTGGCCGGTTGTCCTTCAGGCAGTGCTGCTGCTTTCTCTGTTCCTGTCTCTCTCTCACATTTTCTCATTTCTCTTCTGCACGGGAATGCCTGATTGATGTGGCTCCTAAAATGACGCTGGAGTTTTGGGACTCCTGAATAATGGCAGGGGACTCTTTTGTCTTGTACGTAGATACATGTTTTTTCACCATTCTCATTGAGCAAAATTGAGGCTGTGGTAGTAGGACTGACCGTGTTGAAACTGAGAGAAATATTGTTTGCCATTTAGGTGGGATTAGATTGTTCCAGTGAGAACCACCACCCCATAGGCTCTATTTCATTTAAGGGAAAATGGTGTTGGTTGCTTTGTTCTTTCTGGTTTTCTGTCGGTGTCCTGTACGGGATTCAGCCTATCTGCAGCATGTAGCTGCTAGTGCTCTTGTATCGCAGAATGGTAACAGATTTGCAGCATTGGCTGTAGCATGTCTAACAAGTATCTTCTGAAATGTCCAAAGCAACTGAGCACTGTTGTGCTAGGGAAGAGTGAGCTACGTGAAGTGGACAAGGCCATACTGAGTGGTATGAAAGCACATGGCTTTACATTTTTGGGTGGCCATTAAGGGATATAAGAGAGAGATGATGTGGATGCATCTCAATTATAACAATGAGATGTGTATTAAGAGAATGTTTAATCTTAGACTTCTGCAAACACTGTTATTATTTACATGTGATGCATTGTGTTACAATGCATTTATTACAAGGAAGGAGCATTGAGCAGGTTGGCCAACTCACTGTGTAGGCTATAATAAATTTGAGAAGAAGTCAAAGAAGTGGATTTTCCAGATATTCTTACTTCATCTCTTTCTTATGTACTCCAGAGGAATTGCGTATTACTCTGAAGTATGCAAGGGTTAAACTCAGACTTCTTCAGGGTAGGTAGGTATATGGCAGTTACACACCTATCTTAGCAAAGTCAGATGCTTTATAGCTTGGTTTTGCCCCCTGTATCTCCCCGACACATTATTCTAATATCTTGGTAGCTGGTGAAAGAAGTTGTTCCCTTTCTTGAACCATCCGTTTCCTTCCTAATGGCCATGCATGTGTGTCTGAGGCTCTGTGGTGAGCTGTTTCAGAGTACGGGGTGAATTTCAGTGCTTACCTCAAAGGAGCAAATTAGCAAATACGTAAGCATAGAACTTTGAGCACTGCCAGTAACCAGGAGTTCCATAAAGTCTAGCAGTGAAATACAGCCCTGTGTTTTCCTTTGGTGTTCTCTGGGGACTCCTGCTTTTGAAGCAGTGTGACTGCAGTCAGAAGGTGGATGGGAGCTCTTGAGCAAAGTGTACTCCTGGTTTTGGCTTCCAGTGCTGGATTTTATAGGGGTATCATGGTGCATTACAGGGCACAGCTTGGTTCTTAGTCCTGAGTAGCTCGACCCGTGTTGTCTTACCATTACACACAGAATCACAGAATCACCCGGGTTGGAAGGGACCTCAAGGATCATGTAGTTCCAACCCCCCTGCCTAGCAGGGCCACCAAACACACACATTCAGATCAGGTTGCCCAGGACCCCGTCCAACCTGGCCTTAAACACATCCAAGGACGGGGCATCCACAACCTCCCTGGGCAGCCCGTTCCAGGGCCTAACCACTCTCCTTGTATAGAACTTCCCCCTAACATCCAACCTAAATCTTCCCTCCTTCAACTTCGATCCATTTCCCCTAGTCCTGCTGTTGTCAGCCCTTTTGAAGAGTTTACTCCCCTCGTGGGTGTAGGTTCCCTTCAGGTATTGATAGGCTGCAATGAGGTCACCCCGCAGCCTTCTCTTCTCCAGGCTGAACAATTACTTCAATACCATTACTTCAATACCATTACTTCAATATCACTCTGCCAGGTGGAGTGTGCTTTTTGTTCTTATGTTTCCATATGTGTTTGTTATTTTTAAATTAAGATATATTAAAGATCTCATAGTAGTTGGAAGCAATGTGACTTGATATTTGTGAAGTAGCAGCTGATGGTGTGTTTCTTCAATGAGCACACTGAGCTTGAGTACTGTTTTGAGAATTAGATGTCACTTGCTGCCCCCAGCTCTGACTGAGAACCAAAACATAAACTGAACTACATTAGCAAGGGAGGGAGTGCATGCACCGTGGGCTTTCTGAAGTTTGATTTTGGCTGTGTGGTACTGTGAGCATATCCCTTACTTGTATAATTGTATAATTTGATATTGTGGGAATAGAGAGAGAAACTCAGGGCTGAGAAAATCCCTGGGGTGCCCAGAAAGCATGTGGTATTTAAAAAGGAAAAAATGCATATCAGGGGACTGCTTCTGCTTTTCAGTGAAAAAGATGACAAAATATCACCTTTGCTTGCAAATAGAACTCTTAAATGAGAGGTTTCTTGTGCTCGGATGATGGAAAATCCCAGAAGGAAGAGGGGTACAGGGTTACCTGAGGGAGGGTAAAGGTAGTCAAGAAGATGAATCAGATGGAAGTGTGCTTGTTGTGATCAGCGGCAGTCCCTGCCTGAGGTGCATCAGGCTGCGTGCTGTTGTGAGGCTGCAGTGGTTTGCAGTAGGTGTGTTGCTGGTGGGCGCTCCGTTGGCCTTTGGCTCCATGTCACAGAGGCCTCTGTGGCAATGGGAATGTATGCTGTGCCTGGACCCTGCGTGCAGAGAACTGGGGAGGACGGGTGTTGTGTGGAATTACTGCGTGGTGCTCAGAAATTATCTGCCTCCCCCCACCATGTCTGTTTTAATGGCAGAAGCTTTTGAAGCTTTGTGAGTGGCAGAGGACGAGTTTTAGTGGTCTGATCTGGGAACAGGAAAGAATACTTTCGTTGCAGGCGGACAATAATATAACAGCTGTCTGCTGCTCTCATGCCAAGCCTCACCTCCATACCATTCAGAATGCCTTTTGTGGTCCTCAGCCTCCTCTCTGCAATTGCTCTCTTGCCCAGATCGACTACCTACTAATGGCATTTTTATGGAGGTCCTTGTATCTTCACTTGAGAGCTGGCGCTGAGATGGAGGCCTGGCTTTCTATTTGCATGAATGCTCGCAGAACAGAATGTACCGCATGGAAGGATGACAAACAAAGCAAATGGAAGTGTGTTTCTTAATGTAAAGCTCAGATGTTCTTGGGCTTGCCAGCCTAAGAGTTCTATTGTCAGCATGCTGACCCTCAGTTGTGGTGGGTTGAAAGCTATTGCATAAATATATTTTACAGGTGTGGAGTAAATTCATTTCCATTTTGGCTTCTGAGCCTTGAGCATGCAGTTTGTGTTTGGTAAAACATGCAGACTGCGTTTTCAACACAAGCTGAGAGTTAAAACAGATTTGAAATATTCACGTGGCAAAATGCTAGGAGTTGGGTGTCACAACTATAAGGAGATTGAGAAGGATATGAGGGATCAGAGCTGGCAATAGCCTTGTTATTGCCGATTTCCTCTCTGACAAAGTAAATTCATTGTATGTGTGAGTTTCATTAGGTTTACAGAAGAACGAAAGCATCTCTGAACAGCCAGAAGTAAGCAGTAAACAGGATATGAAATAGCATAGGAATAGGGTAGGTACTGCACCACCATCGGGACACTGATGCTTGAGTCTGGGGCCTTGCAGCAGTGAGGTACAACAGAAATGTAGCAATGAAATCTCCATGGATACAATTGAAAAGGATACCCATTTCCTTGTTAATTAGGTTTGTTCTGGGCATTTAGCATAAGTAGTTAGGATAGTGAGGAAAGTTGAATTCAGATTTTGAGTGGGTCCTGAGGTAATGAGGGAGTTCCTCCTTGAGCTTCTCAGTACGCTGGAGTTGGAAGGTGCAGCAGCACATCCAGCTGACCACAGCAGTTTTTGGAGACAGAAGTACTTCACTTTGATTCTTGTTGGGAACATGATCATAGATCCAGCAGTGCTGGAAAAATGAGGGGAAAGAATGGATTCCTTGCTGCCTCTGGAAATTCTTTGCAGTTTCTCTGGTGGTAGTTGGCATAGCCCAGTGACCAGTTATATATGTAAAGCTATCATTGTATATATAATGCTATAATCTGGTTTTATTTCAGTAAAACACATACATATGTGCTTCAGATGCACACGCAGATCTGAACAATTTGTGTTTATTTTAATAAAGGGAAGCAGAGGAAGTGTTTATTTACAAATCGTGTCCTCGGAAGAATGTTTTCCACCAAACTATGCGCGTCTTTAAATACGTATATATATTTTTAGATGAGATGTGGAATGCATTCCTTCCATATAGTTGCTGTTGCTCTGAAGCACAGAATGTAGCAAGGTGAGGCCTGAGCTTCCTTTGGCACAGGCAGAATACATTTGGAAGACAGACTTCCCTCATCCTTCCTGCTCATGCTCTTTGACATCATTGTTTAGAAAAGAGGAGGAGCGGGGCTGTTCTCACAGCCTGTTTATAGAGGGCTGTCTGCAAAAGCTTTAACTGGAAAGATACGAGGAGCACAACATGCGAGACGAGGCTTATCTCAATTGCTTCAAAGAATGAAGTGATAATATTGTTAGAAGCCATTGCTCTTGAGCAGAGTTCAGGCCTGTGCTGTAGTGTTATGCTGAGGGTTGTGGTGGAGAAGGAGGGACCCTGATGAGCTGTGCTCGTTTTGCCTTTGGTAGTGGTCCTTCTCTGAACTCTGCTTTGGAGTGGGAAGGTGGGGAAGTTCCTACGCCTCACGCACTTCAGAGTCATTGTCTGCTGGAATACATTTTGGTTTTGGTTCACTTCCCAGTAGCTCCACGGTAATGATAATGAAGACAGTGAGCTGCTTTGTTATGTGATGGATGTTGGAAATAGTGGATATTGTAATGCAGCTGTGTGTCACAGTGGGGCCTGTACCTGATCCAAAGCTCTCCTTTGTGTGTTGGGAATGAGTGGCTCTGGGCTGCCTCTGTGCCTTCCCAGCAGGGACTAATAGAAGCTCTCTGAAAGTCGGCACATTTGAAGGGTTCCTGCCTTTGTCCAGGGGACAGTCGGTTGCTTTTGTGAACTTAAGCAAATTAGCTATAAGCAGTGTATGTCCTTTGACCCTTTGACTTTGCTTGTGGTATATGTTCGAAGGGATGAGCCCGTAGTTAATCAGTAAGGGGTGAAGGGGAAAGGAGCTCTGTTGGAAATACTCCAACTCAACTGGAAGTTGGGTATTAACTTGAAAAATGAAACCAAGAATGTTGGCTTTGCAAGGCATTCAGTAGAGTCCTGATTTTAAAAAGCCTCTGAATAATCCATGTTTGTAGAAGAACTGTATTGCTCAGGATTTATGGATGGTTTTGATACTTGAGAAGGGAAAATAAAAAGCACGATATGTGCACAGTGATGTTTTCATGTTAATGTATGGAAATACTTCAGCAGCTTCTGTAGACAAATAGCTTTGTGCACATGAATGGAAAGTAGAGGCTAGATAAAAACCTTAATTCTTTCTGTTATTTTCTCAATACTGCAAGTATTGCTACCATTTACATACACTGGACAAAAGGGATTTGTCTGCAGATACCTTGAAGAATCTTGTAAGAGCATTTTGCCAAGGCTTCTTGTCCTTTTTCTTTCTCTCTTGTGTTAGTGACTATTTACATGGCTGTGGCCAGTTTGCCAGTTAACAAGTAAAATCCAGCAATAAAAAGTAAAACTAGCAGAATAAATCTCTTTCCTACCCTCCCCCCTGCCCCCAGTTTCTTTGGTAATGACAGTGAAGTATTTTTGTAGGAGCTGAGCAGAAAAGCAGTCTGGCAAACATGTTGTAGGACTTTATTCTTTTGAAGTCCGTCAGTTGACTACAGCACCGAGCGCTGGGTTAAAAAGTAAGCCCGCTGTTCCCCTCCAACTCTCATCAGCTGCTGTTAGAATAAAGCTTACACGCACTGAACTGTGTCCAGAGAGAAGAATGGCATTTGCTTGCTTTAGTGTTCAGAAATACTCGTCTCCAGGCTTTGTGCATGGAGGAAATAATACAGCATTGGCTACCAGCGCTCTGACGGCGGCCACCAGCGAGAGGTTTGAAGGGTGGAGGAAGAAGAGCCTTCATGGCTGGTGCATGCAATCGCTTGTCCGTAGGGAAGGCTGCTGCCTAAGCAACCCGTCTCCCCAGCCTGCGAGGATTTATAGTCGTGTTTTTAAAGCTGTTGATCGGAGGTATGGCAGCGTTTGTTGCACCTGCTGGAAGAATAATGCTTTTCCTTAATTACAGCAAACTCTGCAAGGGTGGTACTGAGTTTTGTTATGCGTTTCTTCTGATTTATCTTTCCTAATTTCCATTTTCACTGTCTCCCTCTGCTATTTATGAACTGACAGTCAGAAGCAAGATGCATCTCTGTGTGATTTTGTGCGCTGCCTTAATGCCGTTTCTTTCTTCTTCAGGGATATCCTGGTTGTCTCCTTTTCCCTTTCTTTTATTTCTATGCTTAAGTATTTTGACATCAGTGAACTACTCACTCTATTCTATCCTGCTTTATTATGAGTGTTGCTGTGATGTGATTCCAAGAACATAACTGTATTTTGAACAGGGCTGGGAAGAAGATGGCTACAAATGCACTGTGGGCTGGAGGCTTGTGCTGAAAATGCAATGCCATCTGCAAACATGTTCCTCTTGGTAGTTTACTTTCTGTTATTTGTTGTGCAAGGTCTCAGTCTGTATCTTGAAGTGCTTGGTGTACATCTTGAAGAACAAGTAGCCCAGTGTAAGTTACAGCCTTTTCAATAAAAGGTGTGGAAGAGGGAGAGGGGTGAAACAGAGGACCAAAAGCATCTAAGTTTCACAAATGGGTCTGCAAATTCGACGTCTTGTCACTCTCTGCAGTGTCCCTTCCTTGCTGAAAACAACTGCCTTGTGAAGGATCTGGCACTTGAATGGATCTTGGATGATTTTAGTAGTTCTTACAGAAATGTAAGTGGCTGTTTTTCCACATAAACCTTAAAATATCACTGCCCTGCTCCTGACATTTTTTGGTGGAATGGAAACGTCTTCTTTAGACATGCTGTGTGAGTGCCTCTGTGCTGGGAGAGCCCCTCATGGCTGGTGATCTGTCCCATTGGCTCGCTGTCGCACTCCTGAGTCTGACTGATAGAGTCAAAGAAGGTTTGCTTCCCTTCCTGGGCATGATGTGATACCATTGCCTGCTCATTCCGGAGCCCTGTGCTGTATGGATAGCTGTTTGCATACAAAGAAGGCAACCCAATTACTTTTGAACTTTCTCTTGACCTTCAGTAATAAGTTTGCCTCTCAGTGTTTAAAAAATAAAAAATAATAATAATAATATAAACAAAAAAACAAAAAAACAAAAAAACAAACCACCAAAAAGAAACCGAGACCACTCATTAAAGTGGTTGATAGTCATTATTTGTATTCAGTGTGTCTTCTTCAGCTTTACATCCTGCAAGAATGTCAGTGTGGTATGTGGAGTAACTTCTTGTCTGCTTAGGACCTCCCCCTTTGAGTGCTGTTTGCAACCCGACCGCCTTCTTCCCATGTCTTTGGCTGTATGGAAATGGATGATGTTAGAAGGTTGCCCCGTTCCTGAAGAGATCCAAAGAGCTTGCTCCGTTAGCAGCCAGATGTGTTATCTGTCTTGTGTGTTCACCCAGGTAGGCTAGTGGAACGCATGAATGGCTGGCTTCTGTTAGTTATTTGTACTGGCTTATTGACCTGGTGTTCTCTTAATGTGATTAAAGGAAAGTTGCTGAGCTGATGATACCAGCGTAATGATGCTGAGCAGGATGCGCTTGCCTGGGTGGGCAGTGGCTGTACCTGCGTTAAGAGAGTGTGTTCATCTCAAGCCAAACAATTAAATGAAGTGGATGAGATAGTAAGTAGAAATATCTTTTGGAAAGGAGTCTGTAAAATCTGAACTACAATAGCTTGTCTGAACAGTGATGTCGTAGACACCTACAGCTTGGTCTGGAGTTTCTTTTTGGTTTCTACTCTGCTGGCTGCATTGTCAGTGAGGAATACTGTGCTGGAGAGAAGCAGTGTGTGCTGAAGTGGCTTTTGGGAGGCTGATTCCCTTCTGAGCCTCTGCAGATCCTGTGCTGGCAGACTTGCAAGCTGAGGAAAGTGGTGTTGCGGTTCCATGAAATTCACTTTCGCTCACTGTCTTTCAGTCAGGAAAGAGCAGTAGCTGGCCTGCTTGGGCTTGCACTGAGCTTTTGGGCCCTTCTCTTTCATCAGAGGAAAATGTTTTGGGATTTGGGAAAGGAGTATTTGCTTTCTGCCTTTGATGATGTTTGGTCTTCTGCCATCCAGAGCTGTTATTCCTATTTCAATTTCCTTCATCTCAAAGGTCACTGATGTCCTGCCCCTTGTTTGCAGCCCCTCTTTGACACATCTGGCCACACTGTTGAGTAATTGCTCTCTCTCGTAGAGCAGGAGGTGCTGTCTGAACATACGCCCTACTTACAGCAACATGGTTAGAAGTTTTTCAGCTGCTTCCATGTGGTATGTGGGTGCGTCTGGACAGGCAGGGTGAAGGGTTCTGCCAGCTTGCCACTATTAAGGGAATCCCGTCTCTGCTCCACAGTTGGTGTTTCTCTTGCAGTGCCAGCTCCTTACATCTGCCATGGGCTCCTGGGAGCATTTTAAATGAAACAAATGTATTATTTTGCCTTCCTTTTTTTTTGGTTTTGTTTTGGTCTGCTGTTCTGCTCTTGCAAACAGCTTTGCTTGCGATGGAGAAAGCAAGCAAAAGAGAGAGTGTTTGTGTGCTTGGATGCAGCTTTCCCAGAATGCTCATTTGTCCTTTATGCTGTTCTTTTGATCATAATCTCAATTATCTGCCCTTCAAAGAAAACTCTTTTAAAAACTTCAGTGGATTTTCAAGAGACTGTGACACAGTCTACTGGTCTTCAGTTTTAAAACACATACTCTGGACTAACACCAAAATGGAAAAAGATTGCTACAGAGAATTCCTTCAGTGCCCTCCTAGAAATGCTGTGAAGCAGGCAAGGAGCTCCAGCACAGGGATGATGGACTGTGGCCCTGCCAAACACTCTTCTTCCCCTCCTACCCTTCACCCTTTATTTTAATGTTTAAATATGGAAATCTTACTCATTATCCCTAGACATCAAAGGGAAAATACAGCAAGCAATTAGATGTTGTTTGTTTGTTTTCTGAATTGCTTCAGCTGATTTGAGCTTATTTAACTCTGGGTTAGCATTGACATTCCAAACCACGGATATATTTGTTTTCTAAGACTGAGCTCTTTTGCTGTTACTTTTCTTTCTGGGTATTCAAGGGCAGGTGAATTGTCATCAGTGCAGCAGTGGCAGAATTGGAGAATCTGGAGCCATTCCCTTTGGCCCACAGGACTGGCAGTTGCTAAGTTTAAGGAAGTTCCATTTTATACAGGATGCAGAAGACTTGGTTTTATTTCTGTGTGTTACTTCCCTAAATCATCTAGATATGGGGATGAGATGAGAATGAAAGTTTTACGCTTATTTATTTTGCTGTGCAGAGAAGCAGTAGCTGAAACTTGACGCGTTTAGGTAACAGCATGCTCATATTTGTGTTCTTGTTAGATCAACACAGCAAGTTGGGATTTCCTACAGCGTGCCGCTGACAAAAGCCATCAATGGTTTAAGGGGCAAAGCCAACAATTTTTCTTATTGCTATTACTGATCTGTGCTATTGCTTTTTGTTTGTTTGCTTGTTTGAGAGGGTGGTATTCTGAAAGTTTTAGGATTATAATTTTAGGATTATAGAGCAGAAATAGTCAGGATCAAGTGTGTGCGTTTGAGCTTCTAGTGAATTAAGAGAATTGATTTTTAGGAGCTTTGTGTCCGCAGATGTGTAGTCTGACTCCTCCTTCTTGTCTGCTGGATGGATCTCCACTTATCATTCTGGATGCCAAGCTTGCCATCTCTGTTTTCTTTCTGCATCATTTATAATTACTTTGCTCACAATTTATCTGCTTTTTCAGTTTCTTCTTCTGGCCTGCTCCTTTCTTTCCATCTCCCTTTGCAGAAAGAGGTATTTTTAATTTAGCTGGGAAGATTTATTGGGATGCAGACTCTTCTGACGTGGAGCACTTGGCTGACTGTAATTGGAAGAGATATTTAGGATACCCAGACAGCCTTGAAAAGAAGTAATTGCCTTCCAAGCATCCTTGATTCCCGTTACCTTAGACTCTGGTTTCATGATCATACTTCTGGAGAGCTGTTTAATTGGAAAATATCGGCTACAGAGCAACCCTTGGCACCTAAATAGCGAGTCTTTACAGCTGGTGATCTTTCAGATGTACACACTTATCAGCACATTGCATCTTCTTATGTAAACCACTTTCCTGTGGGTTAGGAAGTGGGTAACATAGCAGCATCAGAAGCTTAGCGCTGAGATTTCTGACTTGCTTGTTCTTTAATGTTCAGGTATCTGTCCTGTAACTAAATACACACGCAGTGCCAGCTTTGGAATGATGGAGTCCTGGAGCAGGGCTGCTCCTGGCTTCCTGGGGATAGTGTCCTGCTGCGATAGGTGTGGGCTGGAGTTGCTTTTGTCTTTGAATGAATGAAGCAGGAGTCCTTGAAAGTGAGAAACGTTATCACTGTTTACCAAAGAGCTGTGAAGGGGTCTTTAACCAAGAGTCTGAGTTGCTGCGGAAGCATTAGGGAAGGTAAGTGGCTTATTTAATTCTGAGCTGAGACATTAGGTATAAAGCTGTGCTGCCTTGTAGCGTGTTCACAATAAGGAATTTTGAGGGTTGGATTGTTGCTCTCTGCAGCAACCCATTATACCAAAGAAAGCAAAGTTTTAAATGAACTGCAGATGGTTGTGGTGGTTGCTGATGAATTGCCGCTGACGTGGTCGCTGCCTCTGAAGTTGTAGCTAGCCAAGACACAGCTGTAGTGACCGCAATAGACTGCTGTGGCAGAGAGGTGGTATGTTTTTGCTGTGATGTCCGTTGCATGCAGGTAGGAGATGTTCTGGGATCAGATTTTGAAGAAATGGAATTATTTTGGTAGTCATTGACTTCAACTTGCAAGCTGGTGGGTTTCAGAAGGAGCTGCTGAGCCACCTCCTGGAAGGGGCAGTGACCATCTTTTCCACTTCACGTTTTGGGTTGCTGCGGAAAGTCAGGCATGAGGTGTGAGAGCATCGCAGAGAACTCCTGTGGCTGGGAAGGAGCCCCTTCTGCTGTGAGCAGTGCGTGGGCTGGCAGGAGAGGGAAGGGAGCCCTTCCCTGAGCACTGAGCTGAAGCAAAACGAGGGCAGTTGAGCCAAACATACTGTCATAGTACAGCACAGTGACTCACCTCAAGTGAACAATTTTAAGTTGACACGTGTTTGGAACTGCAGGAGAGGAAGATTTACAAGCATGACTTGTAGGAGGCAGCTGTATATTTAAAGAGACCGTAGCTTAGCTTCCATTTGCACTTGCTGAAATGATGAGGTGGATGTTGTGGGGAGGTGGAGATGATGTGGCTGGAATTGGGGTGTTCTCAGCGTGGTCTCAGTGCAGTGAGTATTTCAGCAATCCTTTCTTCTTTAATGTCAGTTGTGCTGTCTTCGTGTCTCCTCTTGTAAGGTGAACTCAAGTAACATCTGTCTCATTTCCCTGAGGCCTTTGGAATTCAAGAGTTGAGTGGAGAAGAGCAGGCCTTCATGTAGTTTCCCATCTCTGAATATCTTGTGTGTGCAAAGGCACTGGGGCTAGAAACTTCTCTGTTTCCCTTTGCTAGAGATGGGTCTGTTTTCATCTGTTTATTTATTCAGAAGCCGACAGTCCAAAATGGCTTGTGGGCAACGTGTTAAGCGTCTCGTTTTCTTCTCCAGTTCATCTGTGCTGCCACTGGAACAGATCATGGTATTCCCACCCCAAGGGGAACCACAGATTCCTGCCACTGCTGCTGGTAGTCGTCCTTGCTGAGCAAAGGCTGCTTCTCGGGGTTGTAGCAATGAGCAGGCAAGCAAGTGGTTGTGCTGTACTTGTGCTTGCAGAGAATTCTGCAATATTCAGAGCACTAACAGGACTTAAAATAGCCAGGACGACCATCTTGGCATCACTGCTGTGGGTTTTCGTTTTTTCTGAAGTGCCTTGGGGTCTCTGGATGGCTTTCAATGTCTGTCAGCAATGACATCTATTTTCATATCCAAAGAAATTCAAGAATATTGCTGCATCGTGTGTTTGCTGACTCTGCAATGCAGCAGCATTGGGCCGTGAGCCCAAATCACAGTGGGAAGATGTAAACCTCCTGACCCAGAGGTTAGAAGAACCAAAGGGATGAGACTGAGAGCAGAGGAGAGACAATAGGAGAAATGCAGATTTTTGCAAGAGGAGGTAAAACTTCCATTCTTGTGGTCAAAGAACTGAATGAGAGGACTGTAATTAGGCTAGAATTATCTGTATTGATTCAGAGCTGGCGAGATGCAAGTCAACTGCTCTTCAGTCAGCATGCAGTGTGTTCTTGGTCTGTCGCACTTGAGTCAAACCTCCCTTTCCTGCTCTGTGCCATAGCACAGCACACAGGTCCATGCGATGCACAGCTCAGGGAAAAGCTTCTCTGCCCATCTTAAGCAGTGTGAAGTTCTTTCTGTGGTTCTTTCATCTCCGTTTCTGTTAGAAATAAGTTGTGTCTTCTGCAGTAGGTATCTGCAAAATAGCCAGCTACAGGCATTAGTACTTGACGTTTCTTGGTCTCCAATGTTCCAGAAGCCTCAGAATTCATGAAGTTCTGCGGCGACAGCAGAGCTCTTGATTCCTGCAGCTTGGCCTTACGTGCAGCTTCCTGCAGCATGGATGTGTCGTGCTAGAGCAGGGCTGGAAAGACCAGGTGGTAAATTCTTGTGGCTTGGCAGTGGTAACAGGGCATGTTTTTAGGGAAAACAAGATGTTTTTAATGAGGAGTAAGGTAGGAATTAATGTTTTGTGTTCAAGTAAGCTAAAAAGTAGCATTGGAAACTAGAGGCTCTTGTCTGTAGTAGCATTTAACATGTGGCAGTTCACTTACTTGCACTGTGGGCTGAAAGGATGTTTTTTGTTGCTGATTTGTTTCCCTGATGAGGATAGGGGCGGACATTGTATAAGCTCTCAGGCAGCGGTGATTATGCAACCGTCGCTGTTGTTGTGGAGCCCAAGTCCTTCCCAGTCCCTGGGCACCAGCTGCTGCTGTGCTGCTTGGTGTTTTTTAAATCATCTTCTCCCCCTTGCACCCAACCCCTCCAGCCTGTTTCTCTTGCAAACTTATTTTCTTTCTCATGCTGTTCTTTCCTACTCTCCCCAGTGTCTGTCAGTCAGAGTCCCATTTGTTGTTTTTTTCCTTCAGTTCAGTGTGCTGTAAAATAAAGCTGCCCTTTCATATCATTGGAAATGCAAAATGGATAGAGAAAGGTTAGTTTTTCATGAGAATTGCTTTGTACTTTTTAGATGTCATTAGAAAGAAAACAAAAACGAAGCCAGGCATTTGCTTAGATCCGAGTGAAATTTTGCTGCAAACGGCCTTTGCCTAAGCTGAGGTCAAAAGTTATGATTTCCTGTTGTCATGATATTAGAATAAAGTAAATATCTGGTGTTTTTTCATCCTTCAGAAAATGGGCCTGGGATGCATTTCTTTCTACTCCTCTTCCCACCCTTCCCCTCCATGTGCACATACACTTTGGATCCCCAAATAATATACAGTTCTCCCATCTATAAAACGAGTCAGTTGTAAATCTTTTCCAGCCAAGTGATTGCACTGCAATAATAAAGGCAATAGAATAATCATGTACAATAATACAATGAGTGCTTTGTAAAACTACTGTAAGTCTTGCCCTATTTGTGCTTTATTTTCAGGTGGCAGTTTGATGTTGCGCTGTCACTGAGGTTGTGTAGTTTCAGTGACTCCAGGTGGGTCATTCTGATCTGTTCAGGCTTTCAGATATGTGTGTGGCACAGGACGGTGGGATGGGAGCCCTTGGGAACCTGTCCTGCAGGTTTTTGCTTACAGATAAAACTGAGCATACTCTGTGTGGTCCCAGTACATGAGAAGAAGTGGTGGATCTGTCATAGCATGTTGGTTGCTGAATATCTTGGGTTTCTATAGCAAACGTGATCTATATCAGTCATAAATAGGCTCTAGCAATTAATATCCAATGCCAGGAAGCAATTTGGGTATCAAATGTTTAAAATCTGTATTGAGTCAGTAAGTGTTATGCTAAAAAAGCAATGCAAAAAGATACATTTTCTTGCTTAGTGTCTGTCTGCACTGGGGGCTGGACATTTGGGTAGAGATCTGTGTGAGTGCTGTGTATCGTAGCAAACTCTCTCCTTGGTGCGAGCTGGTTTTGTTGGAGTTTGGAAACATGCTTCAGTCTGCTTCAGAGATATCGTATATGCAGAAGGTGTTCTCTTTGCAGCTGAAAGAGTGGATGTGTGACATGTATTCCAGTCTCTTCTGTTCGTACCCCTACTCCCCAGATTTTTCATGGGAGGAACATTCATTTTTGGTTTCTAAATTTTGGTTTCTCAAGTACAGCCTCGCTCTGCTGTGCATATTCAATCAATTTCTGGTGGTCACACTTGTCACTGGGTTAAAGCATTGCTTCTGTAGCTGTTGAAGACCATTGGAGCTCAGACCTCGTCCCTATAGTTCTGGCAACTGCATAAGTGCAGTTGTGTTTTTTATTTATTTAACGGAAGGGATTTGGAAATCAATTTCTGACTGACTAGCACCTACAGACCTGCCACAAAGCACTTTGGATAATGCGTTGTCACCCTGAACAGAGCATATTTGTGGCAAATGTCTTTGCATGGTATTTCCAGCTCACCAAAACAAATGTCTGAAGCACAGTGCAATGGAAGCTGGTACACAAGAGTTTGTTTGGTTTTGAGATGTGTGTCAGATCCATTTTTATCTCAGAATCTGCTTAGTTGAGGATCTTGCCTCAGAGCTTCACCAAAATCCAAACTAATGGCTATTCTTTAAGAACTTGAAGGTGAGCATCTTGCTAGGAGTCTCTCTCTGCCTTGTTCACTGCAAGAGAGAAGATTATTTGAATCAGGATGTTCTTAAGAGGTTTTGTTTTGCCTCCTGATGCCTGTCTTGACATGTGGTCCTTGGGGTTGGTTTGTTTGGTGATAGGTGGTAATACCCCCCAAGAAAGTTTTAATTGCTTCCTAGCAGTTTTGATAGTTAAAGCAAAATATACATAACTTCTGGAGTGCAACTCTTTGGTCATGGTGGCACATTAATTGGGATCTAATAAAGAACAATAACTTTAAAGGCTCTTTTTCTTTAGTAGGTTTCAAAGTAGTCAGCAGTTGAGCTAGAAACCTCAGAAATTTAGCAATTTAGGAGGAAGTGGTTTCTTGGCCGCTTTAGAGAGTGGTTGTTTTTTTTCTTTCTTTAAATCTGGTGGTTTCTTTTCCAAGCTGCTGTTGTCTGCATCTCGGTTTTCCTTCTCGATTCAGTGCACTCTTGAGATGATTACTGGAGGTTTTATTTTCTGTCACAGGCAGTGGAAAGGGACATTTCTACACGAGTTTCAAGTTGCAGATAGGGGTTAGCTTGCGGAGGTGTGAGCGTGGTGCTGCGTATGAGGAACAGGTTACTTTACAGTCACTACAGCTCTTGGAGGCATCACAGACTGAGCTGTGAGTTCTCCTCTGTGGATTGCTGCTGGAATTTCATATATGACCACGTACAAAAAACATACCCATAAAATGCCCATCTTCTTAAAAACTATTTCAAACCTCCTGTCCATTGCACCTTCACTCTGTAAATCTACCCTGTGTTAACATTAAATCTAACCTGTATTACCATTAAGTAGACATGAAAATAATTTCTATCAGAGTGGTATTTGTTCACACTGTTTAAAACTGCTTTCTGTTTCATATTTGATCAGGAACAAAACCGAAGATCACCTAGTTTCAACCCCCCTGCTATGTGCAGGGTCACCAACCCGGCTGCCCAGAGCCACGTCCAGCCTGTCCTTGAATGCCTACAGTGATGGGGCATCCACAACATCCTTGGACAACCTTTCCCAGTGTGTCACCACCCTCTGCGTGAAAAACTTCCTCCTACATACAAGCTCAATTACTTCTGTGGTGTTTCTTGAGTTCTGATGAAATCTATCTCATTTTGCAAATGTGGTTATTCTGTTAATTTGTGGTGTTCGGCAGTTAGTTTCTGTATCATGAACTGAAAGAGTCTTGATGGTGCTCTGAAAAGCCCAATTCCTTCAAAACAGCCCCGCCTGGGCTAGTTTTAATGGCATGGGCAGCAGGCCAAGTGTGCCATTTCTGTATGGCATCTGTTGGAGGCTGCAGGCATTGCACCATGATTAGCCTGTGTCTGAATGGCAGTAATCCGTCCAACCTAACCCAGAGCTCCTGCTGCTGCCAGTTGTGCACTGGCATTCTGTTTCTGTTGTACTTTCTTTCCCCTGAAAAACATATCAGAACACAAATAAGCGAGAGTTTAAATAGCTTTAACAGGCAGGATTTATATCTTGACAGCTTTCATCTTTTTTTCTTCACGTTCAGTTATTTCTTAGGCAATAGAATTATAATGAAATGTTAGATTTTAGGTCCTTTTTTTCCCCCTTTATGGATATATTTTTTTTATTGCTTTGGTTTTGCCAAAAATCACTTCAGCCATTACTGTGAGTTTTAAAAATTATTTTTGAGTTTTAACTTTACAATAGGAAAAACGACTGTGAACAACTTGGATTCCATTTGGTGGACTTGTAGGACTTTTGTATGCTTATGTTTCAGAGGAGTAGTAGAGAATGAAATCGTAGAAGAGCAGTGATGAGGCTGTCATAAAGGAGGAACAGATCCTTCAAAATACATCTTGAGGAAGTTGAGTAAGAGCATGCTGAGGGGAAGGAGGGTTCAGGCTGTACCATGGGTCAGCTGCTGCATCCTCCTCCCTGTGAGTCACCCCCCACCTTCCATCAGCAAATGGGAAGAAAAAAAAAAAGATGAAAAGGGAAAAAAAAGGCAGAGAGGATCCTCCATGCCTCCCCACAGTGAGCGCAGCACAACTGCAGATCCACACTTGGAATTTGCACATTTGCAAACCCATTAACTACAAACTCTTGGAAATGATTGCTGATTAAGGTGTGATCCTGTGCCTGTGGTAACAGGGAGAACTGGATGACCGTGGAAAGTAAGTTAAAATTTTGATCTGTCAGCGTTCCTCTCTTAACGTTTCTCTTTGTGACTGAGCACATGGACCACTCTAGTAGTGAGGTTACTGCGTGTGTGAAGAGAGATCACAACTCCACGTTGGAGAATGATGTTTCCTTGGTTTAGATCATTCCATCTTGTTAACTTTTTTTCCCATGCCTGTCAAAATGTGCCCATTCTGTAATGATTTGGGTCTGAAGCTTACTTCCCGCTGGATCTTTGTTGTGGCCTTGTGCTTTGAGGCAAGGCTCTCATTCACTCATGTTCTTTACACAGTGCATGTCTGAACTCTCAGCAGAATGGGTTTCCTTGGTGCAGGATACTTGCTTTGACAGAAATGGAACTTTGGGAACTAAATGTTAGCTGCATCCTTCTCTTTTATGCTTTTTAGGACTTCTAGGCAATGTATGAAGCTACACAGTGAAGTAGAGAATAAAAATGGGTGTTATTTTCTGATCTGAATGTGTTCCACACTAATTACGGTCAGAAATGTGCCTAGTGAGATGGCTTTGGCCAGGAATCTCTCTCATCTGCTATCTCCGAGGAGAGGAGAAAGCGGTGAATGAAATGATGAACAGAGGAGTTGTCAGGGGAGACGTGGAGGAAAGTTGGGTTGAACTTTAATGTGAATTTAGCAGCATGAGGTCTGCTGTGTGGAGGCTCTTTTAGAGAAGCACAAAGTTAAAATTTAGTTACAGTTCTTGAGCGAATGAGAGTCCATCATCTGAACATTCCTTTGAACTGTTGCTGTTGCAAAATGAAGCCTTTCTCAGAAGCTTGGGCTGCTGAGTTAAAACTGAAGAGCGCTACTTTGAGAAAAAGAGGAAGGATCACACCAGCAGAAGTGCTGTGCATAACTTTTGGAGCGACTGCGTGCATATCCTTCTTGTATTTATTTTAGAGCTGGGCGTGTGGTCCTTTGTGTTCTCTTTGGTTAAAGGAGAAATAAATTTCCTCAGTCTGAGTGCCAGTGCTGAGCAGCATGGGCTGTGGGATTCCTCTTTTCAGGTTTGAAATCTGTGAATGGGACAGTGGTCTTTGACTTCGGGTGCTCCTCTCTGATTTTGCACTGCAGGCCCACGTGGTTATTGGGACATTTAGTGCTGTTTAGTTTGTAGGTGGGTGCTGGGAAACTGAAACCTCTGGTAGCTGCACCATTGAAGATTTGTGATGTAGCCTATGATGAAACAAAGAAGCGAGGCTTTATTTTTAGGATTTATATATACCATCACCCTCAACTTGCTTGGTTGCTGCCATTTCCACTCTGAGTGAACAGCATTGAACAGTATACAGCAAAAAGAGGTACAGCCTTCCCTGAACAGTGACACGTTATTTAGAGGGGAAGCCATCTCTTGCAGTACATGCCCTTAAAGCCTAAGGCTGCTGACCAGGAAGGCTGTTGTTCAGACCAGAAATAGTGAGTTTGCAGCCTGGAAATCAAAGCTGCCCTGCAAGCAATTCCTTCCTGGCCCCAGAGAAGCCCAGAAGTGGTGTGAGCAGTGTGCTGAGCCCAGAGCAGGAGCATTGATGGGAACTGCGTGCGGCCTGACTGGCCTTTTGTCCGCCCTGCTCCTTCCTTAGCACTAATTCCTTGCATGACTCTCCTCAGGAAGAACGCTACTCCTTTACAAGCAGTTGTAGCCTCTGTTGTTTCAAGTTATGCCTACTGTCTCCTTTTCCCACTGTGCATTGGTTGTTGTGAAGAGCCTGGCTTCATCTTTGTTCTGCTGATAGCCTGTGGCTTTTTAATATAGGTCAGCCTTCAGTCCCTGTTAGGAGATTGTATTTTTGTGATTAATTAAAGAGTAAATAACTAATATGAGCTTCAAATTAGCAGCTAATTTATACCGTTATATTGATTACATTATGTAATACAGCACCACTGAGTTGGGCTGTATTGAGCAAAGTGGCACGTTGACACTAATTAAGAGGGAAAAATCTTTACTTACTTTTGTGTGTATTATTTGGAACAACTTAAACGCTTCTTACTGAAACAGAGAAATAGCATCCTGCTGTGACCCCAAGATGTTGTAAAATAGCACCTAAAATTGTTTTGCAACTCTTCAAAATATCATCAAAGCTGCCAGAGCTTCTGTCCTCAGGGAGATAGCTGACCTCCAGGTTTCAGAAATTTAGGTAATCAGGGCTTGTCTCTGTGTCCAAAGGGTTTATATATGCATTTATTTCTATGGAGAGCTAAAGGATTAGCAGGGCATTAACTTTCTGAAATGAACAGAATCCCTCTCTATTTTACTGGATTCTGATTTGATGAAGCAGAATGTTATGTTTGTTCAGGAAGATTTTTTTTTTTTTTAATTCTTTCATACATGATAGTAAGGGTTGTTTAAGTAACAGAGTTGTTGTTTGAATGTATATTTGATTGGTCTAATTTATGTCTTCTCTGTGGGTATTTGATCAACTTCAAATATGTACATCACTGCTAACCTTGATTTCAGAAGGGATGACCACTGTAGAAAGCTTGCCTGTCCGACCTCTTGGGTGCACCTCTTGCACAGAGATGAGGGGCACTTGGCAAGGTAAATAACACAACAGAAATTTCCACCTCCACTGTGATAGCAGCCAAGCAGCTCATTTCTCAGAGAAGCAGTGCGATTTCCTTGGAGATGCTTGGAGTTCAGTGTGGCTCCAAGCAAGCTGATCTGAGCTGACCCTGTGCCGAGCCAAGGTTGGAACATTTCACCTTCGTGGATGACTTCCAACTTGTGTTGTTCTGTTCTTAAATACAAAGAATGGCCAGCATTTCCATGATAAGAGTCAGTGCTGTAATAAGACCTAATTACTGAATTTGAAAACCTCTACTTAAAAGCTTAATGCTCACTTTCAAGCAGTGTAATTAATTTAAGTTTAATGCTGCAAGTGATATTCAAGTCAATTTAATGTATCTATATGGAGAGCATCTTGAGGTGAGTTTCTTAATCCTGACAGATTCTGATTTCTCTGTTCAAAAAGCACATTTTTTGCTCATAAGTGCAGAAGGCAGCCTGAGTGATAGTGGATTAATGTCTCCTTGGCAGGGAGTTCTGTAAATTAGGGATTGAATGCAGTACGTGAGAATATTCTGAAGACAACTTGAAATGAATTTTCCTAATTTATTTAAATGTACAAGTTTTTGATGGTTCATTTTGAGAGGGAATTAGCATTTATTTCCATTTGGAGCATCAGCTTATAGAAGTGTAGATATTATCAAAGCTTGCAAATTTAATTAGGAATTAATTAAAGAGCAAAATAACATTGAGCGAGCGCTAAAATTTTCTTATTCCTTTTTCCAGTGTAGTTTTGGCCTTGGCTTAATGTAAGTGCTCAACTGGTGGAGCATTTCTTCTTCCTTGCGGTGGCATAGAGATCAGGGGTCACATTACATCTTTGTGACTCTTTCAGTGACTGCATCAACACCGAGGCAAGATCTAGGCTGTCCCATGGAACTTGCCCAAACTGAATGAGACCTGCTTTGTTTCCTTGACTTCCATGTTCCTTTTTAAAAGTCTGAGTTGATGGTGTTTAACTTTCATTGCTCGTGAAGCCTGATTGCCAAAGCATGGAAGTTGTGTGTTGTTGTTTTGCCTCTGCGTATGGGCTGCTTCTGGGGGAGACATGAATGCAGCTCTGTAAGGTTATGGCTCCTTCTGTTTTACCTCATCAACACCTTGCATTTATCTTCTCCATGCTTTACAGTGTCGAGATGAATCTGGCTGAAGTAAAACCCATGCAAGATTGGGATCTTTCTGGAATGCATGAGAATTGTTTGAAAGGCACAGGAGGACGTGGGGCCTATCTGGTGAATGCAGCATCATTTGAGGAGGGTTTGGCTGTTTTGTGTTTGGTTTTTTTTTGTCACTCATGAGTGAGTTCAGTGGCAAGGAGCAATGCTTAGCAGTTGTATGTGGGAAGCTGGCTGTAATACTTATTCATTATGACCCCTTTTGTTGTCATCCTCCCTTCTGAAGTTGAATTTGGAAGTGTTTTGAGGTTGCCTCTGGATTTGGAATAGCTTGCTTCCCATCTCCCTACCCCCCTTCCCCAAATACTGTTGTAGGGAATACCAGCTGAGGCATTTGCGTTATCTTTAGTTCAGTTGTAACTGGCATCAGGCAGTGTATCTGCCACTGTGTGTGAAAAGCAGAGGCTTAACATGGCCACAGTGCTTATCAGTGCTTATGTATACGTTTGGAGCTCAGAGAGAGCACAGAATTGTGCATCAGAGCAGAATGTTGTGCCTCAAATCATGCTTTGTTACACAGTCATATGGCAGTGATGTCTGAGATTGAGACCAGAGCATGCAAGATCCCCTCCTCTGTGTTGGTAACTGCTGGTTGTGTTTCAGGCAGTGGTGGTGTTTGGCTGTGGGGTGTGTGGGATGTTCCCTGCCCTATCTGGTACAATCCTTCTTGTGTTCTCTGCTTTCTGAGCTGCGTTACTCCAGCTCTTGGGAAGAGGGACAACACTGAGTTACGGATTGCCACGTTCTGTGCTAAGTTGAAGGTGGATGAAGTAATATTTGGTAAGAAATGTTTAAGAGACTATGATGATAAATGTCAGTAGGTTTCCTCTGTCATTTTTGGTGTTTTCTGCTGTAAACCTCTAGGCTCTGTCTATGAGAAGGTGAACTGTGTGCCGGGATGCATTTTCCTCCTTCATCTTCCCGGTTCATGAGGGCAGTGGAGCCTGTTTGGCAGTATGACTGGAATGCAAACCGTGAGAATTCAGACACTGGCTCCTACTGGCAGCATGTGGTCCAGACCTCCTGAGCCTGCCCTGTCCGAATAATGTGCTGTACATTCATGTCCCTTGTACTGCCCATGGTCTGGGACATGTGTTCTAGGTGTGCGTTGCTGCTGGAACAGGCAGAAGTTGGACCTGCATTCCATATAATGCTGCAATGCCTTTGCTTTTAGTTAGAAGCAGTGTTTTAATCCCCATTACTTGGGGTACCAGCACTCGAGTGCTGTATTTAATTTCCAGCAGCTCAGGCTTCAGTATCAGGACGGGAGGGAATGGCCTCAAGTTGCACTAGGGGAGATTCAGGTTGGATGTTAGGAAATGCTTTTTCTCTAGAGAGTGGTCAGCCATGGAATGGGCTGCCCAGAGAGGTGGTGGAATCACCGACTGGGAGGTGTTCAGGAAATGTTCAGATGTGGTACTGAGGGACATGGTTTAGTGGGGAATATCAGTGATAGGTGGGTGGTTGGACTGAGTGATCTTGGAGGTCTTTTCCAACTTCAGAGATTCCACGATTTTGTGATCAGTGCTTTGCTTTTCTTGCACTGACAAGTCTTACTACAGAAAACCAAAACATTCCTCTGGCATAACATGCATATGGCTTTTTGTAACTTGGCAGAATGTGCCAGTGGGTAGTGAAAAGGCTGCTGAGGTCTGAATAGGTTTCTGTTGAACACCTGTGGTACGTAACAAAATACGTGATGCTTTTTTAGGGCTCTCATTTTTATATGGTGATGGCACCAATACAGTATGTTACAACTTGGTAAGCCTTCTTTGTCTGCCAAGTGGTAAAGTGAGGGGAATATAGCTGAACTGGATAGTGCTTGTGCTTCTTTTATGGATTTCAGACGTGAGGGGAAAAATGAGTGGATTTTATGGCAGTTGTTTTTCTTTTTGCTTCTTCCTAAGAACAGAATGATTTGAGATCCAGCATTTTTTGTGGAGTGTCTGGTGAGGGAAGCAGCAAGTTGTGTTGATTTTTGGACTTTCATAAGCGAGTGTCTAGAAAGTAGGGAGATATTTATCCTCTGCAAAATTAGAACTGAAATCTGTGCTTGGGAGGTCACTGCAGTGCTGCCAATGTTCTGTGTCAAAGCAAGCAAAGTACTGAAATGGACAGGGAGGAAGAAGTAGTGACAGCTCATAGGCACTATCCAAGCCAGAAATCACTTCTGCATCGTTGGACATGAATTTATACTTATCACTACCAGTTCTAAAGAAAAATGTTTGGAAATGCCATAGTCAAAATTCAATTGGCCTTTGTTTCTGTTGTTTTTAAAGTAACAAAAAGTGCTTTAAATTTAATACGTACTGACCAATGTGTTGTGTGGTTTAAATAACACCAGAAGAAAAATCGTATTCATCTGCTGGAAAAGCATTTTTGATAGGAGAAGGAATAACTGTACATAATTATTCAAACTGTGCAAGTAAGCTCCTCAAGGAGTGCCTGTCAGCCTGAACTCTTCTGAAAATTACTGTGAAGTACCAGTTAGGGTTTTATTGGTCCTGTTCAAGCAGATCACCCCAATTCTATGCTTTGGGAACGTGATTGGAAATGATACGTTATCACTCCTTGAACTCAGAGGTCACACTACAGTGCAGCAGGAGCTTTATGCAAGGCTTGCATGGGAACAGAGGTGTTTTAGACACTGAAGCTTTTTTTTCCTGAACGACACCTGATTTCTGGAAAATAGAAGATGTGCTCACTGCCAGAGGTCAGTGGTGAGCCATGGAAATAAAGTCAGGAGATACGATGTTGGATTCTCCAAGGTGCTGGCACCTGCTCTGCTGAACCATGCCCTGCATGTGCACGCATAGGTAAGGATGTGCTCTGGTGGGTGAGGGATCACAGAGGTAGTGTTGTGTTCAGCAGACAGAAACCTGGTGACATCCTGTAACAGTGTTGCACGTTGTTTCCTTTTTCAGAACATAATTCCTACTTAGACGTTTCCAAAATGGTTATGAGAAGACTTCTATTGCTGAATGGCCAGTTTGAGTCTTTGCGTGCTCCTCTTCAGTATTGAGTGTCAGAGCCCTGTGGGACATTTGAGGTTGCCAAGGAGAGAGCTGTCAGCAGCAAGTGAGATGCCACGTCTCTGCTCCTCGTATACCTGGAACAGTGCAGCCCTATTCAGTATTGCCTTGCTTCTCTGCTTGGCACTCTGTCAGTGGCTGAGGCTGCCTCAGAAGGTCCATATGTAGAACGGCTGCAGAATCCCTTAGGTGCCTGCTGTTAGACTAGGGGAACTCTGTTGTGCCCACAAGGGGCGGGCGTAGATGGATAGGGCTGTTTGCTGTGTGCCCAAATGATCCTTTAAGATGGATGAATGTGAGTCTGGATTGTTGCGAGAACACAGATCCTTGCCTCAACGATGAAGAGGAAGGGTTTTGTTTTCTGCACTTGCTGTACCATTGCATTTCCCAGACATGTTGATCCTTTACAGAGGAGACGTGGGAGGAACCAAGGAAGCAGGCCAGGCCATGCTGTGGAGATTGGTCAGAAGTGGTTCTGCTTTCTCAGAATGTGTGGCACTGTTTTTGTCCATGTCTGGCATGCTGGGAAGACAGTGCTGCTGTCTGTCCCTGCTCTCTGTGTGCTCGGATATGTGTGGGCCTGCCACCTCACTTCCCTGGAGGGGGAATGTGGAGAGGCCGATAGAGCCTGAGCTGTGCCGGCTGCTCACAGAGCATTGCTGTTGTGGCCAGGATGCTGAAAACTGAGCTGTAGTGTTGTTTGATTTAGTTACACTTCTGATGATGTCAAACTTCTGGCATACTCAAAATTCACATTTTTCTGAGCTGCCTTCTTCTTTTTCTCTGCTTGTTGTTGTGGAATAAATAGGGCATGCCATTGGCTTCGCAGCCACTGTTGGTGATTCTGCCGATGACAACAGAGAGCATTTGAGTTTGTCTGATGCTAAAGATCAGTTGACATAATTAAAGTGGGAGTGGTTTTTTTTTGGCACTGAGAGAGCTGTTCAGCTCCTGTGAGCTATGTTCATACAGCTCCTTCTGTCCCCTGTGCCTTTTGGTTTTGGGACTGTGGATTAGAGCTGTCCCATTCTGTGACCAAGTATTTCTTAGGTCAGCGTGGCCCTGATGCACTTCTAATACCGAAGTAGGGCAGTGTAAGGGATTGAGACTTTAGGAGACAAGGTGCTCCATGCATGCTGTGGAAAGTGTTCATAGAACAGGCAGCTTGGTGTGTGCAGGCCCTACTAGGTGCTCCCACAGGATTCTGACTGTTTCTTATTTCATGCTGAGTAAGTAATGCTTGTGGAAGGGGGGTCAGAAGCTGTCTATGTGGTTTCACTTCCTAACAGCGATTTGTTGTTTTATTTTTTGATGGAAGCCGGAGGAACTGCTGATGCTGCACTCTGATTTCTGCTCAAGCAAGCTCACAGAGTTTGGGTGCTTGCAGTACAGCAAATGGTCAGTTGAGCTTTGGCAATATAGGCAGTGCTAATTAAGCCTGGCCTAAATGCAGTTTGTTCTGATCTGCAGCCCATACGTAAGATTTCCATTGACTGTATTTAAAAATAAAAATAAAAACTAATAGATCCTAACCAAAGAACTTGTTCATGATATGCAAAGGTGTGGCTGTTACTGCTGAGCTCATGAACTTGCCAACAAGTTGAGTTCTATTTTCAATGCTTGCAGTGAGGTTGGATCAAAACACTGTATAGTTATTAAGCACCACATCCTTTTGAGCCAAGAGTTGTGTGAATGCTGCCTCTCTGGCAAAGTCTTCTGAAGGCATAGTGATCATATACTGCTGTTTTTCACTTCTGTGTTGTTGTTTTTTTTTCCTCCTAAAATCTTTGTTATTTTTACTGTACAAAATAAAATTCACTAAGTGTATATTTGTGTTGCTACAAGGTTTTCCTTGTCGATGTGGGATATGTCTGTATATGGCATAGGTACCTACACTGATGGTGCTGAACATGGCAGGTTGGGAATCAGAGCTGAAATCATTGCTCTTACAGATATCCTAGGAACAACAGCTCTTTGCAGCATAGCAAAGCTCGGCTATTATTGGCATGTTTGTGTTCTAACCTCTGTTCTTTCCTTACCTTCCCCAGTGAATGGACAGCATTGCTCTTGAAGAGGAACCTCAGAAAGGAATGGGCTCTGTTTTCCTGAGGCTGTTGGCCCCGATCCCAGGAATGCTATAGAGGTCAGTGCTGTGAGTACCAGAGAGCGTCTGCAGAAGCAACCTTTTGGTTTGTGACTGCCACGCTCCTCCCCAGGTCCTGTGTGAGGCACTTGGTTTGCTGCCTTAGAAACAGGGTTAGCATGGGCACCATTGGAACGCTGTCAATTTAAAATTGCTTTGCTCAAACCAAACTTAGGTTTTTATGTATTTGTGTAAAGGCAAATGGAAATGCATCTGCAAAGTACATGTGTGTAATTGGGAGGAGCTGGCAGGAAGAGCAGGAGAGATCTCGCCATCCTTACACAGTGAATTCCCAGTGCTGGTGCCCAGAATGCAACGTGTGCTGACCTGGCCCACTGCAAACCTTGCGCCGCTAAAGGTTGCCTTCACCTCTGCAAATGGATTTCAAGTGTTTTGGGAGTGTGTGGCATCCGTCATCTCTGCTGCTCTGTGCAGTATCTGTGAATGGAGTTGGCACAGGAAAGTACGACCTGGGTGGGCTCAGTTTGTTCTTCTGATCAGACCTTCCTGAAGTACTGCTTACTGAGCCCCAATGCATTGTTGGATTTGGCTTCCAAATGCTTCCCACTGATGGCCTGTGGGTATCAGCACTATGACAGTATGGGGTGATGCAGGGGATGCAGGGTGGTGTAGACTTTAGCTGTGCAACGTTCATCGATTTCTACGTGCTTTGAGTAAGCAGGTGCAAACAGGGGCTCTGGCTGTTACTGCAAATTCTAGAATAGTTTGATTATGACATAAAGGAGAATATCAGCCTTAGAGCTGAATCCAAGTCATGTGTGGTGCTGGCTGGAAGAAGAAGGTGCAGATGTTTTCAGGTGGTACAATAGGGAGTGCCTTTGTTCTGGACGCTCTGTTGGCAGTGAAAGGTTGAGGTGTACTGCTTTCTGTTGGTGGTCATAAGACAAAACAAACAACTCCAGTCAGAATGTTTGTGTGGGGTATAATCCCAACCAGTGCTTGTTCTTACACTCAGCAAACAGCTGTACTCCTTCCCAGTGCAGTATTTCTTGTGTACCATTTCTCCCAGTATTTAAAAAAAAATTTTAGATGAGGTTAAACATCTCAGTGTTGAAATAGGATAAGTAAGTACTGTTATTCAGATCCACAGTAAGGAAGCTTTACTTTCTGTAAATAATGAATTGTCCTTCTCATATAACTTGAGACCTAATTCAGGTTATCTTCCTGTATTTCCACAATAATAAAAATAGACTATATTTGGAGTGAAAAAAAATGAAATTTGAAAGAATGCCTCAGATATATATTCACTTCTCAGTGATGCTGTTGCATAGAGCCCCTGCTCACCTATTTTCTGACAGAAATACAATGGGACTTGTTTCCAGCATAATTCCGAGAGCAGTACATACAGCACACACCATTAAGTTGGACTTCTTGGACAATGCTAGTATAGCCAATTCTTGAAGTACAGTTGTGTGGCTGAAGCAGTGCAAACTGCCATCCTCAGTGTGTGCTTAGGCTAAATGAAGTCACAGGATATTGCTGATTTAATAGAAGAACTGGCAGAACAAGCAAAAGTCAACAGCAGTGGTGGGTGGAATGACAACGTATTCTGTGTATTGTATATGGAGTTATCAGTATTGTGTGAGTCACTAAAAGAAATTTCAAGATCATCTATGAAGGAGTTTAGTAACACTAAAATAGAGTTTCCTTCCCTCCCCCACCACTGCTCAGGCAGCAAAGTTTTGTCTCAGGTGCAGTATTCCATATTTCATTTAGATCAATTATCCTGCTGTCGTAGTGTGAGAAGAACTCCCAATCTGAACAGTTTGGGAAAGAGTTTGGGGTTCCTCCAGGAACTGTGCTGTTTCATAGGATCATACAAGTTGGAAAAGACCACTGAGGTAATCTACTCCAACCCCGACCCATCCCCACCATGCCCACTGACCACATCCTCCCTCAGTGCCACATCTCCACAGATCCTCAGAGCACCTCCAGGGGCAGTGACCGCATCACCTCCCTGGGCAGCCTGTGCCAATGCCTCACTGCTCTTTTTGAGAAGAAATATCTCCTAATATCCAACCTGAACCTCCCCTAGTGCGGCTTAAGCCTGTTACCTCTCATCCTGTCCTATTTATTTCATCCTATATTGCATGTATCTTCCCGACCTGAAGTCTGTAACCTGTTATATCTTGAGGATAGCATGGTAAAAGACCACAGCCACTTTCATATCATTTCTCTTGAAATGTGAAAGGTCAGTGCAGATTTCCAGCATAGGCTGGCTACAGTTGCTGGAATGTATGTTTGAAAAGCTTAGATGTTTTTTTAGTGGCTTCTTGATTCGTTTTTTGGGTTTTTTTTGTGTGTGTTTTTTATACCACAGTATTTGTTGCCAGTTTTAATGCCACAGTATTCAATCTTTTTTTTTTAATTTTTTTTTTTAACCTGAGATTAAAATACAGTTTTACCGATACATTCCAGAAGGGTATTTCATCTTGGTTTAGGCAGAAGATGTAGTTGTTCTTGTTAAATTCCTCCTACCAGCAGTTGGTTAATTATCTTCAGTATTAGAAACTTCATTCTAGTTTGTAATGAGGTGTTCCTCCCCCCTCTTTTTTTTTTTTTCCCAGCTGCTGTCTGATGACTTTGTCTCTGGATTTAATGGTTCCTCAGTAACTGGTATTTCCCTGTTATTCCAGTCGCAGCACCTTTGGTATAATCACTTCTCCTTTTCATAATTGACCCTTCATGATGACCTCTTTTTTTGGTAATTTAAATAGATCAACTTCTTGACATTTCTTGCTGTAAGGCATTTTCTATCCTTGAATAATTTTTATCACTTTTACTGACCTTCTTCAGTTTTTCAACAGTCTTTAAGCACTGAGAAGTGGACGCTGTAATTCCATTGACTCTTTCATTTTTGGTCCCCATAAATTGACCTGTAGAAATCATTTTCTGTTCCCCTTCACTCCTTCCCATACCTGAAGGTGAGCAGGACAACAGTCCCTTTTGCAGTAGCGTACAACAGGCTACATCTGAGTGATTTATCTACTCTGAGCCACTCAATTCCCTTCTGAGATCCTTGTTCAGACTTCAGTCTCAGGTACATAAGAGAGTGGCCCACGTTGCTTGGCAGAATAGTGCAGGGCTGCACACAGGCGCTAACTGGTATCAGTGAGAAGTGTTACAGTGAGCTACTTGTACTCCAGGAGGGAGATGGTGAGGGGAGCTTTCCTGTGCATTGGACAGCTATGGTGTGAGGTCAGCAATAAGTCTGTAGGAAGGCAGTGTCTGCTTGCCCTACGGAAGTCAAGGGAAAAAAAAAAACCTACATGTGCCTTTGTATTGATGAAGTCGATGTCCAAGGTGTTTAGGCCTTGTTTGGTTACAGTGTAACGTATAGAACTGGTACTAATTGTATTCTGGAATTATTTTGAGAATGCTTTGCAACATGTCAGTTGTATTTCTCTAAATGCGCTGAGCATTGAAGAATCACAAAACCATCTCAGAAACTGCACCAAAGTGTTTTGCTGTGCAGCTGTGATTGGTGCTGGAGGGTGTTGGGTGTTGCCCTGTTGCAAGCTGTTTGCTTCAAACCCTGCAGGCACGTGCTAATCAATTCCTGGCACGTACAGTTACCTAATGGTGCTAACTGTGGCATGGAACTTTGCTGCAAGAGGGGCTGCTGTGCATTTACAAGCTGCTATGGGATGGCTCCTGACTTTCTTGCACTCAGTGGTTTGTGTTTGTTTCTGCACAGGACGCAGGGGAGCTCCAGAAGCCAGTCAGGATGAATATGGTGAAGAGGATCATGGGCCGGCCCCGGCAGGAGGAGTGCAGCCCCCAGGACAATGCGCTGGGGCTGATGCACCTGCGGCGCCTCTTCACAGAGCTCTGCCACCCTCCCCGGCATATGACCCAGAAAGAGCAGGAGGAAAAACTGTACATGATGCTGCCGGTATTTAACAGGGTAAGCCAGAGAGTCTGTGAGAGACTTTTGCTTTATTGTAACCAGCTGCTCTTATTGTGTTTCCTCAGGACCTCTGGTTCTAGCAGAACGGAACTTGCTCTTTTGTTGGCATCCTGTATTTTTTTTCCATCTTTTCCTCATGCACTGTTGTGTAAGTGGATGAACCCATTGCTGGAGATTTTCTTCTGTCAGGTCTGTTTCTGAGATGCTTTCCTGCACACCTTACTGTTTGTAGGCACCTTTATCTTCTGGGAAACAGTACCTTATGAGATGTTCTCCAGGGTGAAGTTGTCTGCTGCTGCAGTCTTTATTCTCTTATAGAGGTGATTCTAACTTAAGCTTAGTTGTGGCAAATTTGTAGCCATTTGTTTGTGTATCAGCACTGTTCCTGAGCCTAAATCACACTTCTCCCTTCTTGTCCCTCACTGTATTAATGCATATTTAGAGAAAACAGTCATGCTCTCTCTTGTCAGGTATGGTTTTGCAACACTGTGTAAGCTGAATGTTTTTTATTTTTTCTTATGTGATAAATTCTCTATTCCCATTGCCCTCGCAGCCTTTTTCCTATGTGAATCTGTTTTACTCTTCTTGGGCAAGTTGGATTTCAGTGAGGATCCAATAGCTGTATGTGCAGTGACATTCCTGTTTTACTGCCTCCTGTGCTCAGGCACTGAGATGGCTTGGAGCAGGGCTGTGACTGCTGCCACTGGCATTGATAGGAGCTAAATCCTCTCCATGCCTTGTATGCCTTTTAGTTCCTTTGCCGCTTCACTGAGCCTAATAACTTCGATAGTAGCTTTAGGCTCTTGATTGAGCAGTACAGAGATACAGAGATCTACATTTATCTTTTTCCTGCTGTGACCTGAGCTCTTATTACTGAATCTCTTCTTGAATGAAGGATTTCTGGTCGTGTGTGCTGCTGTGGAGAAGTAGAATCATTGATTAAGCTATAAAAGGGAAAAACTTGATTGGAAAACCAATTCTTTTTCTAGATTGATGTTTTGCTGAACATATGGCTTTTGGTGGTGTTACACATTGGACTGCTTGCATGTTGTGTAGGAAAAGCAATCCTTGTCTAGATATAGTGGTTATAGGATTTTCAGGCTTCAGTAGATAAACCCCCCTAAGTGTCATTCTGTTGCCCCGGGTCTTATTCCTAGTGCTGCAGGTAACCTGTTGTGTGAGTCTTGGAGAAAAAAATTCAGCTCACCTACTTCCTCCTTAATTTATCTACTTGGATTGTATGCCCTCTAGCCATGAACTTTCTTAATTTTTGTTTTGTTTTGTTTTTTTACAAACGTGCGCAGTGGAATCTTAATCTTGGCTTGAGCCTGTGAATAACATTTTGTTGCAATTACACCTGGAATTCTCCCTCTGGTGGTTTCAGGTGGCTGATGCTTCTGAGAAGGGAGGATACCCACTGTACTCACTTCAGCACTGCATTGTAATCTGCAGGCGAAGAAACTGTTTGTTCCTGGGCCCTGGTAGTGCTTAGTTGTAGCACTGTGCTTACAGAACCCTCCAGTTGGTGATACAGCTGAGTTTGCAGGAATATGGTGCAGTGATCAGTGTCCTGCTTATGTAGAGAAGTTTTTAATTAGACTTGATAAAAAGGAAGTTTAAAATTTCTCTTTATTACTCCACTTTCTTCCAACTCTCCTGCCTTTCCACTTCATAGTTCTTTGTCCCTTCTTAATCCTGCTGCATCTCAATTTTAGTTGTCCCATGTCTTTGCATTATTTGTTCTCACTCACCTTTTCTTGTTCAACTTATGTTGAACAAGTGTCCTGAAACAAACAAACAAACAACAAACCACTAACTGTAAATTTCTTTCTAGTCACAATCAGCTCTTGCCTACCTGTTCTCAGATGCCAAATCTAAAGATTTCAAGATGGTATGCATGTCTTCTGCTGTTTCTGTTTGTAGGAGGGCATTTTGGCTAGTCTTTTCCCTGTTTTTTCAGGTTTTCCTTCCCTAAATCATGCATGTCTCTCCTCCACTGTACATCACTGAACTTTGTTGATAGAATCTTAGTTTTCTAAATCCTGAAGAACCTTTAGTTTCCTTTCCTTGGTGAACTTTATACTGAAGTTATCCTTATTGCCTTAAATGGAGGCCTTTGTCAGATGTGGTCCCTTTGTTTTCCAACCTCTGTAAATTCAGAACCTTTGTGTGGTGCAGTGTTGAAAGCACGTAGTATTTGTGCTCTTTTTCTTCCTAATTGTGCAGGCACTGATAACCATTATGAGTTGTCAACAAACTGTTAGTGTAGCACATACGAAACTGATTTCACTCAAATCTCATCTACTGCAGGTTTTTTTCCCCTTGCCTTTTGCACAAATTCATTCTTGTCATCTTGTGTGCAAGAGGTTGAAGAATTGCAATGTCATCTGTTTATTTTTACTTCTGTAGTTTCTCTTTTTTAGGTTGCTGGTTAATGCCACCTTCTTTTGAGGATTATGCCTAAAGTCTGCAGGTGGCTTTCTTGGCTTATCTAGCCTTGTGTTTTTTGGAGTATCAGCTGTGTATGTTGGGAAAATCCCACTAGCTTAGCAAGACAGACAAAGACAAAGTAAGAAGCTGATTGAAATAAAAAAAAATAGAAGGGGTGAAATATTTCTTTTAATTACAAGCCTTACGTAGCATGTTCAGTGGAAGAACTGGTAAATGTTGATTCTGAGATGGCTTGATGGACGCTAAATTTGGAGGTGGCTTTCCTGTGAGACCTGCTTCTGTTGAAAGGAAACATCAAAACATTTTTAAAGCATCTTGTTTCTCAAAGATAATAGCTGCAAACATTTCATGATATCAGTCAATAGCTTGGTTGAATCAGATCCCGAATCCTTCAGTTACTTTGTATAAGGTAGATTGCGTACTTCTAGTAGTGCTGCCATAAGCCAAGCACACAATGGTGATTTCTACTGGATGCAGAGATCTAAGGTGAGGCATTAGCCTGCATCGTGTGGGCCTGCATGTGGCCAGCATCAGCCAGCTAATGGATCAGGTGCTTTTTTGCTTAACCACCTAGGACTGATTGATTTGGCAGACATAACTGAAGTGTTGTGTGGGATGAGGTTCTATCTGATTATTTTGAGGATTCTTAATCAGTAGATCCAGAGGCGCAAGAGCAGCCTTCTGTTTATGTGGATGTGGATGTCTGAAGCTCGCTGCAGCCTAAACTGTCTTACTTTTGCTGATGAATGGGTGCTTGGAACATTTGTTTTCTCATTGTTCAGAGAGGCTTGTGAAATATCGAATCATGACTTAACAAAAAGCTAGATCAGTACATAATCATGAAATTTTTGTCCTCTGGAAAAGTTTTCAAAAGCCTCCTTTCGGAGATCTGCATCCATATGAGCTCAGTTCTCAGAAACGGTGTGGTGCAGCACCTTGTGCTGCTATGTGCTACTAAAGCTCCTGAGGTATATGAAAGAAGTGAATGGATGGATGGAGAGGCTAATATTTTGAATAAGTGATGTTTGAATACAATAAATTGCTTAAATTTTCTGGGAAGAAGCTCACCTTTTGCATTAACAAGAAAGACGACTCGCTGTTAAAATGCTTTGTGTCCTGTTCCGTGTATGTTACTGCCTTTAGTCAAGGAGTATGCCAACATGCTTATGTTAGTGCAACCTCGGCTGTGAGGCAAAACATTCCAGCCTAGATCTCCCCAGTCAGCCTTGTGTTGCAGCTGTGAACACTCTGCCTTTCCTATCATCTGCTGGCAATTAGCCATCTGAAGTCAGACAGTGTGCCCATCCATTTTCTTCTTTCCTTGGTCTGAGCTTGAAGCGGTAAGCGATAGTAAGGTACTCTGCCAGTGTGTGTTCTAGTCTGACTGGTCTTGAGTAGGTCATGGCAGGGAACATGGGTGCGTTGGGGCCCTCCTCACCTTTTGTAGCCTATCAGTTTTGTGAAAGATGCTGGAACGCTCCCTGCTTTGCAATCCCAGTTTGCAGGTGTTTCTTAGTTGACCTCAAAAGTCACCTCCAGTGACTGGACTTCTGGCTGCTTTCTTCATTGGTAATGGCAGCTGAAATTTCCTATGTGAGAAACACCTAAGTTTCTGGTGAAAACTATTTTTATAGTGCGGAAATAGTGTTCAATTTTAATTTTGTATTTCTGGCTCTGTTTCAGCATGTCTTTGAAATGCAAGTAGGCAGGAGAAATATTTTTGGCTGTTCTCTAACATGCCAGAGCTATTGACACTGAGTGAAGGGGTAAGAAGTAAAACTTTATACACAGAATTGAATCACAGAATTGCAGCAGTTGGAAGAGAGAGATCATCAAATCCAACCTCCTGCTAATGCACTAGGAGGGGGAAGATTGGAGAAAATAACCTTAAGAAAGGTCATTTAATCTTCTAGCTTATTAGACTTTTTTTAAGTAACTTGTCAGTTGCAGAGCTACTCAGTGCCACAATTGCCTTGCATTCCTGTTCACTGTGGTGTTGTGGATGTCATTGGAGGAAGCCAGGCTTCTGAGTGACCTCAGATATGTCAACAGCTCACCTGCAGCAGTAGCACCGATAAAGGAGAAGGGGAGAAGAGGCTGAAGAGCGTTTGAGTCCAAATGTGCTGTTAATGATTTAATTCCCTTGTTGAGAAGTGAATATGACATGTTGATCTAAAATGTTACTTAAAAAAAGAAAGAAAAAAAAGCTTTTAAAAAAAAATGTTATCCAAATACCCTGGCTTGTTAGCGATGCTCTTACAGGATATGCAATTAGCCATGAGAGGGGGGAAAAAAAGAGTCTACAGGCAGAGAAGTACCAAGATACTCAGATATTCAGAAGGCTATTGCATTTTTTCAGCACTGACACAAGTGATGGTACCAGAATGTGGAAGGGATGTTTCTTTCAATAATTAATATCTAATATTATATATATATATATAGTATCTATCAATACTTAATCATGAAGACTAAGTTAGTAGAATTAAGCAACAATTAATTTTTAAAAATTGTTGATGACTGCTGATGTTATGTGTTATGCAGGACAAGGGAAATGGTTTTAAGTTGAGAGAGGGAAGATTTAGGTTGGATGTCAGAGGGAAATTCTTTAGGGAGAATGGTGAGGTGCTGGAACAGGCTGCCCAGAGAGGTTGTGGATGCCGCATCCCTGGAGGTGTTCAAGGCCAGGTTGGATGGGGCCCTGGTCTAGTATTAAATGTGGAGGTTGGTGGCCCTGCATATGGCAGGGGGGTTCAAGATTCATGGTCCTTGAGGTCCCTTCCAACCCTGGCCATTCTGTGAGTCTATGTTAAGGAGGATCTCAAGAAAGGAGAATGAGGTGTTGGGAACTGTGGGGCTTCCTGGGATAGTCAGTTCTAGTTTGTGTCTTCTGGAATATTTCATGCTTATCATTCTGTACTTGGAGTTCACCCCATGGGATGTGTTGGTCCAGTAAACAGTTGCTCTTAAAACCGGAGTTCTGTGGGAGGCTTAGTGTGCAATCTGGTCTTTCCCACTCTGGGAGTTTTTCGTTGTGCAAGAAAATTCACGGTTCTCTTTTTCCCCCTTTATTTGTCAGATCTTTCTTCCCTATGATGACGTAATTTCACGTATACTTATATCTTATAACATGCACTGTGAAAAAACAGTACAAGGATGAATAATGCAGCAGAAAAAAAGGTGATCGCAATAGTGGTACCTCCTGTTTGCAGTGAGGAAGTGGCAGTTTATAATGATCCATGTAAGTAGGGCGATTTTTAAAATTTATTTGTTTTTCTTTTATTTTAGGTGTTTGGAAATGCTCCTCCAAGTACAATGACAGAAAAATTTTCTGACCTCTTACAATTCACTACTCAAGTGTCACGATTGATGGTGACTGAAATTCGACGGAGAGCATCAAATAAATCCACAGGTACTGCACGGGGCACAAAGTTGAGCTTTTGTACATGATGAAAGTCTTGACTTTAAGACTTCATGACTGAAGTCTTAACAGGGAGAACATGTTCTGTTTCTTAGGTCTGAGAGAATGAGGCAAGCTGAGTCCTCCTGCCTAGAGTATAAAGACAATTAAGTTCCACGAACTTGATAACTTGTTGAAGATGGGAGTACACTGAGATGCCTCATCTAGTAGGAGGACACAAAAGATCATGGAGATGGCTGCTGTAGCTTTCTCAGTGTGTTTGTTGGTGGTGTTTTGTCCCTCAGATATGTGTTTAAATTGTACCTTTAAATTATCTGTTGGCCTGAAAGCTAATAGGAAGATGTGGAATTGTGGTGAGCAGAACATTAGGACCAGCATCCCCAGCACTGAGAAGATATGTCTTGGCCCATCTTTAAGGTCTGTTGAATGCCTGAGGGAGACTTCGTTCTATGCTGAACCATTGGTGTGTCAGACCCTGACTTCTTTCTGGAAGTTGCATTTTGGAAGATGATGTGCTGGGAAGGCATGTTGCCTTAACCTTCCCCTTTGACTTCCTTGTCTGAGCATTGTTTCCTGGCAAGAGGAGAGTTTTTCTGAGCAATATCAAGTTTTTTGCCTTCCAGATGGTTTTAAGTTCTCTCCTGGCTTCTCAGTTTGGATTTGGTGGCAAATGAGGAAATAGCAAGCTAAAAAAGGCTCTGCAAAGTATGACACGTGATGTCAGCAGTTGCAGATTATGCCAATTGTGATTTCTTTCCATTTTAAGCAGAGTGAATACCAGGAAAGTATCCTGGATGGAAAAACAGCTATGGCAGATAGAACCTGTACTCTGCGGGGAAAGCAGGAGCACAGTGTCCATGTGTGTACAAGAGACATGAATGTCCAGCCAGCAGAAGGGTGGTGTTGGCTTGAATGTTCTTTTTGTTGGGGAGCACCTGTCACTCCTCCCTGCTGGATCTTGCTAAGAACAGCCATCTATTTACTTAGTTCTTCACCCGTTATCTCTGCCTTGGCTGCTCCAAGATGGCCCGGTTTCTATCCTTGCAGCCCCAGAGTAGATTTTTTTTTTGTTGAACTTCGGGGCTTTTCTTCTTTTGTTCTTTTCTTTGCTAGGAAACTTAATCACAGTGACTTAAAAACACAAGTTAGTACTCTTGTAAGCTTTAATATGATGAATAGCAATAGTTTTATTAGGAGGAAAACAGTACTGTATTTTTTTGGTGCAGTTAAGACTGCCATAACTTCTGTTGACGTAACTTTTTTAGATTGAGTGTGGGAAGCCCTTGTAGCTAGCTCCATGCACTGCAATTGCTTTGTGATTCTTGGCCAGGCCACAGAGTTGCATTTTGCTCTGTCAATGTCCAGTTAACAAACTGTTAAAATTCATGGGTTTTGTGCTGCTGTGCTGAACTATTTAGAGCTAGGTGAATGTTCCCTGTAACATCGAAAAGAGCTAGGCTTTTTAAAAGTACTTTCTTTTTCAGAGACAAAATAATTATGCTTAAATATTGTAAAGGTCCTTTTTCTACCAAACAAAATAACACAGTGTATCCTAATAGCTATTAGTAGGTAGAGTACGCTTTTAGAGTAAGAGCTCTATGTGGGAAGTATCTCTGAGAGAATCCAAATGCAAGTTCTTCGTAGCATGAAGTGCTCAGTTTAAATGGACAAAATTGCTGAGCAAAATTTCCTCACAAAGATTATTAAAAGTGAACTTCTCTTTTAGTTAACAAAAGGGAAGGAATTTTCAAAGAACTTGCTTTTTCTCTTTAAAGATGTAAATGCAGTTGGCAGTTGTTGTCTAGTTGGGACTGTGGGATGATAAATGTTACCTGCTTTTTTTTCTGTCTTGTGATGGAGCACAATGCAGTTTTTTCATCGGATCTTTTAATATTTAAGTAGTAGCTGTGTGAATAATGCCTGCCATCACAGACACATCTCAGTTATTCTTTGCAAACTGCAGTTGTTTTCTCGGAACAGCATTTCATGATTCAGTAGTAACTATGCCAGCATTCTATCTTACGTAGTCTCTTAACACTGCCATTGTAGTGTTGAACTGCAGTTTCAGCTGTACTGTTTGTCCAGTATGAATGTAGCCATGGAGTAATAAAGATGAAGACATTAGAACTGTTAGATTTTCTTCCACACTGAGGTCTGTCCTGTGGAGCAGTCATAGTTTGCAGGTGACTGCAGTCACCATTTCTATGAGGACTGATGTCTGGTTTCCCTTGCCTCAACTTATTTTGTTTGAGAAGGTGGTGGGGTTATGGTTAAGACAGCTACCTCTGAATTCTTGAGCTGTCAGATTTTCAACAAATGCATCCCATTTCATGTCAGAATTGATTGAAAGATCATGATGGTGCTGTACGAAAATGGATGTCTAATCTCCTCTGTTTCTTGCATAGCCTGTTCTGAAATAAACCTTTTGGGAGCATCTGGCTCTGAGTTGGAAAAGATAGATTGCTGAAACGAGGTGCAGAGACAGTTGGAATGTGGATAAAATGAATGTGGTTGCTAACAGTCAGTTTGGCTACAGATGATGGGGAGCAAGTAGCACTTCATCTTCTGTATTTTGCAAAACACGTACCTTGGAGGCAAGCTCTTCCTGTTATATCACCACTGCTGCAAGATAAAATAAATATATAGCCTGGGTATTTCAACAACATGCCCTCATACGTTTGGCCCATCATTATAATTTGTGCCAGGGGCAAAAATGGCAGCAAAAATGAGTTCAGGCATCAGGTCTTACGTGTATGTTGAAGGATTGCAGCTGGGTCAGTGCAGGACAGCGTGCTCCCCCAGGCCTTCTGTGCTGAGCTGGCTGCTGTGCAATGGGATGGGAGAGCTGCTCCTTGGGGCACAGCTGCCACGAGCCAAAGACCTTTTGGGTCGTCTTTCCACTGAGTGCTGTACCTTATGCCCAAGTCCCAGAGTGAGAAAACAAAAAGATAGATCATAGGGCTGGAATATTTTAACCCCTTTTAAGGTGAATTTCAAGCGTTGTTGTTTTATTTTTTTTCTTTTTGTTTAAATTATTCAGTGTAGGTGCTACTCTGCGTACATCACTGTTTTAGGCAGCTTTTAAATTCTCTTCTGTTGTGTCTCACCTTATTAATTTTAAGCAGTGTATCATTGCATATTTGCAACGCTCTCTGTGAATCTGTCACAGTATCTACTAGTTCATACTAAATTCTCTATAGACTGTTAAACTAATCCCTCCTTCCCTTCAGAAACAGCTTTTTCATTTATTATTTACACCCTATTGTTGTTGGTTGTTTTTCCCCCTTTTTTAATCAAACTTTGACCGGTAAAAGAAAAATATTTCTGCATTTCTGTAACTTACAAGTTTAAAGACAACCATTATCTTACTTTAAAACCATGTTGGGAGACCAAATTGGTAACTCCTCATCAAAATGTTTAGCTGTAGCAGAAAACCACATCAGTGGTGTATGTTCAGCCTCTGGCAATATCTGCCTTTATTTTTCCCTTTTCAATTCTATTGATCTGCAAACTCTGCCTGTATTTTGCATTTTTACTACAGTTGGCATCTGCCATTGTCAGCAGAACTGAGTGTTCAGTTTAAATTGCTAAGCACTAAATGACATTTTGTGTTGTCCAAGTGCATTTTGTGTTTGTTAGGTGTTGTAGATGGCAGTTTACGAATGCGTATCTTCTACGCACCCTTAATCAAGTGCGTACCTTCAGGCTCCTTCCACGTTGAGGTCTGAAGTTTTTCTGATAGTGTTATTTGTAGTGTCTGCACCTCTTGGAAGCACTGGGGCTGTATCATGCTAACAGAGGAGTTAGGGGCTACACAGAGATATGCTGGTTAGCTGTTTGTTGAGCACACAGCCTGGAGGTGTGTGGTGTGTGGAGGCTGGAGGTGAGCTGACCTGCTGTGAGTACACAATCACGTTTTCTCCCTTGCGCTTTTCCCCTTGACCTGTAGGTGACTTAGCTTTACTCGGCGATTGTATTTTGGGTTTACAGAAGCAGCTCCAAAGGGGAAGCAGAGCCCTATCTGTTAGCCACGAGGAATCAGTTTTGGTCAGGGACGGCTGCATCTTATTTCTTTCTGTTAACCTTTTAATTAATCTTAGATGCTATTTGTCAGATCTTCCGTGAGGTAAGTGACGTGTGACATCCTGGAAAGCTCATTCTTTTATCAGCTGGGCTGGTGAAGTGCTGGCACTGTTGAATTGTTTATCTTTTGCTGAGCAAACCTCTCATTCTTCAACGGGGCAAAAGGATCAGCCTCTTCATATCTCCTGCTTGTGATGACAACGCTGCACTGTTCCTGATGGAACAAGGGTTTCTTGCCTCTTTAGTTTAAGGTGATGCTTCTCTTACTTGTTGGCCCATTGAAACTATATGCTTCCTTGGGCATCTGAGTGTATTTCCAGGTATTCTCCTTGTAGAGCAGTGGGGGCTTGCTTAGAAGAGGGGTCCATGAAAAGCCTTACTGCCAATACACACTCTGGTGTGCATATGGACACTTTCCTTACCTACCCACCTAGTCTTTTGCCACTAGTACTATACTGAAGATAGCAGTAAAATATGAAATAGCACAGTGATATTGGTCTGTTTACTAGAATATGTACGTAATTCTGAAGTAACTCATACTGTTGTTGCTATAGACAGGAACGTTTCCTTTAATGCAACGCTGCTTTTGTTAGCAATCTGAATAGAGCTTATCCTGTAGGTTTCTATCTGCTGCTCTTCTGAAGTCAGAGACACAAAGCATCCCTGCTGCCTCTTCTGTATGAAATTTCTTTGGTCATTGTATTCCATTTGGTCGTTGTATACCAAGCCTCTTTCCTGTATTTAGCAGCTCAGTGTTGAAAAATCTGACAACTGTACTCACTGCTCACTGTGGTTATAACTGTGATCATAGTTATCTACTCATGCCTATAGAATGGTCAAGGTATTTATGTATGGATGTTACCTTATAGTTCTTCATCTCTTTGCTTCCTTGCTGTTCTTGCACGTCCAAATTCTAGATGCTGTGGCTTCTTGTGAGAAGTTAAAAGCCTGAGGATGTTGGGTCAGGCACAGAGAGTGTGGTATCAAAAGGATTTCTTGAGCACTGCAAAACAAGGAAAAATTACAAGCAATAAAGTAAGGCTACTGCTGACGACAGAAGTGAATCCTGGATAGTAGTGCTGTCAGACTTGCTCAGAGCAGATGACAAAAGAATGTATTCCTGCACTTTAAATCCTGTCTGTGTTTTAGGTACTGCTCAATTAAGACTGACAGTTTTGAAGCAACTATTTATAGTGCTTGACTGCTCTGCTGTTTAGAATGCCAGCAGTGTGGCAGCTTTTTCAGAAGCACATACCTAACCTCTCAGTCTCTCACTTTCAAAGATACCAAGAGAGCCTGTGTTCCACAGGTGGCTTTTGAAAGCTATGTCCAAAGGAGGCTGTTGGTACCCTGTTTGTTCTGTACCACTCTTTCTGTTTATGGTCAATTTTTAGGACCAATTATTTCAGAAAACAAACTGCCCACCCAGAATTGGTAAGTCGGCAAGTAAGTGGTTGTTTGCTGCATGTCCACCGTTTGGAACCTGCAATACCAAAGTGAGGGGAAATGCTGTCTGATTTTATTTTGGTCAGTCCCATTCAGGGATTTGGTGAATGCCTCCCCTTACTTTAGTCCCAGACTTGGAAAACCCAATGGTTTGTTCAGAAAAATTGTAGGGCAAAATAAGGCTGCAAAAACAAAATCTTTGGAAAAAAAAAACCAGCTTCTACAAAACCAAAACAAGTGTTAATTTTTACCTGCAATCTTTCTTTCTGTCTATTTTTCTTTAAGATTATGACTTCAAAAGTTGGTTGTTGGTTTTTTTGTTTTTTTTTTTCCTGGACATAAGTGAAAACCACATTTTCTTTGCAAGGCCTCTTAGGCCTTGAAAATCTCCAAGGCTGGAGCCAGCACAATCCTGCAGGGCCTCTCCCAGTGTCTGGCTGCCCGCAGAGGGGAAAGGTCTCCTTACACACAGTCTGGTCTCTTTTGTTTCATTTTAAGCCACATGTGTCTTGCCTTGGGTCTCTGTGGAAAGCCAGGCTCTGACTCTTTGTAGCATCCCTGCTGTCAGCACTGGGGTGCTCTCCTTGTGCTGAGTGGGTGGTGGTTCTTCAGCCTCTCCTCACAGGGCAGTGCTCTGGTGTCTTGGTTGTCCTCTGCTGAGCTCCTTTTCATCATCATCTTTCCTGTACTGGGGTGGGACCAAAGCTGGGCGTAATGCTCAAGATATTCTCCAGCAAGTTTCAAGTAGAAGGGTGCATTTACCTTAGGAGAAGCTCATGTACAGGTATACTGTGGGGAATCTGACAGAAGATGGAGCAGACAAAACAAGATTGAAGATGGATTCAACTGCAGACTTCTTTCTTGTTTTGTAATTTCATTGTAATTCCTCTCTTCATCAATATTACTTCTTTTTCAGTTCTAGCTGACATTGAAAGCATTGAAGATGATTGATGTGCAGTATTAATGCAAAACAATTTTAGGTTTTCCTTAAGTATTATGGGCTCTTCCCATTATTGGCGTGACAGATGTCTTAACACGCATATATGTAGACAGCAATGAATTAGGACTTCATTTTTAGTTCATTTATATTCTTGTTTGTATTTTGCTCATATTTATTAAGGATGACTTATTTCCCAGGCTGAATATTTAACTTATGCTCTCATTGGTATAGAATCACTTCTGATTTCAAAAGTGGTCCCTTCCTCATGCTAAGTAACCATAAGTTGTTAGCATTTTCATCTTACAAAAAAAAAACAACAAACAGTAGAATGGTGCTGAGGTAATTGTTGGTCTTTTTTACCTTTATTTTCCTGTTTTTATTCTTCCTGGCTTTTTACATCTCTTTTCCTTTAGTCCTGTCTGTTTATTGTCCATACTGTTGTTTCAGCGCAGTTCCTCACCCTCTCCCCCCAGCCCCAGGCCATGAATATAAGCTTTTCCCACAGAAATTCCTAAGTGATAGTGAATTAATACACCTGAAAAAGAGTAAGTTGTGTTTGGTAAACCTAAAATGCTTAAAGAACAGTTGCTGCTTGCAACTGCACAACCTGACTTCTGGTTGAAAGCATGCTACTTAAAATGTACTTTTTACAGCCTAGATTAGTGTCAGAGCCAAGTGCATGTGGAAGGCAAGAATGTGTGTTGGGAGAGAATAGGCCTGAACCTAGTCCTTTTCTTGCCTTTTTTAATTATTACTTTTTTTTCCTGCAAGCATTACTTTGGAGCTGAATTCTTGCTTAGCGCACAGACTGTTGAGAGGAAGTTTTCCATGCTGCAGACTTTAAAACTAAATTTGTATTTCTCTTCCCTTCTTTTCACCCGGTCCCCCTTACAGAGGCTGCAAGTCGTGCCATCGTCCAGTTTCTGGAAATCAATCAAAGTGAAGAAGCAAGTAGAGGTTGGATGTTGCTCACTACAATTAATTTACTAGCTTCATCAGGACAGGTTAGTCTGAAACAGCAATGCTTAATGAAAGTTGGGGGCTTGGAGACGCACAAGAATCACAATAACGATCTGTGAGAACACACTGAATGATGCTCTGGGCTACTTTCTGCTTTCTGTGTTAAGGTCTTTTTTTTTGCTGCGGTGCCACAGAATTTCTGCTTCAGCTGCTGGTGGTTTCAATTGCCTAAAAATCGTTCTTTTGGAACTTGAAGTTAGAATTATTGCAGGCAATTGTTATTGTTCCCCAAAGGCTTCTTGAACATGCTGCTGCTTAGCCTCCATAGAGATTCATGTCACATGCACTGCCTAAATCACTCAGTCTCAATACATGCCCCCCAGTTTATGTAGGATGCATTACTAGAAGGGGAGGCCAAAAGCAATGATGAACAAATGGTATCACAAACATTACTGCTTCTGCCTTTGGTTCCGCTGCTTGCTCACATTAGAGAACCAATCTGTGGTAACATACAGGCTGCTGTGTGGTTTGCCCTTTCTGCTCTAATTTGCCATTAGAACTCAGCATGTTGTCTGCCATACATTTAGTATGTCACCAGCCTCCGCCCAATTTGGCTTTCCTTACCAATAATGCTTTCTTGTTTTCTTTTGCTTTGCTTCCTGTTCCTACTTCTAATTTCTTGCCATCCAAATGCAAGAATTGACTGATTGTGTGCTCATTTGTGCTGTTAAATAGATGGTTAATGAGGGCTTGGCTGAACTGTTGTAATCGACTTGCAAGCTCCTGTTGGCAGAAGCTGTTGGTTTTGGTTTCTGTAGTGCAGGGACTGCTTCTGACTGTGGCTGTTAGGTGCTACTGTAGTGAAAATAAATTAGGATGCTGTTTGTTTTTAAGGTTACTATTTAGGTAGGAGTTTGCAAATAGATGGTCAGTCTGTACTGCCATCTGGACAGCTCGGAAGGGTTAGAAGGAAGAACCAGTGTCTGCGTCAACTGTGTTACAGGAGTGTAACATTTTGAGTATAATAATCTGCTCAGCTGTGGTTTTGCTCTATTTTCTTTCTCCCCAGAAAACCGTGGACTGCATGACTACAATGTCCGTGCCTTCCACACTCGTTAAATGTCTGTATCTGTTTTTTGACCTTCCACATGTGCCTGAGGTAGTTGGAGGAGCACAGAATGAGCTACCTCTCGCAGAGCGCCGAGCGCTACTACAGAAAGTCTTTGTACAGGTAAGAAAGGTAAAATAGGTCATAGATCTTACAGAAAGAGGGGAAATGCTTTTTGAGAATTCTCCAGAAACTGTTCTCACTTGATTCTTTGCAAACTGCAGTCTTAGAGTTTCTGGAAGCACAGATGAGTTTAAAGTCTTGTCCTGTTTGTCCTGTGATTTCTGTCCTCAGCAAGTGTTTCTTCAAAAAAAATTACTGCACCTCTTCCACACAGCTATCTAAAGGGAGCAAAGCATTTGCTGTTGTTCTGCTTTAATCTGATGTTTGGTATCTTTGGCCATTGTTGATTGAAGTAGACACAGTAAAAAATATGAGTATTGTTAATAATCTGTAATTTCACATATCCTGATTTCCTTTTACTTACAGAAGTAAATAATGCATTTGGAAGTAATTTAAATATGAGGGTAAACCACCTTAGCTTGCATTTACTGTTAGAGTTATCCCTCATGTTTTTCCAGATGCTTTTCTCCATTTTTGCCAGGGAGACCAGGGAACCTGTTCCTGCTTTCCAAGTTCCAAATGGAGTTTTTGTGAAGGAATTCCCATATGTTCTCGTGGCTAAACTGTTAGAACAAGCAGACTCAATGGTCATACTGTCAGTTCCCATGTACACATTGGAATGAACTACGTAACCACACACACAAAACTGTAGGAGCCTGTTGGTAATCATCGCCTTCAGTGATATGAAGGCAGTGCTGAGATTTGTAAGTGTAAATTTGTACAGCGTTTTGATGCCTGTGCTACAAAAATAAAGATCAGACTTATTCTCACAATTACTATCTGCCCGGTGACCGTCACTATATTGGAATGTAGCCATTTTCTTTTGGCTTTTTTTGGCTTAGTGCAGCACTTTTTCTTCTGAAGCAGAAATCATGATGTGCTGTGAGCTACCTTTCAGAAGTTGCATTGCTGTATTTCAGTTAGCAGAGTTAAAAAAAACGGTGGAAGTTACACAAATGTTTCCCTAATATGCTACTTCTCTAATCTTTTCTATCCCTCATCAAGGGCCATCAAGTAGCACTCTGAAATGAGTTAGCTGGAGTGGGTGAGGCTTCAGGTAGTCCCCGTGCTCTGCTTTTTGTTTTAATTTCTGTGTCTCCTTGGGGTGCAGGTAGCTTTCCAAAATCTTCCTTATGTTTTCTGGGAAAGAGGCTCAGCTTCCTGCAGAAAACAGAAAGTGAACAACAAATGTCCTTAGAAAATGCACAAAAGAGAACACATAATGTACTGACAGGCTGCACTGCTGCATATTATGTGTGTGCATATATATATATAATCTGCCTTTGCTCAGGGGCATGATTTAGTGGAGGGTTGCTAGTTAGGGTAGTATGGTTAGGTCATGGTTAGACTTGATGATCTTTAAGATCTTTTCCAACCTGAGCAATTCTATGATTCTGCAATTCTGTATTGTCTTGTGTAAGGTAATCTGGTAATTCGGATCCAGGATACAGGCTTTCCAGATAGGAAAGGCTACGGCAACACTACAGCCCTATCAAGCTTCCTGGGCTGTTTTTGTTGATTGAGAAGGTACAGATGTTGCTCTGCCAGCAGCTTTTCAGTGAACTTCCCTGCATTAGGAAGGAACGTAATGATTTGCCTCTCAGAGCCTTTAGACCACTGCAGGGTTCAAACTTGTAAATCAGTGAATGACTGATTATAGAAGGAAGGAACATACTGGTACCTGAAACCAGCATGCTGTTTTACCTGAGAGATTTATTTAAGTTCTGCTGCTGGTGTTTTGCTAATAATCTTCACCTGAATTGAGTCCTGAAGTAGCTACGTGTTAAATAGCCTTGTCTTTGTTTTTCTATTTTAAATTAATAAGCTAAGGGAGAAAAGCACATAGCTTCTTCTAACGTGCACACTACATGGAAGGAAGTTTTAACTTTTCCTAAGTCTAGGCAGAAATGGCAATACCAATAGCAAGATAATAATGCTGGACGTTTACTGACTTCCTGTTTCAGATCTTAGTAAAACTGTGCAGTTTTGTGTCTCCTGCGGAAGAACTGGCTCAAAAGGATGATTTGCAGCTTTTATTCAGTGCAATAACGTCATGGTGCCCTCCCTATAACCTGCCTTGGAGGAAGAGTGCAGGGGAAGTACTGATGACCATATCGCGTCACGGCCTTAGTGTCAATGTAGTGAAATACATTCACGGTAGGTGTCTTTCTCCAGTATTAGTTATTTATTTATCTTTGATTGCTTTACTAATAGTGAAGTAGGCATGAAAACTGTAGATCGAAGAAAACTTGTGGGCTTTTTGTGTGGACCTAGGTCTTGATGTACATGTGACATTCATTCCAGGGTGTTTGTTTTTCAATTCATTTTGTTTCACACAATCTAAAACAAAATAGCAGTGTTTTCCTATTGCTTTGCTGCAGAGCCTCTGATAACCAGGAAGACGGATTCTGTCTCACTGTTGCTACTGTTTGGGTAACTTCAGTAACTGCTTCTATTGAAAAATGCTCGTTGTGCAGATGAATAGGTTTGTCATTTTTGTTGCTAGAATTAATTCTTAAGGGAATTTTGTTGCTTGCTGCCCAGTGTTTGAATTAGCAGCAGCCACGTTGCCTAGGTGCTGCTCTAGCTGGCAACTCAAGTGTAGGGACATCTGAGGAAACTGCAGGAAGAGGAACCAGCTCAGAGTGTTCTGCTGACGCATTTTGAGCTATTAGAAGCCTAGAAAAGCATCTGCCCTGTAGTAAATACTGGTGCATTATGAAAATCAGGGAGAGCTAATTTGGATATGCTGAAAGAATGTTCTTTGTCTGACATTTCGCTTCTGCGGGAAGTACTGGGTCAGACTGATACAGCCACCAGTAATTTGCTGTTTACTCTGTTATCCAGGGCATCAAGGGGCTGTTATACTCTGAACACAGAGAAAACTGGGTAATAGAGAGACACTAGGAAATGCTTGAGGGAGCCTGGTGCAAATCTGGAGCCCCAAGTACTTACTAAGGGTGTGTTGGAACAGCTAGCTTGTATCCAGCCAGCCCTGCCAGTTCCCCAAGCCCAAAAACATTATCCACCTAGCCCAGGGCTCTCCAGTGTTTGCTTGGCTGTCGCCCACACCTCTTACAGGGGCACAGTTTTCAGTTCCTGTGCCACTAGTGTGACAGCCACCAACAGAACGAAGCAGCCAGAACCATTCAGTTTTACCTGCTGGTCTTATTTGAGGGAAATAGTGTCCTGTTTTTGGTATGGAAACTAGTATGCAGGGGGAGATGGTGAGAAATTTTGGAAGCTAAACCTACCAAATACTTTACCCTCAATGCATCTATAAAGGAATTGCTCAGTGTTTGCTTCAGAAGGGCTGCTGCCACACTAGTTAGTGGCTAAGGACTTGTGCGAGCAAAGTGAAATGACAACTGGTGTCAGAGAGGATAGTATGCATAGGGAGAGCCTTGAGAACATATTCCTGAATGAAAATAGTGGTGTGGCATTAATTTGAAGTATGAGTGTTGAGTTATTTAATGTTTGAGATATGAAATTTGGTAAAACGTATTTACGACATGGTATTTAGGGCTTTCAAGGCAGTGGCACCATCTAAGTGCATATTTATTTATTTTTTTCAGTTGAAACACTTGTTTCAGTGAGCCAACATTCTTACCACAAATTATAGTAGTCTGTGGTTACTGTTTCCCCATGCTGTGGCAAGCAAATTTTTACAAGGTGCTGCAAAACCTTTTTAGCAGTTTATGAAAGATGTCACCCTGTCTCTGCATACTTCACAGTAAATGTTAATCTGTTTTTTCTTGCACTAGCAGCATCTTTTCAATTCCAGTGAGAAAATAGTGAGTGGACAGCATGTCTTAGAAGCACAAATTAGACATCAGTTAAATGTTTTCAGATTAGATTTTAAAGCTGATAATTACTTTGCGTGCAATTGTAGCAAGCTTCTGATGGATTTATGATGATACATTAAAGTGAACCTGACTTAAGAGATAATGTGTCAGGAGACTCATCTTATATTAGAGAAAAATTAAGGCTCTTCTTCACACACAAAGAAACATCTGCTTGCTTATTGGGTTTTGATACGAACTTTTGGGAAGTTCTCTAATCTGTCTAGCTAGAAATACTTGCACTTTCCTGTAAATACTGGAAAGTTTGAGTAGGGAGTCACTGAAGAGGAGTATCTTTGAAACCTGAAATCTGAGCACAGATTTGGGAAAGGGTTTTGGAATGTGCCAGTGGAACATGAGAGAGATGTAGAATGAGACAAGCTGTCTGCTTTGCCTCAGGATTCTTTGACCTGCATGTAATGCCAGCCAAGGTATTCCTGACCAGGGGAGCCGTGCAGTGAATGTTCTGTGTTAGTGGTTTTACCTAACACCATAGTATACATATTATAGTTCAGGGCTTTCTATAACTGTTTTTAAGTACCGAATAGGATCTTTTAGAATTATTAAAACAGTTCATATTTTTTCTCGTTTGACTGATTTTTCCCAGGTGAACTTTTCAAATAAAAGTTAGTATTTATCTGCTCAGTCGTCTTCTTCAAGAGGTAAAGATTATCCAAGGGAGGACAGGGCTGGCAGAAAAAGGATAGGAATTGAATCTGAAGCTACTTATTTCTAGGAATTCTGTCAGGCTAAATGTTGCATGATAAAGAGATAATGAAGTAACCATTACCTTTTTGCTATGTTTCACTTAAAAACTGTTTTCATTTCAGTGATTAATGTCAGTAAAATCCTACATTTCTTACAATTCTTTGCAGAAAAAGAATGTTTGTCCACGTGTGTTCAGAACATGCAGCAGTCTGATGACCTTTCTCCCCTTGAAATAGTTGAGATGTTTGCTGGGCTTTCTTGTTTTCTCAAAGATTCCAGTGATGTATCACAAACACTACTGGATGATTTTAGGATATGGCAAGGATACAACTTCCTCTGTGATCTCCTCCTCAGGTATGTAAAAAGAATGCAGACAGATGGCTGTGAGCTCTTTAAAAAAAAAAAAAAAAAAAAGTCCTATGAAAGAATAGTTCAATAGATTTACATGGAAAATAATGGTTGTAAGTTGCTATGAAATGAAGACTGTAGGACCAGAACATCAAGTTACATGCTTCTCTCCTGCTATGAAACTATGTTGTTTAGGTTATTATTCCTTGGTGCTGTTTTGTTTTTTGTTTTTTGTTTTTTACATCTTTTATGATGAAAGAAGCAAGTACTGTACTGTTGGTGCTGATGTTTGCTATTCAAACACAAGCTGCTAATGCAGAAATGGAATCTGTATGTACATGTTATCATGTGTATGGGAGTCAGAGATGGTTGGAACCAGCACTGTAATAGCCATTAATGAGAAAAGTTAATGTTGAAAGCTAACTCTGTTTTTTGTTTTGGATTCTGAGTTGTTAGTTTTTGTACCCAAATATTAGAACTTAATTTTCTATACTGTGCTACATTTTTATGTTTGTCTGTTTGTTTTTTAAAGAATATCAGACTTTATTGTGGCATAAGAAATCCTTAGTGACAGTTAGAATCATGCATAAATTGCCATCTGTGCCGAAATTGCTACAATACATGTTATGTTATTGTTCTTTCAGTATAAATTGTGGTTCTGAGTATGAATTAAATTATTTGAATGAATGCTTTGTTAGATATCAAAAACTTGTTGTTTTCTAGAAACTGTCAGTTGGAGGTTAGGCAGAATTTGAGGAATGTGCTGTCATGAGCAATTTCATTTTCAAGCATAAAAGCGATCTGTACATCGAGTGTTTTAAACTGAGTTTCTCCTGAGCTTGCTCATTTTCTCAGCCAAAGAGTGGAGATTCCCTGGCAGATGTATGAGAAGAGGCAGAGGAGTGTGTGTTTGTGTGTCTGAAAAAGGAGAGCACAGTCACACAGCACACCAGTTTGTCATTTGACACGACAGAGTTAAAGTACAGCAGTGTGTTATCCTTACTTCTTTGTGAACTGTCTCCAGAAAAATTGCTGAAGACCTTGCAAGAAATTCTTGGAAGAAGGTCTTCCAGTATGCAGTACTGTCATGAGGATGACTGTCATGTAGGAGTATGAAATGTGGGCACTGGGAGTCCAGTCACAAAGAAGGAAGGCTTTGGAGCTGATAAGGCGAAATAGTACGTGAAAATATTGACTTAATAAGATATTTCCAGAAGACACTGTCTGTGAAGGACAAAGGGCAGGGTGTATGGAGGATTCTCATAATAGTAATGGATGGGCTAAGTCCTTCTGTAGTGGTGGTGTGAATGAGGTTCAGCCATTGTTCTCACTGCGGAGAAGATGCAGGATGCAGAATGAGTTTATCAGCATGAAGCAAAATACTGCTTACACTGCATAAGCAAATAAGGGATTGTGGTTCCTGTCTTTCTCCTCAGGTCTGTAGAGACTTAGAATGCAATGAAACATTTGATGACTTTCAAGTGCCTTCCCAGCTAGAAGACAATTGCATAGCAATTCAGTTGTTCAGTTGGTTTCCTGCTGATTTATGCAGACAGAGGTGATGTTGGGAGCAAGCTGGCCTGTTGGTACTGCTGGTTCCAACTACCCCTTTGCTGCCTTCCTCTGCCCTGTCACTGCAGCCCCATGGTCTTTAACTGGGCAATTTTCATGGGATTAAGAGAAAGCTGTTTGCTCATGCTGTTTTCCTTAGTTTTGTCCTCTTGAAACAGTAATATGTGAATAACAAGATTTGAATGTGTAAGCAGTTGATTGGAACTGAGAAGAATAATCTGGGTTTTAATGGTTTGTGGTTTTTTTTCTTTGTTTTTTTTTTTTTTTTTTTCTCTGACTGAATTACTATCAGTAAGTGGTGATTAGAATTAGATGTGACATTTTCTACCCTCTAGGATTTCTGAATAAGAGTCTGTAGTTCTAAAAAAGATACTTGACTGTGCACTTCTAGGTATTCTGTTTCTAGTAAGACTATTTCTTTAACACAAATTATCAGCTGTAAATGTGCCACAGTAGATTAAGTGCAGGTTTATTTACAGACAGACAATCTAGGTATTTGCCTATCAGCTTCCTATTCATAAGAGGATTTGTCATGGAATGGTTTGGGTTGGAAGGGACCTTAAAACCCCTCCAGTTACAGTGCCCCTGCTGTGGATTAGTTGCCATCCACCAGCTCCCTTCAAGTACTGGAAAGCCACAGTGAGGTTTCTCCCCAGAGCCTTTTCTTCTCCAGGCTGAACAAGCCCATCTCTATCAAGCTGTCTCTATAGGAGAGGTGCTCCAGCCCTCTGATCATTTTTGTGACCTTCCTCTGGACCCATTTCAACAGCTCTGCATTATTCCTGTAGTGGGGGCCCCAGGCTTGAATACAGTACTCCAGGTGGGACCTCACTAGAGCAGAGCAGAGAGAGAAAATCTGTCTCCTCACCTCTCTTGCCCTGCTGCCCCTCCTCTTTTTTTGCAGGATACAACTGGCCTTCTGGGTAATTTAGAAATAAATGTTAATATCTGTGCAGCTTTCTAGCAGGCTGTTGAGTTCATGGCAAGATTTATGAAGTGAATTTCTAAGTGAAATAAATGTATGCTGTCATAAATCCGTTAATGTTTGACTGACTGAATGGTTAGAAATGTGAATGGAGAACGTGTGAAGTAGCGTACAGGGTGCTTGAGGTTATTCTCTAAGTTAACAGGGAAAAATGAAAGAAGTCATTGATGACGGTGATTTGAGTTGAAATGGACTTGTGCTAACATAGTCTTTTGTCATTTTTGTATCCTTTAGACTAGAACAGGCAAAAGAGGCTGAATCAAAGGATGCTTTGAAGGACTTGGTTAATTTGATTACTTCCTTAACAACATATGGTGTAAATGAACTGAAACCAGCTGGTGTTACCACTGGGGTACCTTTCCTACTACCTGGATTTGCAGTGCCACAGCCTGCAGGCAAAGGTGAGAGTTTTTTCCCTCTTTCACTCTGTTTTAAAATGTAAACAATAAAATGCAGAGAAGCTGTGTACTGTGCAAACTGCTTGCTATTGAGTATAAATTCTTTTACTAAAATTGCTTATTGAAACCCTTGGTTACGTTGTCCTAGAGGTCCTTTTTCTTTGGGTTTAATACTTAAAAGTGAATGTACACTTTTGTGGGTTTTTTTTGTTTGGTTTTTTTTTGGTTTTTTTTTGAGAACTATAGGGCAAGTGAAACATTTGCACGAAGCTCATGACATCTGTTTGGATGTTTTAAGGGATTATCAGTGTGGGAAGATGCACGGATTTACAGTGTTTTAATCTGACCTCACAAAAGTTACAACTTACTGAAGGGTTATGTGCTGCTTTGGTGGTGGTTTGTTTTTGTTTTGTTTTGTTTTAATTGTGGAGATTTGCTTTCTGTTACACTTGCTAAAACTGACAAAAGCTATTTTGTGAGCTGTTGTTTCATTGCCAGTGAGTATTCAGAGTGGTGGGAGTGGTGAAACCTGTTGTGTGCTTGCAGCCATAGTGAATTATGATATGGATCTAAGGCTGAGAAAGTTTGCAGGGGAAATATTTTTATAAAAACAGAATTTTGATTCTACACACTAAAAATACAGTTTGATTTTTGTATGTAAGGAAAGGACTGTGCAGTTTAGCAGGTGACTGTGGAGCTGGCTTGCTTATTGGACTTCTCTCTGGTTTTAGTAACATTAGAGATATTTGCAAAGGTTTGTGATATGATAGGGTGATCTTTATAGCTTGGTATGCTTATGGATTTACTCAGACTATTTCTCTTGTATATCTACTCTCTTTGGACAATCACTTTTCTGGTGTTGAGAAAGTTCATTATTTGTGGAATCTGTTTTCCCTTTGCACTAAACAGGAAAAGATGATATAAGCAGAGTTAAGTTTGTTCATGTTTGGGTAATAACACTGATTTTTTTTGCCTGAGCTAATCAGCATTGATGATATGGTAACATAAGAACCCATCGTCTCTTACATTCTCAAAAAAAAAAAACCCACCTCATATTTCATTTTATGATGTTTGTCATGACATCTGTCTGTTCCTTTTATTTCTCAGTTGTGTTGATGAGTTATCTGTGGAGAACATATTAACACATTGCCTTAACTGCTTTTATTTAAATCTTTTTAGGTTTTGAACTCTGTAGAGATGCTGAAGATTTGGTTTCTTCAGGGGTCCTTGTAACAATCAAAGATAATGCATTAGTCTGCTTGATTGCCTGAAACAACTGTTTATACTCAATTAGAACATAACCAGTTGTGTCTGTCACTGCCTATGTTTCTTTCATGTTTATTGAACTCCATCCACTTTCCAACATTTTTCATTTTAAAGAAAGCATGCAGAACACCTTTCAGAAATGAATGAATGTGACTTGCAATTTACTGTGAATATTCTTCCAGTAAGTGAAACTTGCACGTAACTTTTCAAGGAAGTTTCTTGTTCCTTTCTGGAGGAATACAGCAGGGAAAGTAGTAAGGTTAGACACTGAGATAATTTAATTTTCTTCTAAATTGGACAGCTGAGTTTGTAAAAGATGGAGACAGTAGTATTCCATAGAGCATACACTAGAAATCGAGATTCTTCTTCTTCAAAAGGTTTGGAAATCATGTTAATGGTTTACTTTTAGCTTGTTTGAAGGTAAGGTTTTATTGTTAGATTATCCCAATTTTCTTTTATACTTGTATTTTTTTTCCAAAGGATATTTATCATGAGGTGGTTCTTACACAGTGGGATTGGACCACTATGAGTTGTACCATCCTTATGAAAGTTACTACATTGAGCTTTGAGGCGACTTTCTAGTAGGGTAATATTTACACTGTCCATGGAAAGTTATTGATGCCACAGGAACGCATGTAAGCGAAGTGGTCTTTGGCTAAATGTATGAGATCTGATTGAAATTTATGGCACTTAAAAGAAGTTTGGTGTAGCTTTTAGAGATGGAAAGTCTCTGTGGCAGTAGTACTAGCACAAATTCTTCCATTTTTAATTGAATTCCATTTTAATTTCCTGATTCCTATTGATAATAATGGACCTTGCCAAAGCTTTCTTATTCACAGGCTGATTCCCAAAAGCCACCCCAGTGCCATCATCTGATACTGATATGACTATTGGTGTAAAATTCTAATGCAGAACTGAGCAAGAGCATGCTCTCTGTTGAAGTCTTCTGCAGCCCTCTGGAGTTTCTCTGTACTTAGCTCTCTTTTATGACACAGAATTTCAAAGAGTGAACAGAATGTGATAACTCAGAGGCCACGCGTGCTGTTCAGCTTTGAACTCAACTGATTATGCTTTGTCATTGCTTATTGGTCTGTTAAGTGAAGGTGATCAGGTGCATGTTCTTCTGAACTTAGCCAACCCAAAACTTGTGAAGGATGTAGTGGTCTTCTGTATTACAGAATGCAGAACATTTTACTGCTTCCGTAATGTGTTTTCTTGCACACCAGATAGATGATACGCAGGCTTTATTTTTTTTCTCTAGAACTGCATCTCCTTGCAAATTTTAAATATAGGTCACCTTACTTCCCTATTTGGAAGAAACTGTCATTCATTTAGCTGCATGTGTAAACACTTGCTTTCAAAGACAAAGACGTCATCTGAAAGAGTAGTAAATCATAGGATTTGCAATATAATCGGTATGCAAAGGCTTCTTCGAAGAGCCCATTTTAATTAAAAAAGTAACATGACTTATTAGAATGCATGGAATGTTATTAGTAAGTATGCTCATTGAGGCAATCAAGAACTTTCACTTTTTTCTTCCTATCCCACTTTGTTTTCTAATTTAGGTCACAGCGTGAGGAACATTCAAGCGTTTTCCGTCCTTCAGAATGCATTTTTGAAAGCAAAAACTAGCTATCTAGCACAAATTATCCTTGATGCCATCACAAATATTTATATGGCGGACAATGCCAATTACTTCGTTTTGGAATCGCAGCACACGTTGTCTCAGTTTGCAGAGAAAATTTCTAAACTTCCAGAAGTGCAGACCAAATACTTTGAGATGCTGGAATTTGTTGTCTTCAGCTTGAATTACATACCCTGTAAAGAACTGATCAGTGTGAGCATCCTTTTAAAATCCAGCACTTCTTATCACTGTAGCATCATTGCCATGAAGACGCTCCTGAAATTCACCCGTCACGACTACATCTTTAAGGATGTCTTCAGGGAGGTGGGGCTTTTGGAGGTGATGGTAAATCTTCTTCATAAATATGCAGCCCTTCTGAAAGATCCCACTCAGGCTTTGAATGATCAAGGTAGCGTGTGGTCTTCCATTTTACTAATGCATGTATTTTTGGCTGGGAATGCTGGAGGATAATGGATATGAGGAAAACAAAGAAAGATGGAATGCGTATCTTAAGGGCAGAGTTCTGGCAGGTATTTCTGTGTCATCCCATAAACACACTGGGGTTCCCTCTCCCTTTCTGTCCTTCACAAGGCAATCTCAGAATATCAAAGTAATTTACTTTTTCAAAGACTTTCAGTGTATTGTTTTTAATGTTAAAGTTTCTGTACATCAAAAGAAAGAGTGAAGAAACAATGCGTAGCCTGCCCATTTCTCCCCTGCTTCACCCTAGTTCTCTTGACTGGCCCCCTAGGAGTGCTAATAAAACTCTTCATGGCGTTATGTATTTAAGTTTACTGACTTCTTTTTAAAAGACATTAGGCCTATATTCTAATAAGAATATTACTAGAAGAAATTATATCTGTTTTCATGTCCAAAATTGGAAATCTCAGAGTTAAGCCGCTAATTGCTTGGCAAGTACAAACCATATTTGCATGCTTCTTAATATATTTTTTACTCAAACAGCAACAGAGTTAGCATGTGTCTGTAGCACTTCTATATATAATTGTTGACTGATTTACCTGGGTTTATAGTATGAAGCTTTGCTGGTGAATCAGTTGATTATATGTAAAAACCTACATTGCCAGAAACTTATGTTGGAAAGTAATTTCTCAAGTGCTTCTCTATAAATGAATGAAGATGACATCTGATTGGAGAGCTGCCTTTTGGATGTTGCCCTCACGTTCCACCTTGCAGCTTATTAATCATTCTTTTTTTCTGGAGTGTTATGCTGTGCTTAAAATACCACGTGCAGTGTAGGTTCATCTGTTACACCTGTCGAATCATCAACACGTTTGTTTTATTTAGGTAGATGTAGTTTTGTGCTTTTGTGTGGAATTTCTCTTTGTGAGTATTCAGAGAACAAAGCAGATCCTGTTGGTCTTCATCAATGATGTGGCATTGTTACTTGAAGAAACAATATTTGGAGATAGGAAACAACACATACAGCTGCGTTGTCAGGAACTGAGCTCACAGAGCTCAAAAGCTTCTGTTAAAATTCTTGGTTTTATAAATGGCATTTTCACACATTTCATAATTAAGCTTTCCTGTGGATGCTCGTGCAGAATAAATCTTACTTGCTTTGAAATTTGCTTTGAAAACAAACTAATGTTTGTTTTCTCTGGGGAGATAAAGAAATGGAAAGCGCTGCTGGAAAAAATCAAGAAGCATCTTAGCAAAGAGTGATGTTTTAAAAATTTTATTTTATTTTTATTTTTTTAAAATGTCTCTACTTCTGCAATTCTTTTTAGGGGATTCAAGAAACAGTTCACTTGAGGACCAAAAGCAGTTGGCTTTGTTGGTTATGGAGACCCTGACGGTTCTACTACAAGGCTCAAACACAAATGCAGGTAAATAGAAAGACCATTGGCGAAGCACTTTAAAAACAAAGCAGTTATAAAAATGCAATTGAGATATTTGCCTAAAGACAAAGTAGTCCTGATTTTCTATCTTCAGGCAGTTAAACACAGTGAAATATCCTTTTTCTTTCTTGCTAAGTTTTCTTCCATAAGAGAAAATCAGTAGCATGACCTGGAGTACATAAAATAAAGGAATTTAGTTTTGGTTTTTTTGGTTTGTTTTTAGTTGATATGCTTGGCAATTTTTTGCTTAAAAAGAACCACAGGCATCCATTTCTCCTCAAACATTACTGCAGTCATCTGTAGTAGGGCTTGTAGCACTGGTTTCCTTACAACAAATGTAAGCACATAATTGCACACTTAATTTTGACAATGTTGTGCCTACTGAAATTTGATTCAGAACTGTGTGCCATCTGTAGTGTAAGATGTTTCCTTTTTTTGAAGGTATATTCCTAATCAGTACCTACAAGTAGGCCTAAGTTACAAGTATCTATTTTTCTGAATGAAGCAGATGATGCTGTACGTTATTTCTTTATCTTACGAAGAGCAACATCAAAAAAGAAGATGTTTCTTCACATTAGTACAAATTGTCTCTGAGAACTTACAATAAAGCAACTGAAAAAGACAGCCTTTTGCTTTGCTTTATGAGAGGAAGAAGATGAGGGGAGGACACCACCTAGAGAAACAAAGTTTCTGGCCACAGAGGCCTTTTTCTCCCATTTCTTCTTTATTTTTCTCTATTCTGACTGCTGCTTACTCCCTTCTGGTTTGGTTCCTGTTTTCAGTTCAATGTGAGAGGTTAGAATCTGTGACAAATGTCTAAGAATGGAATCCTACAACTGTCCAGCTCAACTGGCTGCTCATTGTTTAAGCATAGCTCCTGGCCTAATGGCAGAAAGCTTTTAACTTCTTTATTTTCTGTTGTTGATTAAGCAAAATGTTTTCTCTAAATACAATTCAATGTTCAATAACTTTTGGACAAATTGGAGTACTTTGCTGAACAAACTTCTGTTTAAAAAAAAAAAAAAAGTTTGCTGTTTTAAAATTTTTCTTCTGCAGTGGTCTTCCTTAAATAGATGAGTTCATTCATATTTCTGTGTAGTTTTTCTCCATAAAAGCAAATCTGAAAGCAGTATAATTGGCCCTAAAAGAGAATTGAAATGTGTTTATCTGTTTCAGGGATAAGGTGATATTTACAAAAGTGAGTTGCTTCTAAATGAAATATAATTGAAAAAAGGTAGAGGGAGTCGACAGGGAATGAGTCTGACTGTGGAGTACATCTTCAAGTTTATGCCTTTCACATTTTGCAAGATTATACTACCTCGAGCTTTCTAAAACAATTTTGTCCTTTTGCCTTTGGCAATTAATGTACTTTCTATCTGCCCCTCTGCTTTATTTCTTAGATTCAACAAGGTGGTCATGGAAAACAGAGTGGCTTGCTGAAAAAATGTCCATTAGGTTGATGGCTGTCTCTTTATTAACTCAAGGGAATAGTGGACCAAAAAAGTGTTCTTAAGTGCATCAGAGCTGGTTAAAGTGATAGCTTTCTGCTGTAATCCACAGATGGGAGAAATTTTAAGGGATTGACAAGAGCCATCATACGGATGAGTCTACTGCCACTAGGTATAAGGTCACCGGAGGATTCTGCAGCTCTAGTTAGGAGTTTAGGGCTTTCCTCCAGGTTAAGGAAGATATACTGGGGAGAAGTGTTCTCTTTTAAGAAAAAGCAAGGGAAAATTGACTGTATCTCTTCTCCTTTCCTACAGAATAGTGGAGAAGGTACTTGTTCTCATCTGAAACCCATGCTCTTTTCCGGCAATAAAATGAAAAAACAAGTTCATGTGCTTATGTACTAATAGCATGCAAAAACATATCACAACTTGGAAAACTGATTTCTTTATATCACTTGCAAGTTCTGCTAGAGGCTGAATCAGAACATAGAGGTTGTTATTTGTGACCTACAGGAAAAAAAGAAGTTTCATTTGTTTTTTGCTTCGCTTTTTAATGTTTTTCCTGTTTTATGGGAGTGTACTCATTCGTACTCATTCAAAAGAGCTTTTGACTAATGCAATTCTGGTAGATAGTGTTTCTTTGCCTCGTGGGTAAAAATGCTTTAATATGTTAATTCTGTGTTGTCATTCAAATCCTTCAGAGGAGTTTAAATCTTGCCTGAGTAGGGCAAAAATGTCTGTTATCAGTGAAAGCAAGTGGAAGACAACTTCTGTTCCTACTGGAGGCCAAGAACTGGGTGCCAACATGTCTCATTTCACTAGCAGCAAGGAATTATAGCACTGCTGATTCTGAAAGACTATAACTGAAGTTATAGTTGGGATTAACAGCTGAGATTCAGGGTAGAGAAGTAACTGCATCTTAGTGCACTCTGGAGGAAAGAAAGATACTAATTAGATATTTTCTGAATGAGTTATCAAAATTGAACAAACGTAGTGGTACTTCAGAAACGGTATGAGGTTATATAGTCTGGCTCTGTGTGCTGAACCTATGTATAGATCATTCTGAGTGGATGTCCTGTGTAGCTACTGAAAAGCACCAGGTTTCTGTATAGCTTTCCTCCCTTTATGGTCTTAATAACTTACTTCTGTTTTTCCTCATATACAGTGCGTTCTCTGCTGTGAGTTAAGCTAAAGTCTTCTTGTCATCTGTCCCATTGCCGGCACTCTTGGAAGTCAACAGCAGATAGCTATTATTTTTAAAACAACTATGTGTATGCTGGATGACTTCTATCTTTGCCTCGTGTCTTAGGTGCATCGTTGCTAGTGCATCATTGTTAGGGTCCTATGGCATTAATTTGCATTTTTTTTCCCCATGTGCTATTTAAACATAGTTGCCTCATGGTAAATTTCTAATCCCCTGAAACCTCCACTGTTGTCTATGCCATTTCACTGCTATGCTGCTTTTTTTTTTTTTAACAGCTGGCTCTTGAATTTTGTCCACAACACTGGATTTTTACATCTGCCAACTCAACTTTATCCACATACTTACTAAATATGCTCATTCTTATATTAGTAAAGGCATTATTCACAACACTTAAGCTGGGTGGCGTGTCCTTTGTCAAGTCAGAAGGGCACAGTCGAGAAGACATTACTCTGAATTGATATTTCAATTAGTTCTGTATTTATCTATTGTTGCAGAGATGAATCTTGGCGAAAGAAAGCTTGTGTATTACCTCGCAGTTCTTGTGGAGAGAGCAGATCCATGCTCATAGCTGGCTGCTCTTCTTCAGCAGCTCAGTTATGTTTTTGTCAATGAAACAAATTACTCCAGAGTAATAAATGCAGTTCTTAATGAAAACATCTGATAGTCTTCATTAAAGGTGCAGCTTTTGTTACATCTTTTAGTTTAGTAGACTCTTTCACCTGTATCACAAGAAGAATAACATTTGTTGAAGTAGCTGAATTATTGAGGAGGCTTTTAGAACTGCCTCCTTATATTCAACACCTTTGATGGAAACATTTGAAGAGGAGTTCTGTTTTGTTTGTTGTGAGAGGCAAATACTAGTACAAGTCATTAAGCATCTATGCACCTAAAACCCTGTCATCCAGTGTTCAGAAGTGAATCAAAATGTCTTTGGTGTTTCCTTTGTTGTTATTTGTTACTGATTATATATTATTTTTCTTTATTACCCGTGCTGCTACCCTTACAACCTTCCCATCCCTCCTCCCAATCTGCATAGGTATTTTCAGAGAGTTTGGTGGTGCAAGATGTGTGCACAACATTGTGAAGTATCCACAGTGCCGACAGCATGCTCTGATGATCATCCAGCAGTTGGTGTTGTCACCTAGTGGGGAAGATGACATGGGCACTTTGCTGGGACTAATGCACTCTGCTCCACCTACAGAACTGCAGCTGAAAACAGACATCTTAAGGGTAAATGAAGTACTGCTTAGGTCTCCCTCTTAAGACGTTCATCTATAGGTTTCTTTTTTTTTTTTTTTTTTTAAGAATACTCTGAATAAGGGATTTCATGTACATTGTCCATATACAGGAGCTGAAATTAGTCTATTTGATGCTTTTTTTTCTTTTTTTTCTGTCCATCCACGACAGGTTTCAGAATCACAGAGATGAAAACTAGTGAGTGATTTTGCTTTTAGTACCATCAGCCTTAGGGATGAGATTATACAGCTATGATAACCTTCCCTGCAGGGTATTATTCAGGTAAATGTTTTGGGAGTACATAGGGAAAAAATCAAGCGTGTAACACACAAGTGTATTTCCAGCACTGGCTTGTGTTGTCTTGGGGCACACTTGCTTTAATATAACACAGTATGTTAGTTCTAAAAGTTGAATGTGTCACTGTAAATGTAAATGGTAGTGTCCACAGAATAGAAGTCTATATAAGGGGAACAAAAACAACAAACAAACCCAAACAAAAAAAAAAAAAGCAAAAAAAAAAACCCCCAACAAAAATTGCTTCCTTAAGCAAAACTAGAAATATTGCAAAAGAAGCCTGGCAGTGGAGGAAGAAGACTGTTAACTGTTATTTCTTGCAAGCTTTTTGGCTGCTAATCTAAACCCACAATTTCTGTTCAGAATAGCTAATATTTTGAAAATAGACATAATACTGTTATGTTAGGCTAGAAAAGCTAGGCAAGTAGTATTGGGTAAACATGAGTGTTACTCGAGAGAATTGGCAGACATTTAGGTTCATCCTTGTTAGAAGGATCCGTAGTATTCCTCTGACAGATGAGCAGCCATATGTTATTCTAAAAGAGAAAGAGGAAAGCTAATAACAAAATGATTCATTTAGCGTATTTTGTCTGTCAGCGTCTTCTAGTTTTAAGTGTATCTAATTCATGACACTCAAAGGCAGAGAGAAGTTACCACAGTAGGTAGTACTATGGTAAGTCAAGGTTCTTGTCCTCTTTGTTTGACCTCTTGTATTTGCCTCCATTGGCGCTGTTTTGGTGGTGGAATTGACAGTCGAGATTGTTGCAGTGTACGTCCCGTAAATTTGATCCAGGTTTGGCAGGAAATGAGATATTGCCCTTGGAAGAGTAAAACACTCTGTTTCACTGTCCATTCTCGGAGTGCATCAAAACAGTGTGATTATGAAGAAATGAGTACTCAGTGATGGAAGATTTACTTTATTTTTGTGCTCTATTTTTTTCTGGAACAGTGACAGTTTTCTGCTGCCTGTGACACTAGATATGGAGATTTTTTTTTTCCCCCTCTATTTTGTTTATTCACAAGTGGGTCAAAGTTCCTGTGACAGCTGCTTTTTTTAGGTAGTGTGGGAGTTGCATCATCACTGAGTCCCCAATTTCACAGAAGTTTGGATGTTATTCTGTGATATTGAGATCCCCATTGTTTCCACTGTTTGTGCTGTATATTTGTATTTCTTTTGATCAGTAATATTTTCTGCATAATTGTTTCTCTCTTAGGTTTGTTTTGGGGCAATTTTTTTAAAGCCATGTTTCATTCAGCTCAAATATTTATGGGTTTCTATGGGAAAGATTAAATCTAATACTTTTCTTACTATTTACTTACTATTGCTATTCAGTTTTGAATGCTGGCAGTGCTTTGTCCAGAAGCTTATGCACTGTGTATTACTGCAGCCTGTATTAATGTGCTTTGAGATTTTAAGTATTTTGATTTCTCATAGGTACCTACAGTTGTTTGCCTGTTCTTTTTCCAAATTGTCTGTGAAGTATGATGGCAGAGTAGTTTCTTCTCTAGCAGCTCTATTCTCTGCCTTATCACTAAGAGAATTATGTCATAATTTAGGGCTCCGTTCTAGACTCGATCAAACCTTTTCTCTTGGCCACTTCATTCCTCAGCGTATAATTTCTAAGTTAGGGATGATGCTTTATTTCCTTCCCTTTGTCTTTTTATTTTGTAAGTTCTTAAGGATGTGGACTTTTAAAATACAGAGGTCTTTGGAGACTTGATGTGTTACCCAGTTCTGACAAAAGACAATAGTTTTGCTTGCATATCAAACAGAAATGCTCCTATTTATTTTTTTTTCCAAGGAATCAGTAATGCTGTTCTATTTTCTTCTTCATTTTGATTGTTTGTTTTGTCGGTAGGCCCTCCTGTCAGTGCTGAGAGAAAGCCATCGTACCAGAACTGTTTTTAGAAAAGTTGGTGGATTTGTGTATGTCACATCTTTGCTCGTTGCTATGGAAAGATCTTTGTGCTCACCACCGAAGAATGGCTGGGAGAAAGTAAACCAGAATCAAGTGTTTGAACTGCTTCACACGGTGTTCTGCACACTGACTGCGGCAATGCGCTATGAGCCAGCCAACTCTCATTTCTTCAAAACAGAGATCCAGTATGAAAAACTGGCAGATGCTGTTCGATTGCTTGGCTGCTTCTCAGACTCAAGAAAAATAAGTCCATTGAATGTCTTTCCTTCAAATACACAATTATTTCAAAGACTGTTGGAGGATGACCTAATCGCTCTGGATTCCGTGTCACCTACGCTAAGACATTGCAGCAAACTTTTTATATACCTCTACAAGGTAGCAACAGATTCTTTTGACAGGTATGAACTCTGTTCTTTTTTCCCTGGTGTTTCCCAAAGTAATTTCAAATGTACTCATGGCAAGCTTTTGTATATCTGTTTAAATCTATTTCTTTGTTTCTTCATTTATTGAGAGAAGTGGTTACGGTTGGACTAGATGATCTTATAGGTCATTTCCAACTTTGTGATTCTGTGTGAAGTAAGATGTCTCTGACTCACCAAATATTGACATAGCTTACTGGTATCGTCAGGTGCATGAGACACTCCCTCTGATGTTGAACATTCTTGTCACAGCAGTAATTAAAACTGAGATATTGCTAGTGATTGTATTGATGAGTTTAAGCAGCTTGCTGGTAGGTAGACAGACCTCCTGATTGCTTTATCTTACGGAATGACCAGAACTTTATGCATTTATTAAGTCAAATGAGAAATTGGCTTTTCAGTGTTACACCTTAACTTCTTTCCATGGAAACATGGGATTTTAAAATAAGTCAGTGGAGAATATGACAAATTTATTTTGTTTTAGACAGATAGGCATGTCCTTCAAGTTCTGTCTAACCTGTCAGTAATAGTAATTATCTGGACGACATCAGAGTTAAACAGGTAGAATTTAAATGACAACTGATGAGAGGATTGAAAAATAACGTGTCTTTTGAGATTGTTTGATGACAGTAAAGCATATTAAAATACGTATTTAAGATTTGCTTTATCTGAAGGTAGTTCTCATGTGTCATTCAAGGTCCAAGAACATCAGATAAAGCGGAGGGTCTGTATAAATGGGTCTTGAAGCTTGTGTACCCCAGGTACTTAATGCATATAGCCCTGTTATTCAAAGATGGGCCATCTGATTTACAGACAAAGTAAGAGTCTGGTTTTTCCAAGTGTTACAGGTGTGATCTTATGTGTCGAGATATTATTAGAGTTGGAGGTTGGTCAGGTTCTTGAAGTAGGTGACTGGTGAAGCACCGGACTTCAAGGTTTGTGAAAGATTTTCCTCCAAAGCAGCAAATAATCTCTTCTGGGTTTTTAAAACAGCAAACAAACAGATACCTCACGAACCAAGTACAGAAATTAATTTCTTAATCTCATTTTAAAAGATTATTAAAATATCCTGGTTGTGAGAGCAAAATGTGTGTTAAGAAAGTGCTGCGCATGCTGTAGAAAGTTACAGCACTAACTAGTGATGAGGAATCAGTGGGGTAAGTAAATTCCTTAATGCTGCAGCATGAGCTACCTCAAGTTTCTTTTTTCGTTATCATTTTCAGTGATAGCTTTTTCCGTTCCTGAATTTTCTGATCATCAGTCCTTGTGAAGTTTATGTTGATTTTGTCTTAACCACATTGATCACATTTAACTTACTTACTTTTCCTTCTCAATTTCTGCTGTCTAATATTGAAAGATGCTCTGTTTTGCCAGTGTGATCATACTGATAAACTCTGTCAAGTAATGAATGAGTACTGCAGAGCCGTGCCGTAAGACAGGGCCGTGCTGTGCACATCCACACGTTTACCTGATGAGTGCCACTCAGCAGCGTTCTTTGTCATCTGTGTTCTGAAGAATGAGTCCAAGTAAAGACTTCACTGGTGATGGCTGTGTAAAACTAACAAGCTTTCGACCTCCGGTTTCTTCTCTAACCTCTCTGTCCTACCCCTGTCTGTTTTGTCTGTAGTCGTGCAGAACAGATCCCTCCTTGCCTGACAAATGAGACCTCTCTCCCCTCTCCCTGGGGTACGCCAGCTTTGTCGAGGAAAAGGTACCGATCCTTTTAAGAGAAATTCATCTTGTTTCTGGTTTCTCACTGTTGTTTCTTCATTCTCATTTTTCTCTCAGGTGCTGCTGTTTGTGAGGTGTTCATTTTTGCTTGTATGCTTACTGGATGAAATAAATGTCAGGGTGTATTTCATAAAGAGTTGTATGTAGTTCTGCTAATGTATGAGAGCAAAATTTCTCCAGAGTCTCAAATTACTTTGAGTTATGTTAATGGTCGCAAATCAAAAGGTCTAGAGTAGAATGTGATCTAAGAAATGTAAAAACAATCAGGAGCAGTTCAGAGAAATTCAGACTCTGCTAGTCTGTGATGTAATGCAGCAGGATTTGTTTTTCCTCAATTGTTTTACTCAATTAATTTTTCAGGAAGAGGTACTTTTAGTCAGAAGGTCAGTGGCTTGTTAGAGTGCTCATTTGTAACAGTTAGACTTGGTCAGAGTGGCTTCTTACATTGCCTGCTTCTTCCTTTCCTTCCTTAGGGGGACAACGTGAATAATGTATAAGCATGAGTAAATTAATTTTTTGCAGAGTGTGCACTGACTTTCTGATGTATAACATTTGATCGATAGTTTGGCAGGATTTTATTAGACCTATGGTCTTTTCCCTGCCTAGGGAAAGTGTTTCTGAACGGACTCTTTGTTGCTTTTATGTAAATACTTCCATATGGGAAACTGCATAGGGAAGTTAAGGTGTTTTCAAGAGGCGTGCAAAGCACTGCTTACTAACGTTTGCTTTTAGGTTATGGCTTTTTGCTATGTTATTGACAGAAAAGCCAACTGCCTGCTCTCCACTGTTTCCCCTGATCAGTTTGTTGCATGCAATGTCAAAGGGCAGGCAGATTGAGGCAAGGGCCATCTGCTTGTTGGTTCATCATTCTGAGTATTGACTGGGAGTTTAATTAGGCTTTTCCTGTATTACAGCTTCGAAGTTGACTTAATAAGGTGGACATGATTGTGCTGATTAGGGCACTTAGAAGTAAAGTTTGTGCTTAAAATAGGATGGAAGTTTTCTCTTAGAGTGCTTTGAAGAGAGGAATTTCATTAGACTGAAAAGCATTGCTAAGTGCAATCAGATTTTTAAATCGTGTCTTCTAAAACTTATGTGGAGGTTATCAGGATTATGTTGCAAGGAGATGGCAGTTCTCCTCTTCAGGTGTTGGGAGGAAGACTTTTGCAAGAAAAGAAATACATATATTTAAATTTCTGTCTTAAGAAAGAAAAAAGGTTAAGAGACTTTTTCTGTACGATACTGTTTCAAGTTGTTCTGCTAACCTTAATTATATTTAATTTCCAAAGAAACAAGCAAGACTGCTTCTATCTACCAAGTATTTCAAGCATTAAGTCTGCTGGAGAAAGTTTGTGTGGAAATTTGGTGGTTAAAAGAGTTGGTAAAAAAATATTTGGGAAAATTGATTTGGATTTTTTTCCTTAGATTCATTGTACTATTCTGTGTGAGGCTTAAGTATTAGCTACAGGAATTAAGCATCAGAAATTTCATCTTTTAAAAAAGAATGTTATATGTAAAAAGTGCCCTAGGATTCTTTCAGATGCCAAATTTCTGTTGAGCTGTCTCTAATATTTCTGATGGGCATGCTTTTGTTGAAGCTCTCTTTATATACAGCCTATTTTCTGTCCAGTACAGAAAGATTGTGCTGTGTTTTATAATGTCCTGTCTTTGGCTAAAATAAGTAGTGCCTCCAGCTTTCACTACAAATGATCTTGCTTTTTGTTGGTGGTTTGTATGTTCAAGATGCAACCACTGAAATATTTAGGACAGAACTGTACTTGCAGCCATTGTCACCTTCACTGTGTGTCCTGTTCCAGCAGGGAAAAAAGGCTTCCTGGTGAAAAGTGTCTAATGGCTGAGACAGTGAAAGTCTGTGAATGTTGTTTCTATTGAAGGCACATCTTCCTCACTGGGAGCAGGAGGGGCAAAATGATTGTCTTGACTGATAAGACAGAAGGGGAGATCCTGCACAGAAAGCTCTCACTTTCTGTAAAATGGCAAGCAGCACTAGATTCTCAATAAAACTTTCATCTAGGAGTATGTTTTCTTTCTTCTCACAAGTAGGTGTATACCTTAAACACTTTGTATGTATGTACATATGGACACTAAAGACTCACGTAAAATGAGATTGCTTCAATAGTCACTGTAAGATTGAGAGCATATGGGCTGCTGGCAAGGGTGTGCACCAAGACAAATGTTGTTCCTGCCGGTTGGTTGAAAGTTGCCCACGGTTGTTTGATAGCAAATTGCATAAGTATTTGTTAAAGAAACTGGGGAGAAATGGGTTCTCTGGAACAAATACAGCTTTCAACAGGAGTACTGGTTGCCTGTGCATGCTGCTGCTGCAACTAGGATGAGAACAGGGAGGAGAAAGACAACTTTTGTGTTCTTTAAGTTGTGCATCACCTGGGGAACAGATTCCCCAGTGTTAGAATGCCCTCAAGAAATTTAGACCCTTCTGGGTTGTCTGTAGGGAAAATGCATCGATTGGCTTGAGAAAAGTGCTTGGTATTTTGACTTGAGGAAGGGAAAGGAGTACTGGTAACATCCATGTACAGTTGGACTTTAGAGCAGCTGTTAAAAAAACAACAAAACAAAAAACCCAAACAAGCAAAAAAAAACCCCTCCAAAACTCAACAAGGATTGTAACAGCTGGGGGTTGTAATGGTGTGTTGTTTTTTTCCCTGCAGGCATGCATATCATTCTGTTTCAACACCTCCTGTTTGCCCTCAGAAAAACATACCTGATATGAAACTGCAAGCGGGATCTACATCCATGCAGAGCTCTGACGCGGTTGTTATTCACCCTGGTGCTATGCTTGCGATGCTGGATCTTCTGGCCTCTGTTGGATCAACTACGCACCCAGAGGTGGGCAACACATCCCTGCTGTCTTCCGCTTTGGGAGTGACTGGGCGTACTCTTACTTCCTGCCAGGAAACTCATATGCTTCACAGAACTATCAAGTTAAATAGTTATGTAGGCAAGGTCTGATAGAAATCATTTTGCGTTAGCTTGACTTCATTTGTTTCTCTCAAACGCCTACCTTTTATTTTCAAAAAAGAAGGTGATGCAGGTGTTCATTGTCCCTGCAAGGTGCACACACAACTTAGTACAGTACTTTTTGTGTGTTGATTGCCAAGGGTGGTTTCCCTTTGATTATTTTGCATAAGGGTTTTCTCAGTTTGTCTCTTCTGAAGTTGCATGTTGTTTTTCTTTCATTTCAGCATGCACTGGACCTCCAGCTGGCAGTAGCCAACATCCTGCAGTCCCTTGTGCATACAGAGAGGAACCAGCAGGTCATGTGTGAAGCTGGGCTCCACGCACGCCTTCTCCAGAGGTGCAGTGCTGCTCTGGCTGATGAGGACCATTCGCTGCATCCCCCGCTCCAGAGGATGTTTGAAAGGCTGGCCTCCCAGGCACTGCAGCCCATGGTGCTCAGGTCAGAACAACACCATTGAGTCCTGCAGAGCCAGGCCCTTGTGCCTGTGCTGAGGCTGGCTGACTGTAAATAGCTTGGATTGTTAGAGAGCATAAATGGCCTTGTGTGGCAGTGGATGGCACAGAATCCTGCTTTATTTCTCCTTAAATAGCCTGTCTTGCTTCTGCTAATCAGCATGTAGCCCTGGAGCTGTGAGGATTCAGGGGGAGGAATATGATGGAAGGAAGTGTGTTTTTTCCCCACAGAGATTACACTAAAGTTGCTTACTTCCTTCCTGTAAATACTGAGAGGTTATCCATAGTGCAGTCCCTGGCTAGTCAGTCAGTAAGAGGAAATGCTAAGATTGTAAAAGTGATGGTGCTACAGAAGGGAGTCAATTGCTAGATGTTTCTTTGTAGCTTTAAATACCCCAGACTGGAAGAGCTTCAGGGCAGCTGTTTGATTTGTCCCTTCAGCGTATGTGAAGGAAACATTGGGATGTGATGGAAGAAATGTCTGGAGAAATGGAGCCTTTATAGAAAGAGTGGGGCTGATTGCCCTCTTCTTCACCTTTGGTAGCATTGCCTGGCCTTGTTCTGGAACAATTCTGCAGTAACTCATTCTGAGAACAGATGGAAAGGATAAATAAAGGAAGTGACTTTCTGTTGAGAATTTACTAAATTTTTGTGAAGCACAACTTCAAAAAGTTCAGCTTCCTGTACGTTAGTGCATGAATATTTGCGTATATTTCTGTGCTGATGCTAGAAAAGGAAGGTTGAAAAGTTTATTGTGCACATGTTTGGAACCATTTGTTTGATACCCACACAGCTATGTCATGCTTTTGAGTTTCTTGCTGGATCTCACTTAATGTGAGGAATTTGATGTTACAATCCTCTGAGGGTAGGTAAGTGGCTGAGATACAACCAGGACAGTTTGCTGCTTCCCTTTGATGGCATCTGGAATTACTGGAAATCACTGTAGTATGCACACTTGTCATCACAGGGACTTGAGCATCCCCAAGCCATAGATATTGATAACGTAGCTGTAGCTACATATACAATCGATATCTATAAGCACAGATGTTATTAGCTCTGAAGCTGTCCTATTATAACTGAACAGATGGATGAAAATGCAGAGATGGCTTTCTCATGTAAGCCCGTGGTTTCTAGGTGAGCTCACTTTCTTGAGTATGCAGCAGGGATACCGATCCTCTCCCCAGGAATGTAGTGGCCTTATTGCCAAGAAGTTGTCTGCTTTATTAAATCCTTTTTGATTAGTTGAAATAACATTGACTTTTGATAGCGTGTCTTTAAAGTTTGAAGTTTCAAATCAATCACGTGTAATCATTCTGTATTTTGTTCAGTATTTTTAGTTAAAAATATATTTAAGTTGCTTGGAGAAGAGAAGGCTCCAGGGAGACCTCGTTTGTGGCCTTCCAGTACTTGAGGAGAGCATACAAACAGGAGGGGTAGGACTGTTTACACGGGTGGTTACTGGTAGGACAAGGTGGAATGGATTTAAACTGAGACAGGCAAGGTTTAGTTATGTATTAGGAAGAAGTTTTTTGCTCAGGGGGTGGTGACACACTGGAGCAGGCTGCCCAGAGAGGTTGTGGATACCCCATCCCTGGAGGCATTCAAGGCCAGGCTGGATGTGGCTTTGAGCAGACTCTGCACCTTCCTGAAACTGGGGTTGAAACAGATGATTTTGTGGTCCTTTTCAACCCAAGCCATTCTATGTTTCTATGAAGTAATTAACTTTAATGGTATTGTGTTTGGTGCCATTCTGGGATAAAAACTTGAATATGATCCTCAAATTCTTTTTTGTCTTCTTTCCTAGGGAATTTTTACGCTTGGGAAATCCTCTGAATTGCGGAGCCTGGGACAAAAAGCTGTTGAAGCAGTACCGTGTGCACAAACCCAGCTCGTTGAGTTTTGAACCAGAAATGAGAAGTAAGTGCTGAGGTACCAGAAGTTTGTGTGAAGATCACTTTACTTCACATCCTTCGACTGCATATTTATGTAAATATTTGTACATAAACATGCAGGAAGAAATAACTTTGCCCCAACATTGTATGAATGTGGAATCATTAGGACAATTTAACTGGAAAAAAGAGGGAACACGGTATTTAATTACATCATTAGATGTGTATGAAATAAACATTTCTAAACTTACAAACAGTAGCAATTAAATACAAAACATCTTTATTGTCTGGGTGATGGAGCCCTGGTACAGGTTGCTCAGAGATTGTGGAGTCTCTTGAAGGTCTTGAAAACCACACAGACGTCAGCCTGGGTACCCTGCTGTGAATGTCCCTTGCTAGAGCAAATGACCTTCAGGGGGATGTTCCAACCTTAACCATGCTGTGATTCTTTGATACTAGCTCGCTTTCAGGTTTTTAGTGGATGCTAAGGTTGTAGCTGATTAACAGTAAAAGGAAAAATATTATTCTCAGATATGAGGGCTGCTCTGAAAGTAATGCCTTCTATTTTATGATGTTAGCCCGTAATGTCAGAGGCAGATGTTGGTGTAATGGCAGTAGAGGTTGAACCTTCCTGCCAATATTGTTACATTTTGTTGCCGTATGGCAGCAGCAGAGGGGCAATCTGATCAAATGGCATCTGACATAGAAGGGTGTATGAAGCAAAGGTGTGGAACTGAATTCCTCTGTACGGTAGAAATTGTACCCATTGACATTCATCTGTGCTTGTGGAACATTTATGGACATTAACACGGTGGAAGTTGGACTGTGTGGGCAACACTTTCCTAGCAACAATGCCATCATAGCAGCAGTGAAACGGTAGGCTACCTTTACTGCTGCAGATGTGATGAGCGCAGCATACAGGTTCTTGTTTGTCGCTAGCAGAAGTGTGTGGCTAATGGTAATAACTATGTTAAAAAATTGTGTTCTGTACCTGAGAATTTGCTTTATCACTTAGAGTTATTGTGCTCCTTATATCTGCTGTATTTTCTGTGGAAATAAGTAGGAGGTGTTACTATCAGAGCAACCTACATACTTCAAGGTTCACATCATGTCGTTACATCTGTGTAGTCTCTCCTATGGATTCAGGAAGATGGCAGATGAAATTGCTGTACCTAAGTCAGAATACTTACTTGATATTTTTAGGTTGTAGATATATATACATACAGGCTCTGTGAAAACATTCATTATTGCTTTGTGTTCTGTCTGTCTGAGAGAATGCCTCATACAGCAATAGCCCATCAGCTATAATTTTCACACTAGAACACTTGCATATGTTTTCCAGCTATTTAATAAATCAGCCTGGTGAACTGTGCTGAATGTCTGTAATGGTTGTTTGAATTTAATATCGGAGGATTTCTCCAGCTGATCTGAGCCTCTCTTCCACACATGCACTTCTCTCTCGTATTATTCAACAGTTGTAGAGCCTGGGAACAGCCAAACACGTAGTACAGGGAAGTCTCAGTGGGTGGTAGTAGAAACCTGTTGTTGGTGAGTTTCCAAAGCCTGTGATATTTATTTCTGGATGTTGATTCGGTCATCAAACAGGGCGTTGTAAAGCATTGTTCACATCTTAATGCTTGAGTTATTTAAAAGGAACTAAAAAGTATCCTGGATAGTGTTAAGTTACAAGTGTTAAATACCTTCTCTCCAGTGTCTACAAAACTCTCATCTTTCATTTTTATTTCAGAGATACAAGATTAAGTAATTGCATTCTATTCTATTTGTGTTATGTCATCAGACTATGTGCACTGGGAAAGAGTAACCATTTCTCTTGGCCAGCGTTGAATTCTTTTATTTATTTATGTTTAATAGGGTATTATTAAAGGATGGGGTAAGAATAAGCAGTGAAAACTGAAAAGATGAATTTGAGAAATTACTAAACTAAGAAAGAGAAGGTAAAACTACCTTGTGGGTATGCTGCAGGTTGCTACATTCAATCTCTAAGCAAATCTGAGGTTCTCTGCTTATTTTGAGTTCTGAGGCTTTTAGTTTAGAGCATCTTATTAGCATCTTACTAGCATCTTATTTATTGCTAATCTGAGCATTTATTGCATCTGAATAAGATCAAGCAGTTTCTTTCCTGTCTGCTAAGCCGTATAATAGGAATGTTCCTGAGTTATGTGAAAGGAGCATTCGCTGGTGTGAGATAATGAGATGGGTTGTTCACTCAGTTTCTGATAGCACTGCCAAATCTCTGTGCCATCTTGCGAAGATGTTAGTCAGTTTGCCTCAGCTGAATTATATAAGCTGAATGCTTATGTAATTTGGCTGGATGTTAGACAACAGTGGTTAGGCTTTGGAACAGGTCGCCCAGGGAGGTGGTGGAGTCACTGTTTCTGGAGGTGTTCAAGAACTGTGGAGATATGTCACTGAGGGATGTGGTTAGTGGGCACGGTAGAGATGGGATGGGATTGGACTGGGTGATCCTAGAGGTCTTTTCCAACCTTAATGATTCTATGATTCTAATGAGAGAGCAGTGCTTTCCAACTCTTGATCTTCTAATAGAGAGGCTGAATTTGTGGGCAGTCGTTGGTCATTCAGCTGTTGCTCTGGAAAGACCCAATAAAAAGCCCAAAAATGCCTTCTTTTTGCAATACTGTATTTTGTATTGATTTCTTAATGCAGATAGCATGGTTACCTCAATGGAAGGTCTGGGTTCAGACAGCGTCTTCAGTTTGCATGAAGATAGCCACTACCGGATCAGTCGGAGCCTGCTCAAACCAGCTGAAGGAAGCACAGTCCCCCTGACGCGAGTGAAGTGCTTGGTGTCCATGACAACACCCCATGATATCAGGCTTCACGGCTCATCAGTCACTCCTGCCTTCATTGAATTTGACACATCTCTTGAAGGGTTCGGGTAAGGTACCATAGTGCTCTCAAAAAGCGTAGTGCACAATGCTTTCTGTGTTGTGTTACTTTCTTCTTTCAAAGGAATTGTTGAAATTTCCAATGGACTATTTGCAGCCTGGAAATGAATGGATGAATCCTTTAAAGAAAAGAAAGTAATGCTTTATGCCGCAGATGTCCATTCTGTCATTGACTTGAAGCTAATGCTTGCCATGTGTAAAAGTGCAAGTCCACATGTATCACAGTGTTAACAGTACTCTGTTGGATCTGGATTTCATGGGCCTTCTATGACAAAGGGATGCTGTCATACTCCTGCAGAAAAACAGCTGTTGCTAGAATTCCATGTGACTTTTGAACTACCTGAATACTCTGAAACCTGCTTAAAGTTGCTGAAGAACTTGAAAGTGAGGAAATAGGCAAGGCAGAAACATAAGTAAAGTAGGAAACTATGTGTAGCCCAAATAACTGGAAAAGGTTGATAATTAACTGGAGATGGAGCCTAAATACAGAAATTAATTCCTTCAGTTTTTTGGAACATAGTGCCATCATCTCCTTTTTTTTTTTTTTTTTTCTTAACTAACATTTAATACTGCTAAGTAAAGATCATCTACTGTGATCTAGTGTGGCTGTTTGGAGGATTAAAATGTGATGCCCTTCTCAGCATGTATTTAATACCAATATTTGCCACAATGGAATAGAAAAAAATGAAAATACTTGTTTTGTCCTGTATTAAGGGTTAAATATCTAAAATTGCTGTCATAATGCAGGCCAGGAGTATAAAAAAGGTATCCCTTAACTGCCTGTAGACCATGGACTGAAAATGGGCTGAAATGCCCAAAGAGCACAGTGTTGGAAGGTATGTTTAATTCAGTTGATTATGGGAAGCCTTAACTGATAAGTGGTTGTTCAGAATTGCCTAGAAGCTTGGTTAAAAGCTCCAATATGTTGACCAGAAAAAAGATTTTATTTGAAAGATTTTCAGTGACACTAACAAGTAACACTGACAACTGCTGTGAAGCTGAAAGATGTGAGAAATATTCATGAGATCTGTAGCTCTTTAACTTCCTTAGTTAAGTCTGGTTTCAAAGTAATTTAGGGAAAAGAAAAAAATGATCTGTATGCCAGGACTTTTCCACAATTTTATGAAGGCAAAAGCAGTACAACCTAACAAGAATTGTTTCGTTTGTCATTTTCTTTCCAAACAAAATATTTACATTTACTATGCTTAGGTCTTTTTCTTGACATTGTGGCATTGGAGAGAGACACTTTCATATGAGCACTGAAGTTCTAGTTTGTTTGGGATGACTGGTGGGAGAGTGCAGCCCAGCCTGTGTTTCAGATCTCCCATTGCTTTGTGTTCCTTTTAGAGCTTTGTGAAGCAGAGATGTGTCTGTTTGACATCTAACCTTTATATCTAGGTTAGTTAGGGACTGATTTGTCTTGGAAAACAAATGTTGCTCAAAGCTCTCTTCTGTGTCCCCCCGAAGAGGAAAACATTTTCTGCTAAGAACAAATGAAAATAGGCTAGCAAAATGAGTTGCCATTGTGATTAGCCCAGGAGATTGGTAGGCGCTGCTAACAGTCAGAAGTAACCCACATAACAGACCCTTGTAATTTCATCAGGTCACCTATAGGACTGCCATACAATTAAAAGATGTAAACGTATTTTGGTCTGTTTCAAAGTGCCCATGGTGGTTCATGAACACAGCGGATTTAATAGTCAGTTGGTGGACACATGCAATGCTTCTAACACCATTAACAATAGGGGATTTCCCTGCAAATAACATTTTCAGAATGAAGGAAGAAGTAAATAATAAGAACTGTAACCAAGGGGAAGATAGCTGTGACTACACAAATTGAGGGTAAATAGCAAGAAAGTGGTGACTTTTTGTCTTAATAATAGAGGCGAAGTGTCTTGCCCATCAGTGTACACTGGCAGCTGAAATCCTATGGGGATTCCCTTTACTATGGGTAGGCCAAGCAGCAAAGTTGTCTGAGTTCTTAAAATGTTGTGGTACCTGGAACTGTGCTCCTGATTCCTGTTCCCATTGTGTTCATAGCATCTTGTAAAGACCATCTGTATCCAGTTCTGTGAGATATGACCTCACTGCGAGGTGTGCATACTTAGAAAAAGAACACCATACCAGGTGTTCACCAGATCTTTGGAATGTTTAGCTAATAAGTCTGTCAGAGAGTGCAGAGTATCTCAAAGGGTGTAAAGAGAGGTATGGTCATCCTTAAGGGAACAGATTATGCTGTGGAGCAACATGAGCATAAGTTTCTGTGTCTTTGCACCAAAAATGTAGAGTACCAAAGGTCTCTGTGGTAAAGATAGTTTAACCTCTCAAGGAGAAATCTTAATTAATTTCCACCTTTCAGAAATACATGCATTAATAGAGAGTGATGATACACTTGTGATGTATTTTTCTAGATTGTATGTGAGCTCTGATTATCCTGGATTTCATATACACTAGTGTGATGCTGATTTTCTGTTTAACAGCTGTCTGTTCTTGCCAAGTTTGGCTCCCCACAATGCACCCACCAATAATGCTGTCACAACAGGACTTATTGATGGTGCAGTTGTCAGTGGAATTGGAACTGGTAAGTACCTGGGTATTATTGTTAACAGCATTTTTTACCTGATGATGTTCAGGTATGAAGTAATGTTATGGTGTTGGATATTGCACGTTCACTATTGGGAACTTTGTGTCTTTTATGTTGCTGTTACTTTTTGCTCCTAAGGCAATGAAAAGCTATACAAAATGCAAATGTGCAATTGCTTCAAAATGCAAGGCTTTCAAGAGAACATAAAATTATGTGTTAAGAACCATTAAGGTACCAGTGTTAAGTGGCCAGAGGATAGGAACCATGGGATGGATTGTAGGGCCATCCTTGTTGCTTACTTCAGCTGAATTGTTCCCTGAATGTATTACTGATGTAGTTACCAAATATAGTTGTAAAAGTCCCATCTAAATTGCTTTCCATCCCATATATTTGCTCACTGCAAGCTATTCAGCCTGCAGTGACCTGATATGTTGTGGGGCTAACTGAACGTGGTCTGTTGATCAAAATAAGTCTTAAGTATTAATTAAAAAAAGAAAAAAAAAAAAGAAAGAAAAGAAAAAGCACAAGTTTTGCTGCAGTAAGATGAGATTAGTGTCAGCAATTGAACTCTGTGGGCTTTTTGTTGTTCTATGGGAGAACCTGTGGGTAGCAGGGAGGGGGGGAAGCATTGAGTGTATCTGGCAGAGAGATCTTTGGCAAGGAACACTGGATGGATCCAACTCAGTCATACCTGTGGAAAATGTATCCTATAGTGATATTAACTCCCTCTTAGATCCCCTCTTTTGTCTAGGGAACTGAAGCTCGAGCATTCTGAACAAGCGCATCTTTAAAGTTAATTTTTGTCTCTAGGGTAAGAGTCGCGTGCATTTGTTGCTTTGCCTGATTTTGAAAGAAGTCCCTCTGAGCTAGCTTGATGTGACTTTTCTGCAGGCTTCTGTCGGAAGTGGGAATAGCAGCATCAAAGTTCACAAAGGCATAACTAGTATCAGCTGAGGAACTGAGCAGTTGGGGAAAAAAATGGGATAGGAACATGTAAGTATACTAAGTAGAGGCTATTCCAACTACATAATGAGTTTTCCTTTTTGTTCTTAGGTGAACGATTTTTCCCACCACCATCCGGTTTAAGCTACTCAACTTGGTTTTGCATTGAACATTTTAGTACTCCTCCTAATAACCATCCTGTCAGACTTCTTACTGTAGTGCGGCGCGCAAACTCCTCGGAGCAGCACTATGTGTGCCTTGCCATCGTCCTCTCAGCAAAAGACCGGTCACTAATTGTTTCAACTAAAGAAGAATTACTTCAAAATTATGGTAAGAGTTGTGTTGTCTGATAATCCTGACAATGTTAAGATTGTCTGGATCTAGACTAGACAAATGTCTTATATGTAGGAATTGCATGTGACTGAACTTGGAGCTTCACCAGCTTTGCTGTCTGGCTAGTTGAAGGCAGTCAGTCATTTCCTTTATGTTTTAATGATGAGATCAGTTTGCAGAAAGAGTTTGTTGGTGCATTTGGCATCTGAGATCGAGAGGAATTACAGTAAGTGCTATAAAAAGCAAAGTAAAGCTGATGAGGCTGCTGAATTTGCTTGGGAGAGCTGTCACTGTGGTTGGAAGCCTCAGGTTCAGCCATTTCCTGTCTCCTGCTTTATCCTTCTTTAAAGCTTCCAAGACAACTGTTCAGTTCAGGCCAATAACTGAAGATGAGCAGAGGGCAGAGGAGCAGCCTTCTGTGCATTTCAGGCTTAGTACTTTACCAAACCAGCACAGTCTGGTGTCTTCTGTCCCATTCTGTTCTATTTTGAATAAGAAGCACTAATATTTTTTTTCTTCACAATTGTAATTATTTCCAAAAACATAAGCAGACCATCATAGAATATTCTTTACCTTCATGATAAATAAACATTTGCATAGTTTCCTATTTTCTCTAAGTAGAAGCTCAAAGAAAAAGATGTTAAAACCTAACTTGAGAGCTGGAGACTGGTTGTACAGGGCTAGAACTAAAGCTCTTAAATTAGAAAGATAGTAGCAGCTTTTTATAACCTGGAAAGCTGAATACTTATAGTCAAGGAATGGTTGGAAGGGCCTTTAAAGCCCATCTGTGTCCAACCCCCTGCTGTGGACAGGGTTGCCATCTGCCAGATCAGGCTGCCCAAGGCCCATCCAGTCTGGCCTTGAACACCTCCGGGGATGGGGCATCCACAACTTCAATGGGCAACCTCTTCTGGTGCCTCTGAGTAAAGAATTACCACCTAACATTTAATCTAAATATCCCCTCTTTGAGCTTAAAACGGTTCCCCATTGTCCTGTCACTATCTGCCCGTGTAAAATGTCTACCTCCCTCTTGTTTTTAGTCTCTCTTTTAATTACTGGAAGGCCTGGCACCTCCTTAGAACCTTCTCTTCTCCAGACTGAAAAAGCCTGAGCTTATGTTCATAGTAATTGCTTTGGCCTGCATTGGAGCAATAAATTATACATTTTTAGTTTGTAAGCTCTTATCTAACTCTTTAGAAGATGTTGGGTTTGAAGAGGCTTTGACAAAGAGGATTTGATTGTCTCTGCCTACAAAGATTCCTTTTAAAGTGAATGGGATACTTTCCTTTGGTGATCTGCTGCCTTATGATGGCTTATAGTAGTTGATGGTGTGCAGTCAAGTCCTGAGCAGGTCTGAAGAACAGAGATAGCTGGCCTGCCAGTGTGTGGGATTGATCATTTGTTGTGAGAATAAACTGAGTGCTTTAGGGATTCTTTCTGTGGTTGAGAGTTGCACTTTGAGGTGTTTGGCTGGAGAAAAAGAAGTTGAGGAAAGATTTCTTTTGTAAGAACTCTGCTTTTATCCTTTTCCTTGTGCTATTTCTAAAGACAGTAGTGTTCTCTCTGTATACGCTGATATTGAAGTGAGAGGATTAGTTTCTTTTCCTTCAACACTGGAAGAATGACGAGAGATCTGAAACACTCCTGCTTTCAGTTGAAATGCTCTCTAGTGTAGAATTTTCAAACTTTGTCTTTTTTTCCTTTTTGGGCTTTCAAGTAGAGAGTGGGAGGTTTTGGTGATTCGGATGGAGAAACTAATGGACCTGAGTACTGCAAACTGATCATGCTTTCTAGTGTGAAATCAAAGGATGCGTTTTAGAAAAAGTAAAATTATCAATAATAAAAAAAATTTATGTAGAACTGAAGGCAGAATATTTATTGAGAATTGAAGGCAGCAGCATATGTTGAAGACAGATACCTAAGAAAGGGAGAAGGCTTGTGTGGAGTAAAGAGTAAGAAAAAATGGTTGTGAGAAAGAGCCCTTTGGACACGAAGATTGGAGCAGGAGGAGAGAGATGCTCCAGGCCTCAGAGTACAGGTTCCCTTACGTCCTCTGAGGAGGACCATGCTGCAGCACAGTCACACTGTAGACCTTAGAAAAGGGAGGAAGTATGAGAGGTATGGATATCTTTCTAAGGTGTGTGTTAGATTAAAAAGTAGCTTTGAAGTTTTAGAGAGAAACCTGAGAAAGTTAGTAATGGGAAGAGAGAAGGAGAGAAGTGAAATGTAATTTTCAACATTCTAAAATTACCCTGAGAATTTTCTTAGGGGATTTTTAGGGCTAGAAGAACAGATACATATTATTGATAGCAACAAAACTTTTTATTGGCTTATATGCAAGTGCTTATAGAAGTTCAGTCTGTTCCACTGTGAAATGTGCTTTGAATACTTCGAAAATTAATTAATTCATTCAGTTCTTGTACTTGGAATTTTGAAAGAAATATTTAAAACATTTTGATCTTGTTAATTGTATTACTTAACCAAAAATACAACTAACATTGTATGAGTTACTTTACGTTTTCTGAAATTCTGTCTTTAATGTGTCTCTATAGATTTTTGCGTTTTCTGATGACATAAAAATCAAGCTAGTAACGTTATTCCTGTTGCCCTCTAACTGGTACTTTCCTTTTAGTTGATGATTTTAGTGAAGAGTCATCGTTTTATGAAATTCTTCCTTGTTGTGCCCGTTTTCGCTGCGGTGAGCTCATTGCAGAAGGCCAGTGGCATCACCTGGTTCTGGTCATGAGTAAAGGCATGCTGAAGAATAGTACAGCAGCACTGTACCTTGATGGACAGCTTGTTAACACTGTTAAGGTAAAATAAATCTTGAAATAATCACTTTTGTTGGGTGGAGTGATCTCTTTCTCTCTGTTTATGTATATGCATAAAAAAATAAGAGGCGCCTTGCAAAGAGATCTTTGCTCTGTGTGTAGCTTCCAGCCTCAGTTCTGTTAAGGGGAAGATAATGAGTGTTTTCTAACGGACGAGCAATAGCAGTACTGAAGAGAAGCAGGCGTGGTGCACTGCGTGTGAGGCAAGTGTGACTAGATTAGAAGAACTACAAAATGATAAAGATGACTTATTCCAGGACCATTTAGTAGAGTCTAATTTTTGAACATTACCAACATTACAGAAAAAGCCACATTTTCACATTTATCCAGGTTTCTCTTTTTCCAGCCATCTTGCCACCCCTAGAAGTAGCCCTTGTCAAATGTTTGCTAAACGTTGCCAGTTGACCGTGGATGACATACATGTAGTTGTCAGTGTTTTCTTAACAGCTAGAACAAACTAGCAGACCAAATCCAGAGAACATGGAAGAACACTTGGGACCCTGTCCTCACCTATAACTGACAATGAAAGATAATCATAGAGTATTTGGCACCTGGCAGGCATGGTTGTTAAAGAGGGAGTAAGCTAATTGCACTGTGAGGTGCAAATCGGTTAGCTTAGTGTACTGCTATAGGTAGAAGGATATTCTAGCTTTTAAATTTTGTGTTTACTGCTTCTGCAAAGAGGATTGTATTAACTTTTCTTCTTATGCCGGTTGCCTTGATGTGCTGATTATATTTGACCATACATGACTACATTCAATAGCTGGTCTTAGAATTTTTACACTTTAGAAGGAAAATGCCTGCAAGATTGTTACTACTGTTATATATGTGCCAGCATGATATCCATACGTTTGTTTACAGTTGTCTGACAAACTTATCAATTTGAGTTGATTATGCATCCGCTTCAGCATAAAATGGTGTGAGAATCAGAGGCTTATTTTAATAAATTGAAGGACACAAGATTATGAGGTAGTCTTACTGATTTTGGAAAAAAAAACAAACAGCAGCAGTCATGAAGCACTATGTTTTTAGAGACAAAATACAACCTCACTCTTGTGCATTTTTATCTACAGAACTCAATGTGTTTTCATCCTGTATTTCTCTGAACACCCTGGTCATTTGAAAACCACTAGACTTCTGATCTTTGCATTTACCTTCTGGGTAATGCTTTTCACTTTCACCATACAGTGTCAGAATACGGCATGTTACGTATATATCAATTGCTATATCCCTCATTTTGCCGAATGCTTCCCTAAATTTCTAAAGTATCCATTTTCTTTTCACGGTACCTGGATGTTCTCAGTAACTTCACTGTACTTTTCTCCCTTACAGCTTCACTATATTCATAGCAGTCCCAGTGGCTCTGGTTCTGCCAATCCTCCTGTAGTCAGCACTGTCTATGCCTATATCGGCACACCACCTGCGCAGCGCCAGCTCTCATCCTTGGTGTGGCGCTTGGGCCCTACGCACTTCTTGGAGGAAGTTCTGCCCGCCCCAGGAGTTAGCACCATTTATGAGCTGGGACCTAATTATGTTGGAAGCTTTCAAGCAGTATATGTACCGTGTAAGTAATTCAAATGGTAGTCAGTAAGATGTCTGAGTTAGTTGAATCCAGTGGCAGAAAATGTGTGGAAAAAGAAAATAGGCAGTAGCAGAGAGGAAAAGCTGTTCATAGGAGCATCCTTCTTTGAAGGCACTGTAAACACAAGTGTCAGCTATTGTGTTGATAGCTTTTAAACATACCTATCTTGAAATGGAATTGTTATAAACGTTAATAGATCAACCAAGGGGCAGCAGGGGGAGGTCAGACAGGAGGGATTGTGGTGCAGCAGATAGTCTGAAAACATGTACAGGGAAAAAAATCTGAGTAATTCTATTATAATTTTTAAGTTCCAAGAATTAAATTTTTTTCTGCCTTTATGCTAAGTCCGTATTCACCTGGAATCCTACAGTGGTTTAAGAAAGAGAGTTCATTTCTTAACATGTTGGCTTTGTCCAGCATGGCAACATATTTCTCCTACATACGCTTTTCTTCATTCATTGTGCTCTAGAACAGAGGATGTGTTTCTGTTTGGGGCAAAGCTCTTTGCAGTACATGCACTGTGCCAAACTCTGAAGAGTCTGATATAGGGTGTATTATGGAGCTCCTTACTGAAGGCTTGTATCTTGGCCTCTCTACCCAAGAAGATTGCTTTTCCTTAATGCAATGGTTATTTGTGAGACTCCTGGAGAAGGGATGAGTTCTTGCAATCTTCTACTGTTGTTCTTTCAGAGGAAATTCTATCTGACCTGCCATTTAACTGTGCCGTGCTTACATCAGAAGTTCTGTCTCTCATTTTGGTATTCAGGGTTGCCGTCTTCTGAGAATTTGTCCTGCACTTAAGTGAGAAAGATCTGATACTCTTCAGGCCTTGGGAGGAGCTCTCAAAGAGCAATTTGTTCAGTAGAATAGATTCCTTTCTTTGTGGGAGTGCAGGAATGTTCTCAGGGCATCTGTGTGAGCAGACAATTTCACAAGTAATTTCATTTATGCGGAAACTGAGACATCCGAAATTCTCTCAAATGAGACTCAACAGAGATGTGATTCTTATTGAAAAATTATGTTGATGCCAATCTTGTCATTTATTTCAGTGTTAGGTAAACAAAATACACCATTTTTCAATTACATCAATATATTTCATTGTTGCTAGATTCACCTTTTGACTTGGATTGATGATGTACAAGAGAATTTCTGCAAAGCTTTCAAGTGCTATGTTCTGCACAATTCCTCTGAGCGCTGTAGACAGCTGTCACTCCTGTTTGCAGTGCCTTCCAAGAAGTCTCCAATATGGGAGCAAAGGTTAAAAAAAGTGAAAGGTTGGAATAGATCTTCTCTTCAGTGCCTGAGCCTTTTGCTTCTTAATTAGTCGTGCATCTCTTGTACCATGTTCTAAAGTAGTTATCTTAGCAAGATGTTGTTTAGAGCCTGTTGCCACACATAAAGATGGATCAAACACATTTTTCTTTAAATTGAAATGAAAGTGAACAGCTCTTAGGCTGGTACAAACTGAGAACAGGAGTAATGTTACTTTTCAGAAATTGAGAATAAAAAGAACTGCATCTTTTATTACAGGTCCAGGCCATGGGCTACCTGTTGTCATTAAGTAGATGTTGAAAGAAAATGTTTGTTATATTTTGTCCTTTGTTAAATAGCAGATTTTTATGCCATCAGTAGACTTATAGGCCATCAATCTAGTTTTGACTGTGTTGTGAAATATATGTAAAAGCAATATCAAATCTCATGTGTCTGTAGAAGCTCTCTTCCAATGCATATCCTCTAGTGTGATTTCAATATTTTACTGTTAATACTGAAGAGAAAACCAATGCTTTTTTTCATTCTGTTTTTAGGCAAAGATTCCAAGTGTGAAGGAAATAACCCATGTCCAGTATCATTAGTACCAGAAGAGAAGGTCTCCTTTGGTCTCTATGCACTCTCAGTTTCTTCTTTTACAGTGGCAAAAATAAGAAAGGTTTACAACAAACTCGATAGTAAAGCAATTGCCAAGCAGGTACATTGGAAGATGAGTTTATTTGTATGACTTTTCAAGATAGTTTGCTCATAGGAACTGGGAACAATAACTTATCAGAAGAGTTGCCTGTAATTATTTCAATGTTTAAAAAAAAAAAGGGGGGGGGGGGGGGAAGGAACTATAGATTTTATTCCTGTTCTTGAAATTACCAATAGCTATGTAGGTTGGCTTCATATGGAGGTATTTTTGCTTTTTAATGTAGATAGAAGTTGTAATCATGTAGAAAAACAATTAAGATGATGTAGTTGAGAAATACTTATGCTGTTGCAGATGAACAACTCTGGTAGCATAGTTATCTGACTGTGCATTTGAACATCTGAATACTGGTTTATGTTTTTTACTTTAAGAAAATTCTTTATACAGAGAACCATATATTGGGATCTTGTTTTTAAGTTAGATTAATCGCCCCTAAATTCTGGAGACTACAGTAGTGGTGTCCTAATGACTGTGGTGTAGTTTAATTTTGTTTTGTATTACTGTATCACAGGAGAAAAATACACAGGTTATGTTCAGACTCTTGTAGAAAGGGTTAAAACCTTCTGAGCCTCTTTTTTTTTTTTTTTTTTTTTTCCTTCCCTCATTTTCTAAAGCTTGCAATTTCTTCTCATGAAAATGCCACACCTGTGAAGCTGCTACATAACTCAGCAGGGCACTTGAATGGACCTGCACGCTCCATTGGTGCAGCTTTGATAGGATATTTGGGTGAGTTGAGTAATTGGGAGTTATGAAGTTTAAATATCATTAATGAATTCTTGATAAGAACTTAGTGCCAGAAGATGAATCACATATTGATCAATGTGATGTTAATGGTGCATGATTAAATTTATTTTACATTTTTATATTGTATTGACATCTTTTTTGTTTTAGTGGTATGGAATGCTTTTTTCACATTCGCATGGAAATACTTATTTGTGTGTAGTTCATTAACTATTTTCCAGTCCAAAACTTCCATCACTTCCTCTTCTGAGGTGTCAAAATGCTCCTGGTGATATTCTTTTAGTAAATCAAGCAGTACTAAATTGCAAATTACTTACATGATTTCCCAGTGATTTCCTATAAGACTTGATCTTAATTTATTTTCACTGCCTTTGCTCAGGAGTAAGAACATTTGTCCCCAAGCCTGTTGCCACTACTCTGCAGTACATTGGTGGAGCTGCTGCTATTCTAGGACTTGTGGCCATGGCATCAGATGTAGAGGGACTGTATGCAGCTGTGAAGGCTTTAGTCTGTGTGGTAAAAAGCAATCCACTAGCCAGCAAAGAAATGGAAAGAATCAGAGGTTACCAGGTATGTAAGAAATACCTTAAAACAGACTGGATTTGTTCAGTTTCAGTGTCTCTGCTAGCAATTCCCATGGGAATTCCTTGTTGTGTTGCAGTGGCCTTAGTTTGTGCTTTTGGGTTTACCAAGCTCTTGGCTGTTTAACAGGGACTGGTTAGTTGGATAGCTTCTAAAGAGCAAAGCAGAAAATTTTTCTAAGCAGATCTGCCAATTGAATTGTTCTGCTGAAACGTCTTCCTTAATAAAGCAAGGAAGAGCACAACTTATGTCACTTAACTCTATTAACATAAGCCTGTTGCTGCAAACATAAATGGCACTTAATGCTGTTAACATGAGCCCATTGCTACAGACATAGCAGCTTCTATATCAGTGGTCTACCAGCAAGAGATGACTTGAACATGATGGGAACCAAAAAAGCAGGCTCCTAGAATTATTATTTTGAGATGATTGCATAGACTTCATAATTGGTGATATTGGTCATTTTCAAGCTCAAAACTTTTTAATTCTCCACTGGGATAGAATAAGCAGAATCGCTTACGCAAAAGAATCATTAGACTTTAAAAAAAAACAAAAACAAATGCTATATATTTATCTTCATGTGACCAATTAATTTTCTGATTCTGATGAAGATTATTTTATTGAAACTGAAAATGTGCCACTGGTGTGAGCTGCATATTTACAAACTTTTTAATGCCAGAGATCAGTATAGTTATCTTGAAACATTTGATTCCATTTAGCCTGATGTAGACTGTGACTGACTTACTACTTACTACCCTCTACCATGTAGAACAGAAGTTGAAGGGTATGCTAGGTACACTCTTGTTTGTTTTTTTCTTTCTGTTTTTGTTTTTAATCCACAGTAATGCCTTTTTCAAGCTTGTTCATCAAAACTCTCAAGTACTAGAGGTACTTTACGCGCCTTCTTAAAAGGCTTGAAGGCTTAGTTATTCTTAGATGGCATGCCTGAATTGTCATAAGGTTCCTTATCTGTTTATTCATTCTAGTTGCTGGCGATGCTGTTAAAGAAGAAACGATCCCTTCTGAACAGTCACATACTCCATCTGACTTTTTCCTTGGTGGGAACTGTTGACAGCGGGCATGAGACCTCCATTATTCCAAATTCCACTGCCTTCCAGGATCTGCTCTGTGATTTTGAGGTATGTAAGGCTATGTGAAAAGTGATGATGATACTGGTTAATGAGTAGTTCGCCAAACTGATGGCGCGCTTTTAGTACTGAACCGCGCAGATTAAGTTAGTCTCCTCCAAACATACTGTTTATGAACCATACGATAATATGGTAAAATAACTCAGGTGCAAAATTATTGGCAGCTTTTTGCACTTGAATCACTCTTGAAACAATTCACAGACACCAAGGGTGATTTATGCTTTTTGTTGTACTAGAAGATTACAGAATCATAGAATCGCAGAATATCCCAAGCTTGGAATGGACCCATAAGGATCACTGAGCCCAACTCCTGTATGTTTGTAGTTTTCTGTTCTACAGTAATTTTATTTTAATCTGTATTCTACTGCAGTAAATATATTCAGGCATGAAATATGCAATGAAAGTAATAGTAGGAGGTAGATTTTCAACACTGAACATTGCAATCACTTCATCATATGTCTTCTGCAAATATAATAGTAAAGTAGTTAAAGTAATTAAAGTTCTGCTTGCACAACCTATGAAGTATTCAAGTTCTCTTGTTTTAAAGTGAGGACAATAGACAAGTTCAGAATGAAATGCAAATGTAATAGACATGATTTGTGGTAGAGGCTGATTGACAATGTTAGGCATTGCATAGAACTCTTTGCCATTTGTTCCTTTTGTATTATCTGTATCTGATGCAGTGATCTGAGAGAAGCTGTTGTGATTCTCACCTAATTCAAAAAAATGAAAAAAAAAAAAAACATGGAATTACTCAGTTTACTGATTTAGATATGCATTTCAGCATTTAACTCCTGGAATCTTTATTTAAGAGTTCTGTCTAGGAAATACTCCTGTTGCCTTCACGTTAACAGAACTGGACTTTAATGTAAGCAGAAAATACTGTTGCCAAGATCAGTAATACACTGTAATAACAGAATGAAAAACAAGAAGTGAAAAATCACTGAAATTTCTTTTTTGTTTTTTTTTTGGATAAGGATGTTAAAACTAGAAATAAGTTTACGCTGTTTAAATAATAATTCTTTTTGTATTTTTTTTAACAAACCATTTGAATTACAGCAATGATTCCTTTGTGCTCACAAAATTAAAAATAAGCCTAATAGAGCTTACTGCATCTACCTCAGATAATATTTGTGGTAGACTCTTAAGCTGGATGAACTGGTTAGCAGAGAGAAGGCTGTTAATCACAGCCCAACTCCTTTTACATAGAGCAAGATCTTTGTGTAGTCGTGAATTCTGCTGAATATTCTTGGCTTATTTTGTTTCGATTTTTTTTATGTTAAAAGGAACCAGCTGAGAAATTTCATCAATTTTATAGTCATTCAGAAACTATTATTGGAATTATCCAATTTCATACTTCTAAGTTCAATGTCACGTTTTTTCACATAAGGCCAAGAACAACAGGAGGAAGAGTAAGCATATAGTATTAATTTAAGAAAAAAAAAGAAAAAAAGGACATAGTAAGTCTGTGAGTCACACTCTGAAGCGGTCACTTTTCCTGACTTGTGATTTTTTTTATTCCTATTTTTTTTATTTCTGTATTTAGAAATCAGTGATCTTATTATTTTATGAAAATCTGATCAATTTGGTGTTCTTGTGCTAAGCAGAATAAGGGAAAGACTGTTCTGATCATTTCAAATAAGATTTGAAGAAAAGGAAATTAATTATGTTTTATTCAATAAGAGATCAGTTTTATGATCTGAAGCTGTAGCATTGGCTTTATATGTATTTTCTTACTTTTGAATAATTGGTTTTTTTTTTTTTTTTTTTTTTTTTTTTGCTAGGAGATCGAAATCATTTAAAATACTATGCAGAAAATGCTGGGTAAAGACTAGGTAAAGAGGAAGGCAAAACAAAAGTAAGGGAAGGCCCATGAGTTCAGTGCAGACAGAAGATAAGGAGTCAATTGCACAAACAGACAATCTTCACTTGACTCAAATAAACACAGCAGTACCGTCCAACATTTCACATCAGCATTGTAAACCACTGATAAGTTTTGGGTCTGTTTACTGTCTGTTTAAGGAAAAAATTGCAGATAGCATTTTCATTTTTTTGTCCATAACTATGAATTTCAAGCATGATACATTTACAGAGACTGTCATTGGTACCATTGCGTGTTACTTTAATCTGCACTAGAGTATTTAACACTTAACTGAATTTGAGGAAAAAATGATTGAGAACCTTGCAGTCAGCTTATGAGTGCAGTGGCCAGGTAGAAGTTCTTGTCTCTTCAAGACTTTCATAACCTGTGGTATATTAAGCTTGATTGCCAGTTTAGAGTCTTCAGTTGGATGCGAGAACAAACAATGGTTAAGGTTTGTACTGTATTTCAGGTCTGGCTTCATGCACCCTATGAACTTCACCTGTCGTTATTTGAACACTTCATCGAACTTCTCACAGAGTCCAGGTATGAGCTGATGCTGGCCTACTAATGAAGCTTGCAAGATTAGATAACGTGTAGAGGATGCTCCGATTTTAATTTGACACTTCCTTTCCTTCCTTCTTTCAGTGAAGCTGCAAAGAATGCGAAGTTAATGAGGGAATTCCAACTTATCCCAAGGCTGCTCTTGACTCTTCGAGATATGTCTCTCTCCCAGCCTACTATTGCTGCAATTAGCAATGTGCTGAGCTTCTTGCTTCAAGGCTTCCCCAGCAGTTATGACTTACTCAGGTAGCCCATGCCCATGTTCAGTCTGGCTTAGGTGTTTTCCTTATGTTCCTGATGTTGATCAAAATACAGTTAGACCATTGTGGAGTAACAAATGTAGAAAGTTCCTGCACTGAATTTTGTCCTTCAAGAAGTGACGGAGGGCATAGGCATAACCATTTTTTTTTTAACGTGATTTAAATATTAAATTCAGTTTATATTTAAAGAGGTGTGACTGAATGATAGAACTTGCTCGGCATTTTGCAGGGAAGTAACAATGGTGCCTATTCTTGCTTCATTTTTCATGTGAAATGCTGAGCACTTTTAAATTCAACTGACTGTTACTCAAGGTTGAGCATATGAGGATGCTTCTGGTTAAAATCCAGCTTTGATGACTCTCTCACAACAGGTTAATTTCAAGATTTTTTCTAATTCATCACTACAGAAAAATATTTAAGGTTGTTAGGTATAATGATAGTAATTATGTGTAATTGTATTATTTTGCATAATTAAGACTGATGAAAGTTGCGTTAATAGTTGCAACTCATCCATTCAAGACTGGGTGAAATGTTTTTAAATTAGTTGAACTCCTTAACTGAGTTTTTTTGTCTCCTATTTGATTATTATGGAAATTGATAAAATATTACCAGACTTAGATTTTTTTTTTTTTTTTCTTATGAGCAGTTTTATTTTCAGCTTCTTATGTCAAGTACAGTCAAAGGTATCAGAAATGTCAGAAAGCAATTCAAGAATAGACAGCGTAGGTGTAATTCTTAAATTCTTGTGGAATTTCAGTGCAAATTGGAGTGTTCCAGCATCACCTTTTCTGTTTCCTGGAAGTAAAGATAAACATATCGAACAGCTTAGAATAAATAGCTATGGACCTTTCGAGGTTAATTCCAGGGGGAAGAGGAATATTCTATCTCCTTTCTTAGAGCAGCTCATCATCATCTTGTTCTTGAAAACTGTGACCTTGTGTTGTATCACCTCAATCTGTAGACATAAATGTTATGCTATATGAACGATTTTTTTGAGGTAGTACTAGCTCAGCTGTAGTTGTTGGTGAATGTTTTGTTCTCTTTTCTTTAACTTGTGAAATTCCTTTTACCAGAACTCAGAGGTATCTTCACACTTTTTCTTGAATGTTCAAGTTTTCTGAGTCCTGTAGCTGCAAACTTGTCTGCCAAGATTCCAGTTAGTAATATACATGACTTTGGTTTTTGGCTAGCAACTTCAGATTTAGGCTGTTTTATCAACCTCTAAATATGAGAAAGTTTTTGTAGATTGCCCTTTCACTATTGTTCTGATTTTACGTTAGGTGTAAATTATTGATAGGTGAGGATTCATCTGTCATATCCAATGCATGATGTTCTTTTTGTGTATATCAAGGTTTGGACAGTTCATCTCTTCCACTTTACCTACGTTTGCAGTCTGTGAGAAGTTTGTAGTCATGGAAATAAATAATGAAGAAAAGCTTGACAGTGGTAAGTTATTGCATGACTTAGAAATAGTAGAAGAGTACTAGTTTCTCTTTTGTAGTTAAATACTTATAATGTACAGCACTATCATTTTGTTATAATGTGGCTGACAGCTGTGAAACTTCGCTTCTTAGTATTGCACACAAAGCAGTGCAAAAACCACACGCTCTAATTTTGTTTTTCTTCACTTAACACTGCACTTTGTCCTTCTGTTTCTCCAACGTGCTTCTTAAATTGTGTATCTCTGTTTTATTATGTGAATGGGAAAGGGAAGTGCAATGTACATCTGCCTTCCAGCTTTTTTTGTAAAAAAAAATATATATATATACGCACACATATATATTTAGCCTTCAATAATACTTACGTTTAATTGTTTTGAGAACATTTCTACCCCTTTTCTTAAAGAAAAGATACTTACACTGTCATAGTTTTGCTCAGAGTCCCCTGGGAGAAATGACCGTGGCAAATGGTGGATTTGAACCAATATCTGAAGGGGATGCCCAAAGATTCTGTTGTTTCTGTATCCCTTGAGAATATAGTGGTAGTCAGGAACAAGTAGCAGGGATGGATTTCTACTTCCCAGTGAGCTTTATTTGTTTGTTTTTCCCAAAGATCAACGTTAGGTAGTCTGCAAATTTATCACTGCGTGTCATGTCTCTCCTTACTGAATGCTTTTTCTCTTTGCAATCTCAAAGATGAAGACATTTCAGCTTTTATCAGTAAAAAACAAAGACTTGGCTATAGGAGAGAGATCCCTATCTGTGTTTCCACTGTGGGCTGGCCCAGGTTATCCAGAGCTTATGTTGCTTTTTCCCTGCCTGGAGCAGTGGAGAAACATGGGGTAGAATGGCTCTGGGACAGGAGTGAAGGGGGAAGTGTGAGGTGGAAGGCATCAGATTTCATATTTTTAGGATACTGGTCTTCATCAGTTAAGCTGTACTGTGGCCTCAAAGATGCTTTGATTTCTTGTCTGTGGCTTATGCACAAAACTAGGGCACAGAATGTGTCCAGAATGTCTTGTTCTTGGCATGTCTCCCCTTGAGTATTCCTTTTTGTAATACTGTGAAAAGTGTTCCTCCTTTGACATAGCAAGGTACAATAAGAAGGATTCAACAAATAGCAGTAAAGTTGATCTTGAGCTGTTTGTACATTTTGTAGTAAGCTTGTTTTTCAACTGAAGAGGAGTTCAGAGATCTGACTTGAAAGAAAAGGAGATTAATCATTCTTCCCGTGTCTTACATTTTGAGGGAATTGGAAACTATCCTTTTTTAACTTTTATTATTTTTTATGTTTTATCCCACAGGAACATAATGTTTATCCAACTGTTGTGAGTCTTTAATAATTTCTTTTATTTATTTATTCATTTGTTTAATTTTTGCATGTCAGGTACCAATTAGCTAATGAAGTTTAGATAATTGTCTGAAAAGATGCAGTATCCTTCTATCCATCCTTCGAAGCTCAAAAAATGCTTTGTGAAAAGATAATGGAAGCACCAAGCATTACTTAGCAGTGTGTACCACATCAAGTGTAGCAGGCTGCTTGTGCTTTAGTACAGCTTTCTCTTGATCCCAGTAGGAACAGATTGAGTTTACTTGTGTATGGAGGTTATGAGTAGTCTTTAAAATGTCCATGTTCCAGAAGTCTAATTTTGCTTAATTTGGTTTGTACTTACTTTCTAGGAACTGAGGATGATTTTGGAGGGCTTGTTTCAGCTAATCTTATTCTACTGCGGAACAGGCTTTTAGATATCCTCCTGAAACTTCTGTATACTTCCAAAGAAAAGACAGCTGTTAATTTGCAGTAAGTACCAAGATCTTAATAGAGCAAGAATAATATTTTCTAATTTGAAGGGATAGAATTATACAGACCCCCACTCCATTTTATAGGAACTGCTGAATGATTTACACAGCTGTTGCTGAATAAACTATGTGTAGGCTGGAAGAAACAGAGTTCATGATTCTTGAGTTTTATGTTCCCAGTTGTGCTACGATAATAATAGTAGTAAGCAGATGGAACTTACGTGTCAGTATTTTCTTAAGATATTCCCAAACAACTATTTTCTTAGTAAAACAAATAGATAAAGTATTATTTTTTAAAACCAAAACAGTTTATTAAAAAGTATACCTGTGAAAACTTCATGTCTCTGTATGGCTCAGCAAGTTGAAATTAGAAAGAACGGTTGGTTGACAAATGTTTTCAGGTCAGCATTCCAGAAACAGCAATTGAAGAAATCCTATCCCAGTCAAAATTGTCTGAGTTAGCTATATTCTGTCATGCCCTTTACCTAAACAAAAACTGACGTTGCTCTCTGGATTCTCTTTAGTGAGAGTTGCAGAGTGACATTCCTTGTTCAGAGGTAGGCTAACTTAAGCATGCAGGAAATGCTTGGGTAGATCTGAATTTTCTTCAGTCTTGAAGTTTGCTGTGTAGTGGAGGATGCTGACTTATGCTGTCTAGTAGGATGCTTTAATGTGTGATCCTTTTCTCTTTTGTTAGGGCTTGTGAAGAACTGGTGAAGACCCTGGGGTTTGATTGGATTATGATGTTCATGGAAGAACATCTGCATTCCACCACGGTCACAGCTGCCATGCGAATTCTTGTGGTCCTGCTGAGTAATCAGTCCATCCTTATTAAATTCAAGGAAGGTCTCAGTGGTGGAGGCTGGCTTGATCAGACGGATTCTGTCTTGACCAATAAGATTGGTACTGTGCTAGGTATGGTATGAAAACTCTGTTATGGGTGCACCCTTCCTATTACTGTTTGCTCTGCTTTGGTCAGATGCCGTTGCCCTTTATTTTTTCTGAGATACAATAGATTTCCTAAGCAAAAAGGAGCAGTTCTACACAGTTGACATTGCACAGATGTTGTTATAGTTCAGTATTGCATGAAGCCTGAACTGCAATCAGTTTTTTGTCACTGTCAAGGTATGGCTAATTATGTCCTGTGGGTAAGTTCATCTGAGCTGAATGGAAAGGCATCACACAAGATGCTACGCTCAAGCAGTTCAGAAAAAAATATTGTACTTGTTACAGCATCATGCAGTGTTAAACCTGTGCTGCTTTTTTTATTGAGTTCTGTGCAAATTAGAGTTACCAGTTTGGATTTGTGCTACCTGGGAAATTTCTGTGTGTACAACTTCATCTCAGCCCTTCTTTTCCTCTGCTTAGTTTGCTGTAGTACCTTCTTTGGGCACATGTATGCCACCTGGCTGCTACTAAAGGTTATTTTGGGGGGTTCTTAAAGCCTTGTTTACCCAGTCTTACCAGAGTTTTCCATTATCCTGCAGGACCTAGAATGGACAGTATAAGGTGCCAGTGCTATATTCTAAGCTATCTCTAAGCTGTCAGAAACAAAGTTAGTTTCTGGTAAACGGGCAGTGCAGGTGTTCTTTTGCCCTTCTGATTCCCTGAAATTTATTACAGTTTGTAGCTGGCTTGCCCCAGCTCCACTGACAGAAGTCTGTGTGGACTGTTCTAAAGGGGTGCAACATGAGACAGGAGGGCTCCCAGAGCTCATTTCTGTGTGAATGTGTCTTTTTTATATCATCTTCATTGGACACCAATATTTAAAAAGGGAGAAAAAGAAAAGCATAGGCTGCATCGCGGCTTGCTGAAGGCATTTAGTTATTTGCTGTGAAGTTTAATTATGGAGATTCTAGTGTAAATCTTGACAGAAGGTGCAACTTGTCATAAACACCCACTTGCCACAACAGTACAGGACCACCAAGAAAGCAGTATTTAATGTTTTTTGTTGTTGTTGTTGTTTTGTTGTTTTTTTTGGTTTTTTTTTTTTTGAGTACTTCAGTATTCCTTTTTCATCCCTTAACTACTGGATTTTAAGTAGCTATGCATTTACTATAGAGTTTCTCAAGAAAAACAAGAGGTGGCACCTGATATTAAAGTCAGTATTATTTTAGCGGCTTGGTAAGTTGCCACAAAGAATAACTTCTCCCCTTTTCTGTTACCACCGTGACAGTGGCTCTCTTTGGAGAGAAGTAATGTATGTTATACAAGTTTGTGCATGTTTTTAACTTTATTTCCTCTTTTATGTTTTCTGAAGGCTTTTTTTTTTTTTTTTTTTTTTTTGTAACCTTGATCAGGATATAGCCTGTTTTCAGTGTTCTGTTTTAGACCCTTGTTCAAATGTAGTAAAATGAAGTGGCAATCTTCCCATGAGCTGGGGCTGGCCTTGGATCAGGGCAGTTGTAATTACTGTTAATACAGCTTGGTTGTCGTTTCTAAGGTGGTTGTGCAAGTAACGACTACTCTGTGTTAAAGCAGTAAATAATCTGTTTCTTCCCTAAAGACTTCTCCAAACTGGTTTATTGTATGAAAATAGATGTTAAAATTTGTTCTTAATTTTGAAGGAGGACTTTTCCTGAAATGTATACTTGAGTATTCTACAGTGAAATATAAAGTCCACATTGTTGTGCTTTTCCCTTTGAATTCTGCCAGAGTGCCTTGTGCAACCTCATTCTTCACATAGATCATCTGTCTGGGAATTCAGTCTCTTTACGGTGGCTTCCCATAATGTATCTCATGGTATTATGATCATTCTTTGCATCAGCAGTGAACTAGGAAACCTTTGGCAATCGGTCTTTAAAAAACCATATTACATATGCAAAGATTTGTTGTGAACATACTGCAGCATCTGTTGTTTGGCTGACTCAGATCTGTACTCTGTGTAATAATTTCTTTATGTTTGCATGGACGTGCCTTAAAATTTGAAACCCGTTGACAGTTTAGGCTGTGGACTGTTTCTGATTCAGGGTTTTTTTAAATGTCCGGTAATTTCTTCAGTCACATAATATTTCTAAAATAGAAGTGTATTTACAGTCATATTGGAAGAGCATATGTGGAGTTGTCCTTTTTTTTATTTTTTTTTTCATATTTTGGTATGTATCATTTGAACTGATGCCAAGCTACACTGTAGCCAAAGAGGTATTTTAAAAATTGCTTCTAATCAAATGACAGTGACCTATACAACTGCCTTAATTTTCATACTCTGTATTATTTAAAATACATTACAGGACATTGACTCCAAGATTTCTGCTGCAACCTGCTGAGATTGATTTTGGTTTAATCTTGCTGATAGAATTTGTGCAGGTTTGTGGCAAGGGTTTAATTAATTGGATTCCTCATTTATATCTTTATGGATCTGAGTGTGTATGTATATATTCAAGCGTTTGTTTTTATAGCATGGAATTTCTGGGGAGGTACCCTCCTGAGTTCAACACTTCAGTGTGGGTGAGCTTCGCAGGCATTTCCCTGTTATCATTGTTGGCTTTTGTGTTTTCCTTTCAGGGTTCAATGTTGGCAGGAGTGCTGGTGGAAGATCAACAGTCCGGGAGATTAACCGTGATGCATGTCACTTCCCAGGCTTCCCTGTCCTGCAGTCCCTTCTCCCCAAGCACACAAATGTACCTGCTCTCTATTTCCTCCTCATGGCCCTTTTCTTGCAGCAGCCGGTCACTGAGCTGCCCGAAAACCTGCAGGTCAGTGCGCCCATCGCCAGCGGCCGATGTAAGCAGGGCTCACAGGTAGGGATTACCTAGTAAGATGTAAGTGTTTCTCTGTCTGTCGTCAAAGAAAATAATGGATTAACACCCCAATCCCCTGCAGCTGATACAAAAGGCAGCACATCCTGTTTTATGCTGTGTTGGGAGTGGGAGGATGAGATGCGGTGGGAGCGTGTGGAAGATAGGTTGCTGTAGCAGAGCTGCAGCTGTGTTCTGTTTTGGATGATCTGGGGTCGAATTGACATGGAATGGGGTATGACTTTTTCGGAAGAGTAGGAGTGATTGTGGTAAAGAGAGGTAACAAGGTGGCAAACAAAACAAGACAGTTATTTAAAAAAAAGATTATATTTTCAGGGAAACATCACAGTTCTTAAGGGAAAAATGTATTATCATTCTCAGCAGGTTGATTTTTAACCTGTTTTAATTGCATGTAAACAAATAGGATGCCTTAGTGTAGTCTCTTATGGAGAAGAGCCTGCTGTTGACAAGGTATACATTTAGAACAAATACTAGGAGTGCCAACATGCACTTCTCAATGGGAAATTGAAGGTAAAAATTACAGATCAGAAGGTATTCTGCCCATGTTTTCTCAAGAGGAATACTTGATGGCACATGTAGCACTATAGCGTTGCAGAGTTTGAAGCTCATCTTCTGCTTACAGTGTTGAAATACAGTGATGCTAAACTGAAATGCAGCTATCTGAAATGTCTGGCAGTGGAGCTCTTAATGCTAGGTTGGGCAGTTTGTCATTTTTCTATTTATTTTTAAATGCTTTTTTAAAATTTATTATTGGAAAATACATCTTGGTATATTTGCTTTGTTCATGTTTTGCTTCTTCTGTGGGACACTTAGTTTTGCTGCTAGATATCCTGAAGTAAAATGAGTGAATGTGCATCATTTGTGCTGGCATGTCTTGTTTCAGAAGATGTTAATGTATAGAGAGGGAGGGAGCTGCAGTTATGTTGCTCTGTGGTTGGAAAGAATTTTCTTCAGTGTCTCATGACACGTGATCTCCCTACGAATTTCTGGGGGATTTATCTTTTTATATTCTGTAACCTTTATTATTTAGATATTGTCAAGTGAATGTCATATATATAATAAAAAGTAGTATTGAATTGCACTGCAGAAAGGGTTTATTTCATGTCTTTCTCTTTTACCTCTTTTAGTTTGACTTAGATTCTATCTGGACATTCATATTTGGAGTTCCTGCCTCTTGTGGCACTGTTACCTCTTCAGTACATAGTGTTTGCACAGAAGCTGCCTTTTTGCTGTTGGGAATGCTGAGGAGCATGCTGAATTCAGTAAGCATAAGTCTTTCACATTTATTTGAACATACAAAATTGCTTGAGTCCACCATATGGTCAAAAAACAAATTGGAAAGTTGAAGTTTTAGTGTCATGACAAACCAGCCAGCATTTAAGCTCATAATGCTTGCATAAAATCCATCACTGTCATTGGGTTATTCTGTTTTGTTTTGTTTCTTGTTACCTGTAGCAATATTAGTGGCTGTAAAATCAGCGTTGCTTTTTCACAAAAAGGCTGAGCTTTGCATTTTGCTGCAAATAAAGCAAAACCAGGAAGCAGAAGGATAAAATGCCCTTGGCAGAGATAATGGATTTTTTTTCCTGCTTAGCATCATGGCAGTATGTTTGAGACTCTCCAGTCCATCTGTTCAGAGCTCTGATAGTTGCTGATTTTGTGTGTGAAGCTTCCATATGCAGAGAAGTCCCCTGACTGTTAATAGCCACATACTAGAGGAAATGAACTTATTGCCAGAAAAATGTGTTCTTTTCATTTCTGAATCTAATGTCAATAGTAGTGAAAGTTGGTTTCTTAGTGGGAAACTTTTGTATCAAATGGGACCTAAAGTATTTATTTGCTGAAAAGGATCTTGTGAAATACATGTAAAGCAGGTGTAATGACCAAACAGGGGACGTGTTTGTAATATGCACTGGGAAGTGTTGGCTGCATGTTTCACATGTGTAGGCTTGTCCAGATATGACCAGCACACATATCCAGAAAACATGGCCTGGTGACCTGCTGGAGCACACGTTCCTGTTATGAGTTGGTGTGTCAGACTTGCGTGTTCATATGCTTGGTCACATGTTGGGGTCAGGTGTTCATTATGTGCCCTGCTCAGCAGCCAAGTGTTTTGTCACATGTGGTGCCTCATTCCTCACAGTTTAGTGAGGTTCTCAGGCACCTGTTCTGTCTCGTGTTTGATCAGACATTGATTCATGTGTCTGGACACTGTGTCTTCAGTCATGTCCTCTGGACCCCTGTTTGGTTGTCTGTTCTGACACATGCTCCAACACATCTGACATGGTCTAGATCTGTTTTCTGACACTGTCGTGTTTGGTCACACATTTCTGCTCTATTTAAACAAGTCTTTGACCACTTTTGATGCATTTCACACCGTCTCTGGCCACACTATTCCTCCTCCCACAGCTCTTCTCTGACGGGAGTATTCCTCAAATAGCTTCATCTGCATTAACGTGCTGTTTGTTTTTTCAACCCAGCCCTGGCAGTCTGAGGAGGAAGGCTCCTGGCTTCGAGAATATCCCGTCACCTTGATGCAATTCTTTCGCTATTTGTATCACAATGTGCCAGACCTTGTTTCCTTGTGGATGAGCCCAGAGTTCCTGTGTGCACTGGCAGCAACCGTATTTCCTTTCAACATACGACCTTACTCTGAGATGGTAGGAAATTCAGTGAGTTGGATTTTCTGTTCTTTTTTCCCACAAATGCACTTTTTGAGGTTTTATTGATTAGAAATCTCATGAAGATAAAGCTCTGCTTGCCATGCAGAAATTGATGGTTTTAAAGACTGGACTGGAAAATTTGTATCTACATTTTGAAAATGAGAGGGATGTATGCTGAACCAAAAGGCAGGTACTGAAGCTTCATTTCTGGGGTAATAACATACGCTACTTATTTGTTTTCTAGTGGGCTGGTTCTCTCACATACAAGAATCAAGTAACTCAGATTTACAATAGGAAAAAGGCTGACTCAGCTTCTCTTTCTCCTTTCCATTCTGGAGGATGTGCTAGAATCTTAAACTGCTTCTTCCCCCACTTTTTCTGTGGCTGAATCACAAAACAATATTCTAGTCTTACCTGGAACTGCTGAGCTCTAGCTAGGATAGTGTGTGAATCCAGCTTTTATTGCATAGCTGCCTGAAGCAGAAAATATTACAAGGTATTAATTTATGTATTCACTGAGCTAGTTGTTATTTATAAATTGTGTTATTGTTAGCTGACATTTAAAAGTAATTGCACTATGTACATGGAAGGGTAATTAGGTTACATGTTGGCAAATGCAGTAACTAGAATATGGCAAAATATTTACATGTATATGTTGCTGAACCTAATAACGATATACAGATTATTTATTTTTCCTTTAACTTGAAGTAGATACTAGGAGTTCTGGTAATGCTGACTTGGCATTCACTTGTATAGAAGAGCTTTGCATCTCTCATTTTTAAGTACTTTCAGTGCAAAGTGCCTTTAATTCTTTAGTTACTAACTTTTTCAAAACCTTTAGGCATTTTTTTTTTTTTTTTTTTTTTTTCCTTTTTTTTTTTTTTTTTCAGTGAGAATATACATTTTTGCAAAGTATTTAGAAGTTAGCCAAGGAATTCTTGTTCATGGATTTTTTTTTTTAATATGAATTGTGGCCTCTAGCTCAGCTAATTCATGCCTTTTTTTCCATGGCAATCAGACTCTAGAATTTGGATCCTTGCCTGCTGGACCTGATCCTGAACACAATAATCTTGGGAGAAAAAAAAAAAAAAAAGAGTTGTTAGGAAACTAGATTTGAAGTGTATAGCCTTGAAATGGCAAGTGAAGGATAGAGGAGTGGAATGACTGCTGTTAATTTGCTCAGCTCAGGAGCTTTGACGTGCTGCTTTTCACAGGTCACTGATCTTGATGATGAGGTTGGCTCCCCAGCTGAAGAGTTCAAAGCCTTTGCAGCTGATTCTGGCATGAACAGGAGCCAGTCAGAATACTGCAATGTTGGCACCAAGACATACCTAACGAATCATCCTGCCAAGAAGTTTGTGTTTGACTTCATGCGTGTGCTGATAATTGACAATTTGTGTCTCACACCAGCCAGCAAACAGACTCCACTGGTGGATCTTCTGCTAGAGGTAAAGTTAATTTTGACTTACTGTAATGTTTTTTTTTTTTCCCTCAGTGTTTCTCTTTACCTTTGTCTGGCATTCAGTAGAATCTTGAAAATTGCCATTAAATAAGAGATGCAGCAAAAGAATATTACTGTCTCAAAAATTGTTTAACACCTTGGAAAACCTAAGAAAGCAAGAATTAGAGAATTCTTACAGCCTCTCCCTTTCAATGTCTTCTTGGTTTTATTTCCTTACCCTAGCATTTACATATGTTAGACACACTTAAATGCCTGAGCAAAAAATCCTCGTGCTATTTATGGAATCTTTTCTTGCTATGTTCACTTCTCCCCTACTATCAGTTTTGTTTGTGGACTCCTTAGCTTTAATTTGGCCAGTCAAATGGCTCTGTTAGCTTCCACACATGTAACTGAGCACACTGTGTCAAGGTTTTGTTCCTATTTTGTGCTCTCCTTAGACCTCATTTTGTCATCTGAGCCAGTAACTCCTTTTATCTGGTGATGCAGGAATTGGCTTGCAGCAGTAGATACTTAGCAGTGCAGCATGAGTTGCATAGCTTTTCTTTAATTCTATTCTTACAGAGTATGATTAATTTGTTATACATCTGTTAGCCTGTGACGACTGTATTGCTATTGCTCAAGATATAAAATCCTTACAAATCCCTCAAGAAATATTAAGTACTATATTTTATTCATATTAGATAAAAGGGAAAAACAGTGGCAGGACATCTGGTGCCATATGCTATAAAAATTCAGAGTAACTGTGTTATCTTCTTTCAGAATTCTCTGTTCAGGTTTGTGACAGCTGTGCAAAGCAGCCTTCTGTTAATGGTTAGGTAGGCAATGAGGAGTTTAACTGCTCTGATGTATCCATGTCATCTTCACACGGTGTATTTTGAAACATTTAGTTCCCATTGATTCACATTCTCCCTCAGTCCCTAACTACTTGTTACCCTCATCCTGTGTTGCTGTGTCCCTGATTGCTTCAGCAGCTGCTGGAATTTTGGGTTGTGCTTACATGATCCCCTAACACATTTCCTGAAATAGCTGGTCATCTCTTTGCTGTTACAAAGCAAAAAATAAATTGTCAAGTGGTGCAGCTTTACATAAATATCAGGAAGAGTATTTGAGGTCATGTCAATCCGTTCTGATTACTTTGCTGCTGTTTTAATCTGTTACAACTTGTCCGTGTTTGTTCCTAGTCCCTCATAAAGAAAGAGTGCAGGATATGCACACACTGCTAAGCTTCTGGAGTGCAAAATGAAGCAGGCTCAATTAAACAATGCTAAAAAACAGTGGAATTCTGAGTGAAGCATTTAGTAGATATGATGATATGTTCTGAAGCACCATGAGGTGATGGTATTTTTTTCCTTTGAGTCATAGAATCCTAGAATGGCCTGGGTTAAAAAGGACCACAATGATCATCTAGTTTCCACCCCCCTGCTATGTGCAGGGTCACCAGTCACTAGACCAGGCTGCCCAGAGCCACATCCAGCCTGGCCTTGAGTGCCTCCAAGGTGTCCACAACCTCCTTGAGCAACCTGTTCCAGTGCGTCACCGCCCTCTGTGTGAAAAACTTCCTCCTAATATCTAACCCAAACCTCCCGTCTCAGTTTAAAACCATTCCCCCTTGTTCTATCACTGTCCACCTTGTAAACAGCCATTCCCCCTCCTGTTTATACGCTCCCTTCAAGAACTGGAAAGCCACAATGAGGTCTCCCTGGAGCCTTTTCTTCTCCAGGCTAAACAAGCCCAGTTCTCTCAACCTTTCCTCATAGGAGAGCTGTTCCAGCCCTCTGATCATCTTAGTGGCCGTCCTCTGGACCTGCTCCACAAGCTTCATGAAGTGCAAAGGAAATAAAGATTTGGTGCATCCATCTATTCTGTGACTATATCAAGGCTGATGTTGTGGTACACAAAAGCCCACATAGAAGTGATGGTGAAATTAGATGTTTGATCTCTCTTTGTGTTCAGAATGGAGTCACTATGTGAACTGAGGAGATCCCAGCTGAACCATATGTTTGGTTACAAATTGGTGCATGTTTTAGGAGTGTGCTCTTTTCCATTTCCTATTATGGAAGAAATAGAAGATGCATTGGCGTATTGGCAGAAGATGCATTTAATGGATTTAAATTGGAGCACTGCTCACTCCATAAAATTGCATACAGTTGTTGTGTATTTGATGTCCATTCCTAAGTTTTTAGATAAAGCCTGTGAGATAGGGAAAGCAAAAATTCACCTAGAACACCCCTTCTCCCTTTTGGTTCCTTCAGAGATATTCATTGTGTTTTCATTGCATTTCTTGAATCAGGCTTCCCCTGAAAGGTCGACACGAACGCAGCAGAAGGAGTTTCAGACCTATGTTTTGGATAGCGTGATGGACCACTTACTTGCAGCCGATGTTTTATTAGGTAATATAACTATGTTTAATTCTCAAGCTGAGTCACTTAAGGGAAAGTTCACAATTTTTAAAAAATTATTATTTTTTATTAATGTTCTCATCTGTTACAAATTGAATGCCTTCATCTCCCTTTTAGAATCATAGAAAAATCCTGAGTTCGATATTCTTCTTCTGCCCTTTTCTTTCCTTTGATGTGTAAATGGTATTGCTGAACTTTTACATTCCCTCTTGATCTTGATTGTGCCAAAGCTGTAAAACTGAAGTTATACAAAGAAGCTATGGAGGATGAATCTTTTGGGTATGTAAGCCAGCCAAATTGTAGTCCTGTCAAAACGATATAAACCAAGTCCTTGCTATCCCAGCATCATCTATCTTGTTGTTCTTGCCTTGGCAGATATTCTGAAACTTTTGTTAGCTTATTATTATTATTTTTATTTTTTATATATTTTTTTTCCTCCTATTATAGCAGCACCCCCAGAAATCCCTCTGGGGATTGAATCATCCCCCCAAAAAATGCAAAGGAAGAGTTTGCAAAGCTTGTAACGTGTGTCTGTAGGTTGGACTGTCCTAGCAGAGCATATGTATAGAAAATCAAGTCTGCAGGAATATCACTGGTCACATGTGCAGCTGGATTTCAAGGACTTGCCAGGAGCAACTGATCTGCTCTGCCTTAATCCTAGATGTCATGGGACAGCATACTTTTTTCTTATTAGATAAACTTGTAAAGCCTTTCCCTTTCTTTTGCTACAGCAAGTTTTTCTTTATCTGAGTGTGGTGTATCAAATAATTCCAGAATCATTTACATGATGCTCTGAGTCAGGTTATCCAAAGAGTCTTCTGCCCTTCTAGGCACTTTATGTAGACCAGGAGCAAAACTTTGGTTTCCTAGATGTTCTTTCTTCAGAGTTATGGCCAACTTCTTCCACGTGAGATGCAATCAGTTGCTGTGTGTGCAGTTGGGGCAACAAATTAATAAATGTAAGCGAATTGCCAGCAAAATTGGCACTTGCTGATGTTTTTTTGGGAGCATTTGTACTGTGTTTTTCACTGTAGCTGGGCAGACGCATGCAACTGATTCCCACCAACTCCCAGCTTTCTTTAGCAAAGTGCAGTGAGGGAGCAGTGATGCCAGCTGGTATCACTTATTATCTCATGTTTTTTTAAGTTACTTTTATTTCTAAAAAAGCAAATAATTTTTAAAAACCTATTTGCACACATGCAAATCAAATGAAAGGGAGCACCATGCGGTGATGTGGTGCCTCAGAATCACGGGAGTATCATTTCTTCTGGACTCTGGAATATACCTTTGGGTATATTCGTTTGCCTCTGAATTAGATTATTTATGAGAAACCGTGTCCGGAGATTCTGGACGTGTGTCCTGCTGAGATCATTGAATCACCTTAGGCTGTAGCAATCTTTTACAAGGAATGTCTATTTCTGTCCCAGACAGAGAACCTACATAAGCATTTGTTTTTGAAACCAGTTTTCTCTGAAAGATTTTTTTTTAGTAAGTGTCGTGGTCTTGATGTTTAAATAAAGTAAACAACTTGGCAGAAGAATTCACATCTTGTTAGTTGTTCAGGTATAGTTTCAGTTATGTATTTTTTTGTGCCAGTGTGGTATGTGAGATTAATTTATTTGTTGGAATATGTTAGGTAGCTCAGGGTCATTGCACCATTTGTTCTGTGGAATTGGAATGCACTGGAGTTTTATGGCATCATTTTGTGAAAGTGGTGATCCAAGTGAATATTCTCAAATTGGAGATTGAGTGTACCCACATATGAAGTATGGTTGTCCTGGTTTTATTGGTATTCCGTATCATGACTTTATGCAGCATTGGTGGCTGGTGATGGTCATCTGATCTGCAAAAACAGACTATTTTGAATAGAGTCTTAGGTGGTGTTTTAGTCTACTGCCAGACAATGATACAGAAAGGAAACTTAGGGAATGGAGTGTTACTGGTTAACATACCTCTCCCACATGTAAGAATGGACCACCAGCAATATCCATAGTGATTTTTGTATTTGACCCTGTTGTTTTTGTTGTTTTTGGGTTTTTTTGGCACCATCTGGTCTGTTCCAGTAAGCATGCTGGGTTGTAATTCCATATCAGTTCTTTTCATTTTAGATAGCCGTGGTAGGACAGGGAAGTGTAATGCTGGATGCTGGATTTTCTAGGATTGCTGTGGGAGTTTAGTGTATGCCCTGCCTTATCATTTTGGCTATCTCACTGTCGATTTCAAACAACCACTTGTGTGTTCAGTGTAGGTAAACCACTAACTCTTAGCTTTTGTTTGACTTATCCGAGTCTGCTTTTCCTTTACAGAAGTCCAGAAAGCACAAACGCAAGCTAATGTCAATGTATGCATTCATATTTATTCTTTTTTAATGAAGAAAGCTTTATTGTGCTGTTGCCTAGGTGAAGATGCGTCTCTGCCCATAACAAGTGGAGGAAGCTACCAAGTCCTGGTGAACAACGTGTTTTATTTTACACAGCGTGTGGTAGATAAGCTTTGGCAGGGCATGTTCAACAAAGAATCCAAACTTCTTGTGGAATTCATAATCCAGCTAATTGCACAGGTAACAGTGTTCTCTTATTAGCTCACTTGAAAAGCCATTTTCACAATTGAAATTAAAATCCACGGAGTGACAATTCTGAGCAGCCTGAATACTGTTTGGATGAGGCCTGTTGCAGGGTAATTGTGCAGTCTGGATAGATAAGACTCAAAGACTTTAATTGTTTACATGCTACTGGACTGTCTCCAGTCAGCACAGAAATGTGTTTTTTCTTTCATTTTTCTCTGAGCTTTTCTAGTGCATCTTGTTAGTGTGCAGTACTTTGTTATGGAGCAATTGAGTTAAAACTACTTTCAGATGAAATTGTGCTTTTGAAATTCTCAGAAAGCTTCCTAAATTTACCTTGGAAAATATTTTGAAAGTCTCCTCCTCTTCTTTTCTTGGAAACTGTTGATTACTAATGCTTTTGGAAATCAGAGAAAATAACAGTAGTCTGATATTTGTAGGTGTTGAAATCTTAAATGTATTATCACATATTGACATCATGTTTGCTCTTGAGATCACTGGAACTGATGCTACTGATATTGGAGCAGCAGCATGAATCAACACGTGGGAAGATTATCTACCTGTGAATTGAATTAAGTGCTGCCATCTGATGATATGTTTTTTGTTTTATTTCTTGTTTTACCATCAGTCAAAAAGAAGATCTCAGGGACTATCGCTGGATGCTATTTATCACTGCCTGAACAGAACTATCTTATATCAGTTCTCAAGAGCACACAAAACTGTTCCTCAGCAAGTGGCTCTCCTTGATTCTTTGAGGGTCCTCACTGTGAACAGAAACTTAATTTTGGGACCTGGAAATCATGATCAAGAGTTCATCAGCTGTCTAGCTCACTGCTTGATTAATCTGCACGTGGGAAGGTAAGCATCTCAGATAGAAATTCATTTGCATTGGGAACAAGTAAGCAAAATGTTGATGACAATTTGTAACCTTAAAGCCAGTGAAATGCAAGGAAAATGAAGTAATTCGTTTAAATGAAATGATATTTGAAGAGCTCAGGAATAGTCTTTTTCTTACAGAGGTATTTTAAAATAATAGATATCTAACTGTTTTGTTATTATGCTTTGACACCATTATGTGTTTTCAAGGCAGAAAGAAATGCTGGTGCTAAGTATTTGTCAGAGGGATCTGTCACTAGATTTGCTTTCTAAAAAGTCATTTAATATGTATTTTTTGTCTTATTAATTTGGATGTTTGAATAAGTCTACTCAGGAATAAAACTAGGTGGATGTGACATAAGCTGATAACACCCGTTGTCATCTTTACTCCAAATGCCTGACTAACATTTCCATTTTTCTTTCTAAAAAGTTGTGGGACTTGAGTTTTATCCAAAGTCATTTGGGAAGTATCATCATCATAAACTCTAATGTTCTCCATTGATGGCCTTGGCCACACTGTGTTTCTTTAGTAATTACTGCTTCCTTTAGTAATATCACTGTTCATATCATATCCTCTTTCAAAAACGTTCAGTTCTCCTTGTGACTGTATATCCTCAGAACTCAGGTGGACTCAGTGTGTTCCCGTAGCAGCACACATCTTTGCGCTTCAATCATTGGAAATCAAAGGTTTTAGTTTGTATTTTTTTCTGGTTGTTAATTCACTGTGTATTTGTAGCAATGTTGATGGGTTTGGATTGGAAGCAGAAGCCAGGATGACAACTTGGCACATTATGATCCCTTCAGATATAGAACCAGACGGAGTCTACAATCAAGATGTCAGTGAAGGTAATCTCAAGTGGTCAAGCCACGGATGTCTGCTAATGCTGCTTCTTTATTGTCATCAGTAGTCTTTTACTCCCGTTACTGTTTGGACAGGAGAGTGTGTATGTTTAAGAACAACAAAGAAAAACCTTGAAAGCACTTTGAACACCAAGGCAGACATAATTGGGATGAGAACTACTTGGTAAAAACAGCAAGTGGTCCTCATTTTTTGCTGGATGTGCACTAGTATTGGAGATGCCACTTTATATGCACTGAATTGAGTGCAGTGTAAATGTCTCATTTCAAGTATGCACCGTGCTTCTCTATCAGCTGAATTTTACAAGAGCATGGCTAAGACGTAACTGATATAAGATGTAAAATTTCATTAGGATCATTCTCTCATGGGGGAATTTATGAACTGCCTGTGAAGAAAAAGGATTGTGGTTTTGATCTTTTTATATGTTAACATTTATGCATGTGTATTAATACAGACAAAAAAAAGTAATTGTATATATATGAAACTTTGTGCATACAAATGTGTAATCTGTAAACTTTTTTTATCTTATTTTGTTAATGTATGCATGAGTGTAGGAGAGAAATCACAAATAATTGGAGCTGAGGTTTCAGATTCACAGAGGAAAACTGTCAAAATCGATCTCTAGATACTATCTAATAGTATATGAATGACAAATAAGTCTAGTAAAAGGCATTTCAGAAATCAAGAAGGAAGGAAAAAACCTTGAGTGAAATTGCTTAGTTTATTCAATCTACTGTAAAAGTACCAGTTCAGTAAGCACTGTAGAGAACTTGCTATTTGTGGTCTTGTACTGCTGCAGGTCGCCAGCTTCTTTTAAAAGCCATAAACAGAGTGTGGACAGAGCTGATTCACAGTAAAAAACAGGTTTTAGAAGAAGTTTTTAAAGTGACGCTGCCTGTCAATGACCGTGGCCAAGTGGATATAACTGTTGCAAGACCTTTAATTGAGGAAGCAAGTTTAAAGTGTTGGCAAAATCATTTGGGTAAGTGCAGCTGAAGATCTATTCTGAGTGCTAGCTTTCCCCATAGTGAACCACATGCATTGGATGAGTTGATATGGACCTACTTTTTTGTGTTGGCAAATACTTATTATTAGTAAAGTTTAGTATCTCTGATTCAGAAACAGCACTGGGTATAGGAAAAACTTGAACAAGGTCCATACGTGGGACCTATATTCAATGCTTTTGCAGATCCTAATGGCTTCTTGTTTTACTGTGCAAGCATATACCAAAGAGTACCTTATGGATTGCGGTGGTGGTGGGCTGGTTCACTTGTTTGCCTTACCATGAACACTGCTTGTGATGATCTGTTGGATCTTCCTCAGAATTGGATTTCTACAGATACTGTCTCCCTTCCTTGGTATATCCATTTGGTCTTTAACAAATGTAATTCAGCAAAACTGAAACTAGTTGGTATTTGGAGGGAGGAGTAGGTAATAGCTTACAGCTCATAGACCTTGATTTTGATAAGTGATGAAAGGAGTCACAGATCTGTTAATCAAGTTAATCCATTAATCCTTTTAAGTGCAAAAAATACCAACATTTCACTTGGGAATCTCTTCTTTTAGAAAAACAGTAGCAATGCTAAAGCAACAACAATAGCAACAACAAATCAACTTCTCCCTTTAAAAATAACAAAACAGCACACTACTCAGACAAGCACACAAAGTTTTTGAGAGCAATGGAGACTTTTACTCTATTTAGTGAAATACCAGTGACAACAACGACGAAAAAACCCCAACACATAAAATCCTTGTTTTTCAGCCCACGAGAAGAAGTGCATCAGTAGAGGGGAGGCCTTGGTTCCAAGCACACAGTCCAAGCTTTCACGAGTCAGCAGTGGGTTTGGCCTCTCTAAACTAACAGGTTCTAGGAGAAACCGGAAGGAGAGTGGACTCAACAAACACAATCTCTCTACGCAGGTAATTTTGCTTCATAAAATGCAGTCTCAAATCCAGCATTATATGTTTGTAGTATATGGTAAATACTGCAATATAAAGAGTCTCTTAGGGTGTAAGGTGATAAATTGTGCTTGGCTTTCCCGTTGCTGAATAGTGAGACTGTCCTTTCTTGCTTTTGTGTGGCTTAATCCAGCAGGTGTATCTGCCTACCTGGAACAGCAAGTTGAGAGTTAAGCTCTCTGCTCAACTGCTCTGGTTAACTGGGTCTTAAATTCAGTTTATCGCAGCATTTTGTAATGGATGTCAAGGTTGTTGCTTGTCTAAAAAGCGAAGAAGACTAGTGGAGAAAAACTGTACTCTCACTAGGACACAACCTGATGAAGCATTGTAAAGAGTTCATATAAAGTATTTGGGACATAGAAAACAAAGGAAAGAGGGTTATGAAAGTTTTGGAGGATTGAGTTCATACTGTAATAAGCACATGAAATAGGGAGGAGACATCAAATCATGGGAGGCAGATGTGTTCCTGCCGTAAGGAAATGTGTAACGTCTATTGACTTCATCAGGAGTTGTGCCCTGTGTGAATGGAAAAGAAGCTCGCCAGTTCACTTGCTCATCTGGGAGCTATAGACTGGCTTTGATTTAATAAGGAATGCTCAGTGTTCTCAGTCCTTTTCCTGGTAAACAGGCACACACATTAAAGTGAAAATGAAGAAATCCCCATGCTCAGCCGAGAACATCTGTTACCAGACATGCCATTACAGGGAGCAGTGTGAGAGCAGGTGTTTTTCAGTACAGTATGGCAGATGCTGTCAGGGTTTCCATCAAATTTGGTCAGCATCTACAAAATATTACTAGAAAATGGAGAATAGTAGTAATATTTCTCATCTATTGCCTCTTTTAGCTATTTGGGAATGTTCTGTACCATCAGTCACGTACTTTCAATTCTTAGCAAGTGTTTGCCCTCTTCTCTTAAATGGTATCCCTGTACATGAGTTTGTTGCTGTAAAAACAAAGAAAACCACGAAAACACTCATAGAAAGCAAAACCATAAAACAGCCTTGAAAATATAGTTGCATGCAGTAGTTTAAAATTAGTCCAGATCATTTTTTAAGCAGATAGTTTTTGTGAGCAAGTAATGGTTATTCATTTATAGCTTTTCCATAACTTGCTTCTGTGAAGTCTAAATCTGTCATCTCCTTATCTTTCTATTAGGAAATTTCCCAATGGATGTTTACTCACATAGCAGTGGTTCGAGACCTGGTTGATATGCAGTATAAAGAATATCAGGAGGTATGATTCAGAGAATTACTTGAAACTGGTATTTTTGACACGTTAGGTTGGACAGCTCCTCTTTCTCAGTATGTGGTTTATGAAGTATTAGAAGGTTGATGGTGACACACTTCAATGTATAGATACAGTTATTTTAAGGATGCTTTCTTAATGCAGTCAAATAAATGAGGAAAATTAATTTTGATTTTGTTGCAGCAGTGCTACCTAAGTTAAATCTTAAAGGTTTTGTACACTGTTTTAGAAAGCCATCATGTTTCTATCCCATTTCTTTTTTCTAAGTACTTAAGATTCTTGGAAAAAGAAGACATAGAAAAGCTTTGTACGCAAAGATAACTTTCATAGTAGCATAAAAAAAAAATTTATGATACCTTTTTCTACTCATGTGGTAATAGATCGTAGCTATTCTGTGCCTCCTAGAAACAAATCATTGTATCCTGGATTTTATTCCAAGCGTCCCCAAAGTCCTTTGGTTCAATGTAGCTTATTCTGCAGGGATAAGTTATTAAAGCAAAATTCCACCAGATGAGCTTTGCTTCATTTAATTTCTCTCTTCTGTTTCTCTCTTGTGTTGTAGGAAAACCATCCAAAATTCCTAAAATCCCTTTTCAAAATCAATGTATTAATGTTGCATTTGCTCGTATTTGCCATTTACAAATGCATTCAGTTACAGATTAAAATCAAAAGCAGTTTGTTTATCCTCTTTTTCCTCTTCTGCTTAGAGGATTACAGTATGAACCTAGATTCTGTGGTGGCTGAGACTGGAGATCTCATTAGAGTGTATTACTCTAATGAGTATTTCTTTAACGCTCTTACAAATTTCAGTTACAAATTGAAATTTTTCAATATACTAGTAGTATAAGGAAAACATTTTTTTGTAGTATAAGGAAAACATCTGCTCATATCGGATACGGGCTTAAAGACGTAGCTTTTAATGCTTTATATAAACATGTTTGTATCCAGCGTCAGCAGAACGCATTAAAATATGTGACAGAAGAATGGTCTCAAATTGAATATGAGTTACTACGAGAGCGAGGTTTGTGGGGTCCTCCCATTGGTTCCCATCTTGACAAGTGGATGCTGGAGATGACTGAGGGGCCCTGCCGAATGAGGAAGAAGATGGTGCGAAATGACATGTTTTACACTCAGTATCCCTACATGCCTGAAGCTGAGCAGGAAACAAACTTGTTGGTAAGTAATTCAAGATTTGTTGAGAGAAATTTTATACCCTGTTACAAACTCTTTTTTTTTAAGTGGCTCTTAAGATGCATATTTTACTCTATTGGTTTATCAGCATACCTGTAAGTCCTAAATGATTGGTAAGATCTGTTTGTTCTTTCACAGTATGTTTAGGGAATGGACTAGACCTCTCACACCTCAAAATAGAGTGAAATTGAGACCTCTGCCTGTTCCAAAATATGATGTGGTGTGCTCATGCTAGTGAGCAGCAGAGGCATCTTCACTAGCAACAAGAAGCCATAAAATGCCATACTTACGGATGGGAGATTTCTGTTTCAATTCTTGGCCTAGTGCTAAAGAATGCTTAAACGTATCCGAAGAAAATTGCAAAAACCAAGCAGGCTATGGGCATTGGTTCGGGTGTGCTTTCACTGAAAATCTGTGACCATGAACACGGACCACTTAGCCAGAAATGCACATAACCTTTGAAAGCTTGGCAATTAGTTCCTGTTTGCTTTTAAAGAATGGAGCACGCAGGATATTTTTTTCTCAAATCAAGAAATCAAGTGTTAAGGTACTTAAGATGTGTGAACAAAAAACATTGTATAGCCAACATTACACTATTAGTGTATTTGTCTACTTCCAATCTGACTCAGACTAGCTCTAGTCATGGTTAAGTTTGCACACAATGGAGAACATCATGCCTTCTCAAAAGTGTTCTTTTTCTGATGCGTATACTTAATGCCCTGTTTTCAGTCTGACCTCTCAAGTAGACTTCCTGAGACAGCTGATGATACCGTTCCTCAAAAGGTAAAGAAACAAATACACTGACTGAAAGAATGTCAAATAAATACAACTTCTTTTGTTTCTCCTGCATGTTGGGCAATCTTAACAAGGCTTCTACATTTGGCTTTCAACTTGCTCTTTCAGTATGTATTTCCAGGCCTAAAGATGTTGTTTTCAGTATTCACATTAAAGGACTTCACTGTGCTCTCCTCAGCCTTCACCTAAATACAACTTTCTGTAGTTCTTCCCTTCTTTGCTGCACACTAACAGGCTGTGTTGGGCTGTGCTGTCACTGTTCTCACTGTGTACAGAGTTGTGGCTTGGGGTCTGAACTAATGGTCTATAAAAAATGTTTAGTAATGGGCAGTAGGATTAGTGGGAAGCACCTGCTAGGAAAATGAATGTTTATTTTGAAGAGGGTCTGCTGAGCAGGTTTTTCTTTCCCCTTTTTGATCATGGGCTGAAAGATCTATTTTTTGTTGGCACCGCAGTCAATTTTCTTTCCTTCAAGTCTTAATTTTTATTAATGATGTTTATGCTTTGTTTCAAAATACGAATTCTAGCTTAAAAAGAACAGAATTGTTTAGAACTGGCTGTTCTGCGGGCTTTTCCATGTTATATACTTGTCTATTAAGAGACATTCACAGCCTTGCCCATCACTAAGTATAGCGTGCAATGTGTACTCACTTATTTTAAAATACATTCAGCAATAAACTAACACAAATAAATGAAATCTGTTATTATGTGGAATATGAAGTAAAATTATTGCTGTTTCCCTTTCTTTATGTTAATAGGGCTAGTTTGGATTTTTCATTCTAGTGTACACATCAGTTGTTACCACTGAAGTGTTAAAGGAGCAAAAGCTTAGTTGAGCAGAAGTCTGCAAATTAAATCACAGTACCTTGCATCTTTGAGTTTTGAGGCAGCCAATCTGACCTGAAGTAATGAATCTCCATGTTGCCAATCTTAATCACTTAGTTGTTCCAAGCACGTACTTGTAATACAGCTAATTTATTTTTAAGGGTCCTTTAGTTTTCCACTGCATAATTGTCCAGATAAACAACAACAAAAAAAGAAAATCATGTTTTATGTATTTCCAGATACTGCTGCAGAAGTGAACAAGTTAAAATCATAGTTGAAATGGCAATTGATATTCTGCAATAGCACATAATTTAAAGCACTGAACTGTACTTATGTTTTGTAATAATACCATTATAATTTCAGAAATAATGGGAAATTATGCTACAAAGTTAAAACTTTTATATATGAAGAACTGAATGTGTTCACAGACTGAGCATTCTAGAGGTGTTGGGTTAAACAGTTCCTGTAGAAGAAAACTTTCAACTGAAGTATAAAATCAATGGGTTTTCTCCCATCCAGTTTCAACAGTTTGTTATAATTTGAGAGAAGTTCTTGGCTCTGTAATAGCTCTTATCCCTGCTTGCCTCTGCAGTGATGTTTCTGACAATGTCCTCATTTAGATGCTACTTTGATTTCTACTATTACCTCTGTAATTAAACGAAGAACCTAAGAATTAACATGCTAAACAAAAGACCAACACCATGCCACTACCATAATGAAATGCAACACAATCCATTGTGGTTACTGGTGATTCTTGATGAATTCTAAGTGGATCCTTTTTATGCTAGTTTCATGTGGACCTTCAAAATATGTATTAATGAAAGAAAAAACTGAAGTAGTTAATTTTTGATCCTTAAATTCAAGTTCCCATCTCTTTCAGTCAATACCAGCTTCACTTATTTTAATCTTTTGTTGAGTTTGTTCAGACCACTGTCTAGTTTTGCAGCTGGCTGTCTAATGAATGAGCTGCACGTGCTGCAGGGAGCGCTGAGAGGGTAGAAATTATCCATTTGATCTATCAGGCTTCAGCAAAAACATCCAGCCTGTCTTTTGTGACATCTGTTGTTTGTTACCTGATAGCCATGCTCTTTACTTCCTGTGCTGTAGGTTTAGCAGCAGATTTTTCCACAAACCCATTGTTAATTCAGTGGCTGAATAGCTCTCCTTAGATTGGGTCCAGGGTGGAGTCCCTGTTCTCATGTTTTGGTGTACCGCTGCACATGCACAGAGCACATTGTAGGCATGCTCCATGCTGCACACCATGTCCCTGAAATGTGTGAGAAGACTTGACTGACCAAATGATTGTGTTCAATTATTTCTAAGAAACCTGCTCGCTACCGAAGGGCTATAAGTTATGACAGTAAGGAGTACTACATGCGCCTGGCATCTGGAAACCCTGCCATCTTCCAGGACACCATAGAGGAAAACACAGTGGGTGAAACCACTCAGCAGGAGCCAGAACATGGGGAGGACACAATTGCGAGAGTCAAAGGTTAGATCACTTCTTCTATCCTGCTCCAGTTTCTTTAAATTTGTCTGCCTTTACATATTCCATTACATTTGCACTGAGATAAACATGTTGGGCTCTGTTTTCTGCCACAGCAGAAATTTTAAACTTGAAAAGGTTTTTCACAATGATCATTTAATTTTTATTTTTTTAAATTTTATCTTTGTTCTCCTTTTCAAGGCCTAGTGAAGCCTCCCCTGAAACGGTCTCGGTCTGCTCCTGATGGAGGAGATGATGAGAACCAGGAACAGTCACAAGATCAAATTGTTGAGGGCAGTTCGATTGATGAAGAAGAGAAGACTGACAATACAACTTTGCTTCGACTTCTTGAAGAAGGAGAGAAGGTATTGTGTACTGCAAACAAACCGTGTTTACTATATTGGAATTTCTGCATTGCATGTAGAGAGCAGAAATAAACATCCTCATATGCATTTCCTGATTTACAGCTGCATCTGCTTAATATTCCATCAGGTGCTTCTTGTAATATCTTTGATAAGAAATGCGTGCTTCAATTCAAACACTGTACTGGAAACTTTTTTTTTTAACCTCCTACCTGCTAAGGAAAACCAAACCTGTCCTAGAACTGAGTCATAGAATCATAGAATCATCAAGGTTTGAAAAGATCTCCAGTATCATCCAGTCCACCTATCCACCGACACCTCCCCACTTAACCATGTCCTTTGGTACAACATCCAAACATTTCTTGAACACCTCCCTGTGCAGCTCATTCAGCACCTGGCTACCCTTTGAGAGATAAGTTTTTCCTAACATCCAACCTGAATCTCCCCTGTTGCAACTTGAGGCCTTTCTCTCTAGTCCTGTCACTAGCTATGTGGGAGAAGAGACTGACTCCCATCTAACCAGAGCCCCCTCTCAAGTAGTAGTAGAGAGCTATAATGTCTTGACTGAGCTTCCTTGTCCCCAGATGAAACAGTCCCTGTTCCCTCAGCCGCTCCTCATAACACGTCCTACAGCTGTCCTCTGCTTACCCGGTTGGCATAATGAGCTGAAAGAGGAAATGCATGTTGAAAATATAAATACTCTACAAACTGATCAATTGTTCTTATCATTAGAATGAAAATTATGGACAGTGAATATTTTATCCCTAAGAACAGCATTGAAAGGCTGCTCTGGTTATTTCATCATTCCGTCTTGTCTGAAGTATGTCAGTAGATTTGTGATCAGTGAAATTGGTTACAGCTTGTAGAATATGCCCAAGAAGCCGTACATGTATGAGTAAGTTAGTAAACTTACCAATCTATACCATAGAGAGGAAACTTCCTTTAAACTACCTTCTCAGTTGCTGATTGCCAAGGTTATGTTTTTCTCAATGAGTAGGAGAAATGGCTAAATTTTTACTGCATCTGTGTATAACAAAGCAGTGTCTGGGATTGGTTCTAACAGAGCAATGGTCTGAGTCTCAGCTCGTTGACCTACTTTTGCTAAGTGCCTGTTTTTCATTTCAGATTCAGCACATGTACCGCTGTGCTCGGGTTCAGGGCCTTGACACCAGTGAAGGGCTGCTCCTGTTTGGCAAAGAGCATTTCTACGTAATTGATGGATTCACCATGACGGCCACCAGGGAAATACGCGACATTGAGACATTGCCTCCAAAGTGAGTGAATGAATAAAGAGTTTAATCAGTCTTTAGTAGGCAAACAGCAGATATTTAATGAAATTTTTTCAGGGGGCAACTACAAAATAATGTCAGAACTGCTGACAATCTCAGGAGCAGTTGCCTCTTGCGTTCACAAAATACTAAGCTGGTTTATTGTGAAACAAGTTCTTTCCATGCCTGCGCTCTCATATGAATGAAAAGAATGATTCTTACAATGCATCTCTTTTAATCACTTTCCTGTTTATGCTCATTTACAGGATGCACGAGCCAATCATACCAAGGGGGGCAAGGCAAGGTCCAAGTCAACTCAAAAGAACGTGCAGCATTTTTGCATATGAAGATATTAAGGAAGTACATAAAAGGAGATACCTTTTGCAGGTAACTTGGGCACAGATCATAATTTGGCAAGTGAAAGCTATTCATTGTGATGAAATACAAGTCTAAATATCTGATCTTGAACTTTTTGGTCTACTGTGACTTAGTTAAATGGGTGAGTTAGTGGGTTTTAGTGTTCTGAAAATAGAGCAGCTGGCCACACTAGACAAAGTGTGCATTGCAATAATTTTGTGTCATGTGTAGCTCAGCATAGCCAAACTGGTTTATTTCTGACCTTTGAAAGTGACAAGCAGATGTGTTAGTGGTGACCTGTTTGTCTTGTTTGTTTTCAGCCAATTGCTATTGAAGTTTTCTCAGGAGACGGACGAAACTATCTTCTGGCATTCCAAAAAGGGGTCAGAAATAAAGTTTATCAGAGGTATTGTAAAGTAACTTAAGTTAGGATATTTAATATGATTATTTGCAAGTGTCTGTCTTGAGTCATATTTGAGCCTACAATGATTGGCTAACAAGATTGCAAGTGATTGGTGTGAGACAGTTCATAACTCTGTAGCAAATATAGCATGGCACCAAAGAGCCACTAGGAAGCGCTAATGCCTGTATGCTGAACTTGCTGCATGTGGTCTGTATGAGAGCTGTGACTGTGTGTGGATGGAGGGAGAGAAGGGATGTGCTGGTTTTGTTAAAGATGTTACACAGCTGCTCAGAACAAAATAATTGTACCAGACGTGTTCATTTCTAAGAAGAAGAGATGCCTACATCAGACACTAATGGTAATCTCCTTCTACCTGTCGGTGCAGGTTTTTGGCTGTGGTGCCATCTCTAACTGACAGTTCAGAGTCAGTGTCTGGACAGAGGCCAAACACCAGCGTAGAACAAGGGTAAGCTTTGCCGTTCCTCATAAGTTCTTTATCTCCTTGGTTTCAAATCAGTGATGCTTACCTTAATGTCCAGATGTACTTGGGGAGTTCCTGTATAAACCTCTGTTTATAACTGGGTAATGCCAAATAAATACTAATTTTATGCTCCAACTTCTTTAAATGTTCTTGCATCATTGACACTTTTGGTATGTATTCCTACAAATAAATACATATTTTACATAAATTTATATTTACATATGAATACATAGATTAAAGTTATTGGTACATTTTGAAAGAATTGAAGTTGCAAAACTATTTGGCTTCTCTGGGTTGTTAGATATTTTCCTCAGCAGCCTGTCAGGTATGTTTGAATGTGCACTGAATTGCATGTATAAAGTGCATTATTTCAACTGTCTGTGCTCAGAAATAAAATGTGCACTGCTAAAGCCAAAAGGAATGAAATCTATTTTGCCTGATTGAACTTGTAAGTTTTAATCTTGGCGTTTTGAATTGTCCTATGAAGATGCAACTCAAATTCTATTGATAAGTCAGAAAATGTACTTTCTTCTCCTATCTAGGTCTGGCTTGCTTAGTACTTTAGTGGGAGAAAAATCTGTTACTCAAAGATGGGAAGTAAGTGCTATCATTTTTTTTTTTGCACATTTTGTAGTGATATATACTTAGTACAACTGAGTTACATCCTATGAACAAGTACTGCTTTAGAAAAAGTATCTCAGTACTGTAACTGGTTATATTTCGTGCTCAAATTATATTTAATTTTGGGTATATTTCATCATGAAATACTAAATGATTCTATCGTTAAAAGTATAAATAGAGTTTGGACATTGTAATACTGATGTAAGTTTCCTATGTTTGTAGAGAGCTAATGCAAGCACCTGAGAAGTTTGACAGCCCAGTTGATTGTTGTGAAGTGGGGTTTTTACAGCTCTGTTATGTCTTCCTTCAGAGAGGAGAAATCAGTAATTTCCAGTACCTGATGCACTTAAACACCCTGGCGGGCCGATCCTACAATGATCTCATGCAGTACCCTGTCTTTCCCTGGGTCCTCGCAGACTATGATTCAGAGGTAAATAAAATGTCCTATCAGTCTAATAGTAATTTGATTGAGAGGTAAATAAATATACAATCAGTCTAATAGTAATTTTTTTACGTGTTTGAGTTGTGAGTTGGCTTGCACTACCTCCATAAAATCGAGGCGTATCTTTATTGCCTTTTTTTATTTTCATGTTTTGTAATGTCCAGCCTGTGTGGTCAGTGGGTAGGATAGCGCAGGTGCTTGACAGTCTTGTGCAGGAAGGCCCTTGCCCATCCTGATTTTATGGGTGCTAATGGACAGGTGAAGGCCCACATGTTCACTTTGTACTAAGGCAGTTGCACCTCCTTTGTGTCAGCATGCAAGAGTGCAGCAGTAAGTTTTTGCATTAGCTTTCTGAAGTATATCTTGAAGGATGTTGTGTCTTCAGGGAAAGCATGTGTTTTTAAAATTGAATTTATGTTCGTTTTATTTTTAATATTGTTATTATTATTTAATATTTATTTTTAAAGGAGTTGGATCTTACAAATCCCAAGACATTCAGAAACCTGGCAAAGCCCATGGGAGCTCAAACAGAAGACAGATTGGCCCAGTACAAGAAACGATACAAAGACTGGGAAGATCCCAATGGTAAGAAGTGGTACATGCTGCAGGACAAGGAGACAGGCAGGAGCCTGCCACAGTTCAGGAGGATGTTGTGAATTTTAATTACATGACTCAAGACTTCTGGATCTGGATATGCAGAGCCCTCCTGTGGGTCTTTGAGGACCTATGAACAAATACTAAATTAGAAGTGAAGCAGTATTGTTATACTGTTGATTTTTAGATCTGACCAGCATGTGTTTATATATAAAAATGAAGACAAAACAGTTGTTTTTCAAAACAGTTTAACGGCATCTAAAGGCTAGAAATGGGCAGAGTACAGAAGTAGTACACATCTAGTCTCTTTAACGAGTACAGTTTGAGCACTGCTGAAAGGCAGTAAGTTGTACAGAGGAATGTGAATACCTCTGCAGTAGCAGCAGTTCAGCTTTTTCGTTTCTGAGTTTGATGTATGATTTCCTGCTCAGGAAGTACCATTTCCTTGCTACTATCCAAAAGAAATAGAGGCACTAGGAAATTCTTAAGTTCATAATGCTTCAAAGTGAACACAGTCAAGTTATATATTCTCTATTTTAGATGCTATTTTAGCTGTACGAAATCTGTAGCCAGAAATTCAGATAATTGTTTCTTCATAGGCCTTATTTCCAGAGTAATCAAGAATAATGAAGTAAACAATGTTCTATCAGCAGAAATCACCATAGCTGTGTTGGAATGCTTCAAGCATTTTAAATTTAAAAAAAAAAAAAAAAAAAAAAAAAGACTAACCTGATCCTGCTGGGCAGAAGCCCATTAAATTACAGGTACTGCATTGCAGCTTTAACTGAAATAGCCACAAGAAAACATAGTTTTTGATAACTCGGGAATGAAAGTTACAAGTGCCAATTTTAAATGTGTCCACGATCACAGAGTAGATACAAGGCAGCACTAGTTAATACTGTCACCAGTAATTGCTTCACCTAACTGCTTTATTTCATCTATGTGCATGATGTTTAATTTTCTGCAGGCGAAACTCCAGCTTATCATTATGGGACCCACTATTCATCTGCCATGATAGTGGCTTCCTATCTTGTCCGGATGGAGCCTTTTACGCAGATTTTCTTACGACTACAGGTAAAAAGAATAAGACCTCACTTCCTGTATTGCTTTCCTGCTGTGCATTTGAGGTCTACATGAAAAAATGAGATCTATCTCCTTTGTTTTCATAAGACATGTTAGGAAAAAAAAAAATTCAGTTGAGTGATTGCAGGTTGGATTGGTCCAGAAATCTTTGAGGTTACTTAATAGAGGATGCAATGGAATTCACATTTCTTCATGAAGTTAGAATGTTTTGAATAAATTTATGAACAAAATAACACAAGGCAAAAACCAAAGATGATTTTGCTGTGAAAAAAATTACATTTTTAATCAGGCTTTGTTAGTCTGCTGTTGAAAGAGTTGTATGCCAGTTCCTTAACATCTTCGCACAAAATTAAAAGGTTTTTTTTTTTGTTTTTTTGTTGTTTTTTTTTTGTTTGTTTGTTTGTTTTTTGTTTTTTTAAACCAGTACTTCTATCCCGGGAGTTTGTTACTGAGTGTTAAAGTAAACCAAAATTTGCAGAGCCTGGATTTTTTGGCAGATTGAGGAGGAGCTGGGATCTTAACAGTGGTCGTGCATGGAAGTCATCAAGCAAAGAAAAATGTATTTTCTCTGGGATGATCCCCAGACTGAAATTTGAAGTAGGATTGAGTGTGTTTCTTAACATGCTGAAGATATCTCTATCTTGATACCTTGTGTATGTGTGTTCTGGTTCTCCTTCTCTCAGCCAGGGTACTCTGGTGGGCTTATCTGATGGTTCTCCTTTTGTCCTGCAGGGCGGTCACTTTGACCTGGCAGATCGAATGTTTCACAGTGTGCGAGAGGCCTGGTACTCAGCATCAAAGCACAACATGGCAGACGTCAAAGAGCTCATCCCAGAGTTTTTCTACCTCCCTGAGTTTTTGCTCAATTCCAACAATTTTGATCTCGGTAAGCAAAGCAGCTGGTAGCGTTGCTACCACTGTGAGTGTGTTGCAGGCAGTCTGACATGAGAAAAGCTCATCAAGTGGGAAGAATATGATGCACTTGACTGCATGAGGAAAGGATAGATGGTTCCATGTTTGTATACTATTTTTAAAAGTTTGAGTGATACAGAGCTCATTGATTCATCAGTAAGAATATAGCAGGAGTTACTAATTACTTTTGTGATGCTTTCTTTTCTTTCAGTTTTATCTACTTCATTTTCTCAAGCAGCAAGTGTTCATTTTAAAAGTTAATTAATAGTTTGTTCTGACAACTGCTAAGAAAGACATTTAACTACTCAAAAAGTTTTCAGCTTAAGATGGGGTGGTTTTGTTTGCTGGTCGATTTGGTGATTTTTTTTTAAATTTTTTTTATTTATTTTCATTTAAACCACTTTGAAAACTCAGTCACATTTTACCTGCAGTTCTCTGGTTTCCATTTTTCTATATGTAGCATGTTACTTCATTATGTTATGTTATATATTATCTTCCTTAGTGTTTTCAGACTTTACAAAATCTGTTTGACAGTTTTCACTTTTAGGACTTCTTCTTTAACTGTTTCTAAAAGGTTTGTTGAAATGTGGCTCTTAGTTTTTACAGCAATAACTATTTAAGAGTCTAATTTCACATGTATCTGCCATAGGAGTTAAGTGCTCTTTGGAATGTATGTCATACATTACTGAGACATTAAGCTCTTCTCAGCTCTGTGCTGTGAGTCTAATAGCCATAAGAAAGATTGGGTGGTGCATTTGAGCAGCTTCAGATCTGTTGTTCAGAAGGTGTTGTGAGAGATTGGAAGTGCAACCTTACAAAAGCAATAACAAATGGGGAAAAAAGACATGCAGAACATCTTCCAAATGTATTTCACATAAGAGGGTATGGCCATGACTGTAAAAGTATTGGTCTTGTTTGTTTAGTTCAACATCTGATAAATTTAGATTGTGATCATCAGGCGAAAGAAATTTTTCAACCAATATTTAGAACAGCACTAGGAATTGTTTTTTGTTCTGAATTGCTAAGGTGGGATACTTCAATTTGTGTTATTTCATACTTATCCTGCTCCCATTCTATTTCCTTGCTCCCAAATAGAGAGGAAAACATTCGAAGCCTAATGAGATTATGCAAGAAATGTAGGACACTGCTTGTACTACTTGTATGCTTGTATAAACTTGGAAGCTTGCTGGTGTTCCTCTGAGCTAGTAAGAAGTGTGGATCGTCTCTCAGCAACAGATTGCAACACAGGAATGTAACTTGGAAGTCTTAACAAATAGGCTAAATAGGTTTTCAGTAGTCTAAACATACCAGCATTAAGTATTCAGAGTGAGAAGTGAGCTCTCTGGAACCCGGATGACTGTGTGTGGCCAGACTGTGCCCAGGTCATTGACCAGAATCCTTTGGTGTGAAACTTTTGGCACACAGCTGTTAGTTCATCAGTGTCAGTACATGAATATTTAGCTGTACTGTCATATAGTTATTCTCGTGTGTAAAACAAAGTTTCAGTTGTTTGACACAATCTGTTTCTATTTCAAAGAAAACAAATTTATAGTCAAAAGCTGTTTCACTAAGGCTTGTCAGTGCAATTTGCTGATAAACCATCGAGTACCAGGATTTATTTTCCTTCAAAATACACCCAGCTGACATGTCTGCTGCTAAATACATGCTAAGCAGAAAATTTTTCTTCTTTAAAATTCAAGCTGTTGCATTTACTCATTTTTACATCACGAATAACACAGAGGTCAAGAAAAGATGGGAAACGTGCCTTGGTGCAATGATGGCTTTAGCTGCCAGCTCCACAGCTGCTTGAGTATCTGCTGTTTCAGTGCAAGCTGTATTAAAAGAACTCTGAAACAGTATTGTCATCTTCAAAAACCCTAATAAGGAATATTTGAGCGATTCCTATTTTTCTACTCTTGCAAGATACCATATATGAACAACTACGTAGGAAATCTTCAGGTTTTATTGCCTGACCTTTAAAGATAAGGCAGTATTTAAACAAAAAGTCTGAAAAATGTTTTCTTATAAAAGAAAGACGTTAGATTTTGTTGTTGTTGACTTTAAAAACCATTGCTGTTGCTATGTGTTTTCAATGCGTATCTCTGATTTTTTTAATTTGTTTTATAGGTTGCAAACAAAATGGCACTAAACTTGGAGATGTAATACTCCCTCCATGGGCAAAAGGAGACCCTCGTGAATTTATCAGGGTTCACCGGGAGGTAATCTGAGTTTTAATGGCAGTAGAAAACTTCAGTTGTGCCTTTATGCTGCATGTTAAACATGACTTGATTCATGCAGTCACAGCTGCTATCTGGTCCGTGAGTTCTGAGCTGATGGCTATTTGTCACAAATAGCTGCAGACTTGGCATTTCCTTCTCTTCCTTTTTGTCTAGAGAGTAAGTTGAGGCAGGAGTTGTTTAAATGAAAAAGCTTAACAAAACATGCTGAGAATATATCAGTGTATTCTGCTTTTTTCTTTATGGCACGTGTAGTAGACTCAACTGGTGACTGACGTGGCTAATTTCAGTGCATGTCCTTTGGATTTCAGGCTCTGGAATGTGACTTTGTGAGTGCACATCTGCATGAGTGGATTGACTTGATCTTTGGCTATAAACAACAAGGTCCTGCTGCAGTAGAAGCTGTAAATGTCTTTCACCATCTCTTCTATGAGGGGCAAGTGGATATATATAACATCAATGATCCGTTAAAAGAGACAGCTACTATAGGATTCATTAACAACTTTGGACAGATACCAAAGCAGGTACACCATCTGCAGAATTTCTATTTGCCAGATGGCACATGGGCTGAAATGTATTGAAACAGAGGAGGAAAGTGTTTGAGGAGTTAAACTTCTTGAGAATGTTTGTTCGTATTCTTCCAGTAATGTGCAATGATTGTTTCTGCAACGCAGAAAGAATTTGGACTTTGCTCACAAGAAGGGAAATGTCTTTTTTCTGTTTTGCACTCATAAAATAAAGGTTAAAAAAATTATGACATCATTGTTCAACTTAGAAAAAAAAATAAGTGTTGAAAAAATAAGTATGTTGCTGCTAAAAATGTAACACTTGATGTGACTGAGGGCAACAGTGAAAGTGCCATTTTCCTGTGATAAGTTAATTTCTATAATAACTCTTAAAAAAAAAACAAAAATAAAAAATTATGTGCCTCTCTCACATTGTTAGACCAGCTGTGTGGTGGTGTGGGGTGGTGCAGGGAGGGCTGAGGCAAACAGTCCTGCTGTTGCCCTTCATACCCATTGACTTTGTGTGAGCAGTAGAAACGTGTACATCCTCACAGCCCAACTACATCAGGTTTATGTATGTTCCCTGTACCTTGAATATGCTAATAGGTTAAAAAAAATAATAACTTTCAGCCTTGAAATTGCAGCTCTTCTTGTAGTGCTTTTACAACTTTGTTGTCAAAGAAGGTGAAATTTTACAAAATATGGGTAAAGATTTATATTCATAAGTTAGGTACTGTAAATACGTAACGCCATCAAAAGGTTTATAATGAATTTACCATCTGATAAACCTTTGTGTGGAGGCTCCAAAAATGGTTTGCTTATGTATCACAGTTGAATTCTGTATTATTTGCTGAAGTTGTGCTGAAGTCAAAATGTTTGCTGTAATTTATTAGTGGATGCCCAACAGTGAATCCGTGAATGCAGAGAACAGTTAAGTAGTGCTTGCTGATTGCTGATCTGCAGCATTTTTAGAATATGAATGAAACACTGCTAATCTTTAGCTTGTGCTCCTGTAAACCTGTAATTTCTTGATGACTTTCAGCTCTTCAAAAAGCCCCACCCTCCAAAGCGTGTTAGAAGCCGACTGAATGGGGAGGCTGCAGGAACCTCTGTGCCCCCAGGTTCCACAAGTGACAAGATTTTTTTCCATCATTTGGACAACCTGCGGCCGTCTCTCACACCAGTAAAAGGTAAAACCACAGTATTTGGAGCATTTTTTTCCAATTTCTCAATGCAAAAAATGCTGAGAAGGTTGGCAGGAAGGGATACTGGTAGCTGTGCTGAGGCCAAAGGAGTAGGTTCTGACATTGTTTATCTCTGACATTAGAGTGATTAAAAGTTAACTGTCAGCAAAGTAGGTAACTGCCATATGGTATTTTCTTTCTTAATTGATTAAATGAATTGAAGAGAAAAGGATGTACCATTCCACAAAATGTAACAGGGCTATACTCAAGGATAGGAAACAAAAAAGTGTTATCAGTATTTGCAGAACTTGATTAAAAGCAGCAAATAGATCACTGATTAAGAATGCAACCTGTGGAAATGTTTGACCATGACATTGGCATCGATACCAAAAAATTACTTTTAATAGTGTTGAAAATAGCACAATCACTTTTAATGCTCAGAAGCATCAAAGCGATTACGTCTGTGCCTTGTTTGGCTTGAAGGACATCTCCTGCAGCATTGTACGTGGGACCAGAGTAATTGTTTAAGCAATGCAAATATTTGGTTTTTGTGGAGCATCTGGTATTTAATAGGATTGGACAGCATCAGTCTTTTTTCTTCAGTAAAAGATAACTATCTTCTTTTTTAGAACTCAAGGAGCCTGTGGGACAGATTGTGTGTACCGATAAAGGCATTCTGGCTGTTGAACAGAATAAGGTTCTCATCCCTCCTACATGGAATAAAACTTTTGCCTGGGGCTACGCAGACCTCAGCTGTAGACTGGGTACCTACGAGTCGGACAAGGTTTGTCTTCTGAAATTCATTTCAGTGCTGAGTGTACCAAAAGAAATCACTATTTAATAGTGAAAGGAATCTAAAGATGAAAACTTAGTTTGCTTGTGAATTGATAATGTTTTTTGTGCTCTGTGTTTTCTTTCTCCCAATCCAATTTTCTTCATTGGAACATGAGCAGAATAACATAAGCCAATTCATAATAACTTTTAACAAGACTGCGAAGAAAAAAAACCAAATCAATTAAATCATGTAATTAAATTTCACTTCTTGTGTTCCCTCAGGAGGCATCTTATGGCAGAGCCTGGAATTATTTATATTTGAGAAAAGCATGTCAGCAAAATCTTGGTTACTTAATGGTTCAGTTTGCAGGATGGCACTTGAGCTTTTATATTTTTCACACCTAACTCTAATGTTGCAAGTAATCCTTCTCTGTTTTCTTTATTTCCAGGCAGTAATTGTTTATGAATGTTTGTCAGAGTGGGGTCAGATACTGTGTGCCATTTGTCCCAATCCCAAGCTGGTTATTACTGGGGGAACAAGCACAGCGGTGTGTGTGTGGGAAATGGGCATCTCCAAAGAAAAAGCTAAAGCCCTCACATTGAAGCAGGTAAAATACAGCAAAGATGTCAATTAGGGAAATGACGTTCCAAGATCAAAGGAAGTTTGTTAGCTTTGAAACTGTGAGCTGAGTAGACTTGGAAATCTGAATAGTCCCAGTAGAGATCTACACTGAAAATAGGTAAAATGTATCATAAAAATTTCATCATTTTGAGGATTGTTGACCATGTGAAACTTGTTTTAAAGATGGGAAATAAAATAGCAATGTTTTTAAAAAATAAATGATAATATTTTTTTATTTAAAAAAAAAAAAAAATCTAAAAAAGTATGCAGATGTGTTTTCTGTGGAATAAGCTGTATTACTACTGTAGAGATCTCTATAAAATACCTCCATCTGAAGACTGACAGGGAGGGCAGCAAAAGAAGCTGTCTCTACTGTTCATTTTCCTTTTTCTACTTTTTATACTTCTTTATTTTCTTGTAGAGTTATTTAAATTGTGTTTTTGGGCAAACTTTGCTTTTTCTGGCAGTAACGTGTTTGTGGAGTGCAATAATACTCTTTCAGGATACCTTTACATTGTTTTTGTTTTGTGAATTCAAAACATCAGTCTTGAATGCAATGAAGAAAGGACCGGTGTTTTTAAGTCAGTTGCAGCTAAGTGCAGAGGAAGTCTTCTGTGTGTATTTCGTAAAAAAGGCCAAGAAGCAAGACAAAAACATACAAACAAAAAGCAATAAACCACACCAACAAAACACCACCAACCCACCACAAACAAACAAAATGTCTTCTTCTAAGTAGCCGGATTGTAAGTGTCACTTTTCCTGTTAGCATCTTAACAGTAGGACTTTTTTTTTTTTCCAGTGGAAAACTTCAACTAAAACTTAGCTGAACAAATTTAGAGAATTATTAATTAACTTTTCACCAGTGGTCTGTAACATGGACTGTCTGAAGCTGTATTTCAGAAGTGTTTTGCTAACAGTTACTGCAAGATAAGGCACTGTATCTTGAATTTCAGGGCGACGCATTTAAGTTGCTCTGCTTTTGCCAATGAGGACAGAGTAAGTGCAAGGCCAGTTGCTGTAGCTTATCTGATGACTTTGTAACTTGGTAAATAGGAGAAATCCAGCTGTATTCCAGATTTCTATCCAATTGTTACTTCAGGCCTAAAATGTAGAAAAGAGGTCTTCTCAAAGCAGACGTTTGAAATTTTCTCCTCCTTGCTGTGAACTTTGTCTTTTTGGTTGTAATTTTTCTTTTCTTTGGCTTTTCTCAAACACCAACAGGTTTTTAAATAGGAGCCAGTTCTTATTTAAAAAGAACTTTTGTTTTCAGAAAATGACTTCTATCAATTTCAGTTATGGAAGCAGTCACCAGCTAAATACTTCCAGTCCAGCTGGGCCTTCTGATAAAGTGTTTGAGTTCACGTTGACTGAATCTCTTTAGGTTTAATACAACAACTTTTGTGTTCTCTCTTGATTGTAGCATGTTCCTTCTGTCTTCTTTTGGCAGGCATTATTGGGTCATACTGACACTGTCACGTGCTTAACAGCATCACTGGCGTATCACATCATCGTGAGCGGCTCACGGGATCGCACCTGCATCATCTGGGATTTGAATAAGCTCTCATTTCTTACACAGCTTCGAGGTCACAGGGCTCCAGTTTCAGCACTCTGTATAAATGAATTAACGGTAAGAAGCAAACGTCCATGTGTAGTGGGAGTGTTAGCAAGAATCTGTAATTGTTAAACTGAAGAAAAACAAATTAAGCTCTTCCATTGGTTTGGGGAAGCTTGCTTAATTCATGTTAAAACTTATTACCTGTTATAGGAAATAAATTGTAGTGAGAAGAAGAGGGTAGTAAGAGGCACGGTTTGTTAGCTGCTCATCCAGTTGTTGTAGTGTTGCTGGTGTTTTAAAGCACAGCTACTACTTCCCCTCTGCGCTAGATGAAAGGACTGTTTCTTGCCCTTTTCCCAATTATGAAGGGATCATATGAACTTTAATGTAGCACGTGTCAGTAAAAAAGATGGGAGGTTTGAGCTGAGTCATAAAAGAGGGAAGGTATTTAAAATATGCTGTGGGATTGGTGAAAAATAAAGGAATTGATCTACTTATTCTATAAATTCAGCAGACAGGTTGTTACTAAGTCTGTTTTTCTGTTTACAGTCAAAAAAAAAAAGAAAAGTATGTAATTCTACAGTTTTATTTAGGGTCTCAGCCTGAACAGGAATTACTTAGGAATTACTTCAAAGTTGCTGCTGCAATCATAGAATGGTTTAGGTTGGGAGGGACCTTTAAGATTATCTAGTTCTAGCCCTCCTCCTATAGACAAGAACACCTTCCTTCAGATCAGGCTGCTCAGAGCCCCATTCTGCCTGGCCTTGAATGCTTCCAGAGAGGAGGCATCCACAGCCTTGGTGGGCAACCTGTTCCAGTGTCTCACCACCCTCACAGTAAAGAATTTCTTCCTAGTATCTAGTCTAAATTTACTGTCTTCCAGTTTAAAACCATTTCCCTTCATCCTCTTGGTACCTGCCCTTATAAAAAGTCACTCCCCAGCTTTCCTGTAGGCTCCCTTCAGGTAGTAGAAGGCTGCTATAAGGACCCCCCAGAGCCTTCTGTTTTCTAGGCTGGAGCCCCAGCTTTCTCAGCCTGTCCTCACATGGCAAGTGCTCCAGCCCTCTGATCATCTTTGTGGCCCTCCTCTGGACCTGCTTCAACAGCTCCACATCCTTCTTGTCCATTCTTGGGGGCCCTAGAATTGGATGCAGTACTCCAGGTGATCTCTCACGAGAGCAGAGTAGAAGGGCAGAAACACCTCCCTCGACCTGCTGGTTACGCTTCTCTTCATGCAGCCCAGGATACAGTTGGCCTTCTGGTCTGCAAGTGCACATATTGAATCTTTCATCAATTGATGCTCCCATATCCTTCTTCTCAGGGCTGCTCTCAAGGTTCTCCACTCAATCTTTATCTGTGCTTGGGATAACACTGACCTATGCAAATGAACCTGGCTTATGTTTTTGCTGAAACAGAATCTGAGATTTGTTTTCACATACGGAGTTGTTACTTGTATTTTCAGGGGGATATTGTGTCATGTGCTGGCACTTACATTCATGTATGGAGTATTAATGGCAGCCCCACTGCAAGTGTGAACACTTTCACTGGTCGAAGCCAGCAAATCATGTGTTGTTTTGTGTCAGAGATGAACGAGTGGGATACCCAGAATGTCATTGTGACAGGACATTCAGATGGAGTTGTACGGGTACGTACTTGGAACCACTGCTTAGAAAAATAAGTTTAAGCCTTTGTAATAGATAAGTAAATTCTGTCCAACACAGCATCCTGGCTGGTACTGAAAGCAGTCCTGCTGTTCTGGGGTGCATCATTATATATATATTGTATTTCAGCCACTTGTTACTCACTGGCTTCTGTGCCTGGAGTTTGTAGCTTTTGTTCTCTGCTTTTATTCTGCACACTTTTAGGTAATTCGTTTTGCTGCCTGGAAAGAAAAGAGGAAAAAGAAGGAAAAATAGAAAGAGCATCTCTGTTCACTGCCAGTCCAACCTGGCTTTCATTATTTTGTCATGTGTGTGCCTGCATCTGTCTTAACCAGAGTCTGCTGGTCAGATTGCAGTACAGAGTGGGTTTTTTTATTTGAACAGCTGAAGCGTTAAATAATAGCACAAGGCTTGTTCAGCTGTCATTCAGGCATTTATGTAGTTGACCTCCTATGACCCTTGGGGGGAAAAAAATGCAGCGACCTGCCTGTTGTACTGCTGGTGTGATTATACAGTTCTAATAATGCCTCTGAACTCTAGCAGTAGCTAGGAAGAAAGTTAAGAGTTCCATACATGCCAGTTTGCTTGTCCCCTGTCCCTCCAGTTCTGGCGGATGGAGTTTTTGCAAGTACCAGAAACACCAGCTCCAGAGCCTGCAGAGGTCCTGGAAATGCAAGAGGATTGCCAAGAAGCACAAATAGGTACGTCTCCTACCCACAGCTTGGTATTTGCCTTTTATCTGATTTCCCCTTCACATAGATTAAGTCCTGCGGTTGTGCAGGGCAGAAAATGATAGAAGTGTTTTCTCTCAGTGGAAAATAGACATCCATTGGACACAATGAAGTGTCTGAGTTCTCATTCACTACTTCATACTGTCATTTCATACTGCTGTGAGCAAGGAGAACCATGGCCATCCTTCCTTTTGTTCTGAGTAAATTCCTTCCTGTGGTTGCTTCTGCTATCAGTGAACCTAATGGATGCTACCATTGTCAAAAGCTACGTATTTCTCTATTTTGAAATAAAATTATAGCCTAAGAGCAGAGTTAACAACCTAATGTTCCATCAGTGGAATTTTACACAAGCGGAGCTGCCCATGCCGTAGTGTTTTCTGTGGTCTGAAGAATATGGTCCGTGCTTGATGGGCATTTGCTTTACTCATCTTCCTTTGTTCATTTTCGTGTTGAAGATATGATCTAGACTTGGATGTGGATCCTATGATACTCATAGGATGCTTTTAATTGCACAGCTTAGCTATTTTGTAACAGAATATGAATGTACTGAACTACTGTGTTTTCACATCACGTTAAGCCTGCTAATAACATCTGCCTCATGTGTTTTAGTTGTCCTGAGTCTCATCACTGTTGACTGGTTACTGTTTTCCTGAGTGACAGGAGGAATTTTTATTTTTTTTAATTTTTCTTGAACACTTTTGGAAGCTGTACTCACTGTGTCTTTCCCAGTCTACCTCAGAACAACTATTGTAGGAACTACCTCTGTTTCCGAAGAGATGAAAAATGTGATGATTTCTGCTGGTGTTTACTGTGGTGGGAGCTGGATCTCTGCAAAGGCTCTGAGATTCCCACGTGTAATTTCCCTTTAGTCATGCTGTGGTGGCACCTGTTGGGTTGTAGGCAGTGTAGCAGCAAGAAAGGAAGAAAGCTTAGCCTATAAGCAGTCCTGCTAACGGTGTTCTCTTTTCTGTTGCATGAATTCAGGACAGGAAGCCCATGAAGAAGACAGCAGTGACTCTGACGCAGATGATCCATGCATTGGTCAGGATGTGAAACTGCAGGAGAGCCAAAGTCAGCCAGGCAGCACCAGCCACAGACCGAGGTCAGCCTCAAACAGAGTGGCAGCAGCATGGTCAGCAGACAGTGGCTCAGATGACTCCAGGCGTTGGTCAGACCAGCTTAGCTTGGATGAGAAAGATGGCTTTATCTTTGTGAATTATTCTGAAGGACAAGCAAAAATACATCCCCACGCTCAGGTTAACCACCTGCACCCCGGCTATGCTGAAGCACGGCACTACAGCAAGCTTAAACCAGGTAAAAGAAGAGGAGTACGCTTCCTTGGTTGGATAAATTTGATGTTAGCACTGACCCAAAAAGCAATATCTCTGCAGTTTTGAGCAGTGATGGCTGATACATTCAAAAGTCATTGGTGAGAAGTTTCTGTGTTGAGGTTGTGCGTTGTTTGAGTTTTTCCTGAGAAATAGTGTTCGGTTTACCTTGTCTGGCTGCTAATCTGCTCTCGCTGTTGCTGCAATGGGATGGGGGGAGAGAATAGGAAGAGCAAAAGGGCAAAAGCACAAAAACTCAAAGGTCAAGCTAAGGATAGTCTACTGAGCAAACTAAAGAGGAAGAAAAAAAGCCATAAACAAGTGATGGAAAGGCTCTCACCACCTCCTGCAAGCAGACTGATGTGCAGCCAGTTTTGGAGTGAACAGCTTCCTTACCAAAAAGTGCCATTCCCTCAGTTTGGTTACTGACTATGATGCTGTATATGACGTGGAATATCCTTAGGCCAGTTGAGATCAGCAGTCCAGCATGTGTTACCTCTGAGCTTCTTGTACACCTTCAGCCTACTTGCTGGTTTAGGTGAGGGAGAGTGGGGAAAAAAGAGAAAACCTTGCTGTTTTGCTGTGAAATGATGCTGTGAAAGTAGTGTTCAGCAGTACCTCAAACACTGCTATGTCCTCAACACTGTTTTAGTCACATAACCAAAACACAGCACGATAGGGGATGCTGTAAAGAAAATTAACCACAGTTGGAAATCTCAATCTTGGCTACAGACAAAATTAATAATAATAATACTGATGAAACACTCTCAGTCCTGCTGGTCTTCGGTGCCAGCTCCACTCTGAATGTCACTGTTCTCTACAACTGTCAGCTGCATTTGGTGAAATACGATACTCTGCCTTGTATTGCATTTTCTCCTTCCTTGGGTGTGCAGTGGAGCAGTTAGGAGTGTATTTTCCTTGAGTGGGAAGTGAGTCTCTTGGAGTTATCAGCCTCCGGGGAGATAAAGATGTTTCCTTTCTACAAATTGATGCACGTGGATGTTTTGGGGAGGGAGGAAGATATAGAAATGAGAACGAGCAGATTTGTCTTTTTCCTTTTCTCCTTCCTGCTCTCTTCTAGGATATCGGTGGGAGCGTCAGTTGGTGTTTAGGAGCAAACTAACTATGCACACGGCATTTGATCGCAAAGATAACGCACATCCAGCAGAAATCACCGCCCTCGGCATCTCCAAGTGAGTAGCTCACAGGTGATCACTCAGTGCATTTTTTCAGTGTTGTCAAAGGATGCAGATACTGTTCTTTGCATAATGCTGTTTTGTGTTTGTTTGTTTGTTTTTGTTGAGAGCACTGGTTAATTCTTGGTCATTAAAGCATCATTATATATTCTGACATCTAAAATCAGCTATCGCTGTCTGTACCTTACTGAGGCGTAATAGTCATGGAAATGCTTTTGCTTTTTTCCTCCAGGGATCACAGCAGAATTCTCATTGGGGATGGCCGTGGCCGAGTGTTCAGCTGGTCTGTGAGTGATCAGCCGGGCCGGTCAGCAGCCGACCACTGGGTGAAGGATGAGGGAGGGGACAGCTGCTCAGGCTGTGCAGTCCGGTTCTCGCTCACGGAGAGGCGTCACCACTGCAGGAACTGCGGGCAGCTCTTCTGCCAGAAGTAAGCTAGCACCAGCCTCCTTTAGATTCTTTCCCATATAGAATTTTAGGCTATTGCATATCACTGAACTCTACAAACACACTGTGCTTCCCACTCTCTTATCAAAACTGATTAAAAAAAAAAAAAAAAAAGCCACAACAAAAAACAAAAAGAAACCAAACATGAGTGCTGTCAAAATTTCCTCAGAAGAGTTAGAAAAAGCAAACGTGCCCCTTTATATAAACAGTGAAGCTGTCAGCTTAATGTAGGTGTCAACTGAGAATGAAATCAGGTAATGAATCCTAGAGAAATTAAGTTAGCAAAGGAGAAAAAAAATATTTCTTTTTCAGCAGATAGTTCATCTTATCAATCTACAAACACAACACGGTGTCAAATTTGTTCGGACGGTGTTGAGGTGTTTGAAGTCGCAATGATAATTAACACACCTGGGAAGAAAATGATGAGGCTGGGAGAGGACACGTGTTCACAGTGGTGTTCTTCTTTGCAGGTGCAGTCGGTTTCAGTCTGAAATCAAGCGTCTGAAGATTTCATCACCAGTCAGAGTCTGCCAGAACTGTTTCTACAACTTGCAGCATGAGCGGGGCTTAGAGGAAGGGCCCAGGAATTGACCAGGTGGTGGTAAATGGAGACCCTGTACAGTCCTGCTGTCACCCTCAGAACTAATGTGAGCATAGTGCTGTGATCAGAAGGGAGTAGAATATTGTCTGTTTACACTTAAGTTTATACTGCATTTTAAGCACTGAAAGTATAAGGGATCATTGAATTGATTTGTGTTGATGGAAGGTGTGTGATGAGGTGAATGGCACGTTGGAAGAGCCAGGCCCAAGAAGACATGGTTAATAACCACAGATACAGTAGAACTGTCAACCTGTAACTCTATTGACATGGCTATGAAGAAAATCCTCACTTACCCTAAACACCAGTTCTTGTCTTGTTTTTGTAGAGCTAGTCATCTGTACTGGGGTGGGGGGTGGGAGGGAAGGGAAGGCTTTTTAGAAGATAGTTGTAAATCTGCCTTCTTCGCAAGCAACTGTGTATATTGTAAATAGGTATAATGGCCTTTTTATCTAAATATGAATCTAACTGCCTGTTACATGGGACTTCAGATTAACCACTATACTTTGTGTGGCATCTTTCTCATCTATCAACTTAAATATGAATGTTTAGATAACAACAACAAAAAAAAAAAACAAAAAACAAAAAACAACCAGAAAACTCAAAGGCATTATGTGTATTTCTGTTAAAAAATCCGGTCTGTGCACGTTCGTTCTTCAGTTGCCCACAGTATCTTCGTTTAAATAAGGCTGTTCATGGAACTACATGGATTTTTTTTCAAAAGAAAACTTTTTTTGAGAATAGGACTTGGAGTATTTTATTCTAGCTGTAAGATAACCAGGAACTAAATTGTAAACTTTGGTTGCATTTTATACCAAAACTATTTACTGCCTCAGTGTTCATATTTAACAAGGCCTGTTTTATACATATGTCAGAGCTGCAGTTTTGTTAATTAATGTTCATTAGCAGCTGATTCATGCAGTGCAAGAACCAGCTTTTACCTTCTTTAAGTCAGTAGTGATTGGCTTGCATACAGGTACAGAATGAATTTTCCTGTGCATAGAATTTTACCACTGTTGTCCCGTAGCTTATTTGAAAAAAAAAAAAAAAAAAAAAATTAAAAAAAATAAAGATGTTTGGAATAACGTAGTCGTTCAGGAACGGGTTAGTGCTTGTTCTGCCAGAGATGCTTTTAAGAGCTGTCTCCGTGTGTCAGCAAGTGGCATGACCCTGAGGACAGTGGTAGATTTCCATGACCATTTTTAAGTTTTAAAAAAATGAATTCAATTGCAGTATTTTTTTACTACTCTGTCACCTCTTTTGCACTACATGTGGGATGAAGTAGAGACATGGACATCTACTGGGATTGGAACACACTCACCACACAGGCCTGTGGACTGCTTTCCGAAGGAGGTTTTAACAGTGGGTTTGTTTGTTTTAAATGTGTGTGTATATATTTTGTAAATGTGTGACAAACTGATCTAGATCTAGGTAAGTTCACATTGGGTTCTTCAAAACAACAGTACGGATGTGACCCAAAGCAACAGAAGACAGGCAGCCCCACTTTTGCTCTGCAGAACATCAGTGTGTGTATTTGGCTGCAGACGGAGAGGTTACCCTGCACTGGCAGGTGCTGGGCAGACTCCGTCCCCAGGAAGAAGATGATTTAAGCTGTTGTTGGAATTGCAGTGTGGGAAATGCCAGCCCCTCTGTGACAGTGGGTCCCTGTACCTTGGAGACATGCTTGTCTTCTCTTGGTTGGACCTTCTAGATCCATTTGTTGATCCTAACCACTTACTCTCTACCCTGGTATCACATGTTTATGCACTGAAGGTTAAATATGTATTTTGACATGATTGTTTATAAAGTATGTGCTGGTCTGTAAAATGAGAAATTCCTGTTCTGGTATGTGTACTAGATCCCCAAATGAGCAGAAAGGCTTTTCTAGAGCCCTTGCACACTGTTGAGTAAATGCAGGTTTGCTTAGGTTAGCTGACCCAAATAGATCCCTTCGGATCCAAACTGTGATAAGTAGCTGCGTTGCATGGCTCCCTTGGCAGATTTATTGTTGAAAATAGAAGGGGGGAAGCCCTCAGTAAATGTGCATGGAGTGCTGGAATATTTATATTCAGATGTTCTCTAACGTTGCCTTGACCCTTCCCAAAATGATGCGAAGCCAGCATAGTTCAGAAGATGGGCTGGTGGCCTACATGTTTACTGTTTGAAGAGAAGGCTCTTTTAACAACCGTTAAATGCTTTTAAGTCCTCAGAGATTCTCCTCTCTTGCCTCTAGTTTTCAAAACAAAACCGAATTTAAGGAAGAATTCTGTTCCGTGAATTGATTCCAATCAAACCCTAATCAAAACAGGGCTTCTGGCAGTAACTCTGGTATAATCTGAACATTAAAAGTAAGATCAGGCATATATGACTAATGTGGGCTTATGAAGACTGTGCACCATCAGTGATGATGTAGTTGGCCGTTGTATGGCTATGCAGGCACATGGCACCATTGTCAATCTGTGCTTTTTACCTTTGGCAGCCTACTAAAATCAGGATCACTATTCCTTTCCAAGTCTATAGCGTAGAGGTCGGACCACATTTGCGTTCTGCAAACCAATAACCACAGCCTTCTGACTTAATCTCTCAGTTGCACTGTTCTAAAACCACATTTGTGCTGGTAGGAGGTGGAGGGGAAGTACCCTGCCTGCTCGTATTTCCTCTGGCAGCTGGTGCTGTGGGCAACTGCTTCGTTCACTTGGGAGTGGTTTTCTCATTGAAGCTTCTAATGCAAAGACTTGCTTTGTTTTCCATGTAAAAATGGGTTGCGCAAAAATATGCTCATGTACACTAACATCAGTAGACTGTATTCTCTGCAAGTACCTCACATGTCTTCTCCTGCCTTGTTCTTTGTAGTATACTTATTCATGTACTCTTAACATTCGTATGTAGTGTGCAAATGTAATGTCATGCTTACGAGAGGGGGCTGGCTGCCTCCAGCCCACAGTCATCGGTTCAATAGCAGAACACTTTAGATAAGTTATTTTGCACTTTCTTATGTATAAAATTGGTAGATTCTTATATTTGCTTTGTATCATTTAAAGACTCCTTTTGTTTCGGTAAATGAACTGTGTATAAAATATTTATGCAGTTGAAACTGTTTTTAGACAGTATTTTTAATTTCAGCAAGTTTGGTTACTTGTTGCATGACTATTAACACAGCTGACTTTTTGTGTCAGTGCAATGTATATTTTTTTTGTCCTGTTATTAACTTGTAAGCCCTAGTTAAATGGCCATTTATTTGTACAGCATCGGGAGTAAATTGAAGATAACTGGCTAAGACTGGAGTGTGGAATTTTGTACTATATTGCAGAATCCAATATCTGTTTTTTGGTGGTTACGTAAAAGGCCTGACGATTTACTATCTAGTGTGCAATCTGTGATATCTGAATGTTCATTGTATATTTGTCTCCAATGCAAAAAGTTAGAGTAACACAGTTACAATACATGATTAAATGCAATAGTTCAGGTACTTAAGTATTTTTTTCATTTCAAATAAATACCTGCTATTTACCACCAAAAAGCTGTTTTGCATTTGTTGGAAATAAACAACATTTGCAGCTGAATAAACATTTTTAAAATGGGAGTGGTAGTTGATGAGTACCATGTTTTTTTTATCCTCCACACAAGTAAACTTGTTGTTTGATATCGTTTTGCTTTCTGAACCCAAGTACAGTCATCTGCAGTGATGCTATGTAAAATTGTGAATCTTTTTTTTTTTTCTTTAAGAGTGTCATTGTAGCGAGTGGGAAGCCAGCAGTGTTGACAGTTTTTTAGAAGAATAAGCTGTACTGATAAAGAGAAGGCAGACAGTAAAGAATAATCTAAGTCACATTCCATAAGGACATTTCAAGAGGAGGAAGTATTGAAAACTTAAGTCATCTTTTCCAAGGAGAGAGGACAACTGCTAGAGCAGGACTTGACCTTATCTGGTGAGACACAGCTTAAGATCCCCAAATGTTGAAATATTTTACTAATGCTTAGAATCATAGAACGATTACAGTTGGAAAATACCTCTAAGAGATAATCATGTCCAACCTCAAACCCGTCACCACCATGCCCCCTTCAACGCCTTTGTATAATTTTTTCTAATTTGGTAGTGCTGAAGAAGGTGGGATTTTGTTGTGATGGTTACTTGCATGGCAATGCTGGTTGCTAACAGTTTTTCTCCAGTTAAAAAACAGGCTTTGTTGCAGCTGGACCTGCCATGTTCCTTAGCTGATTAACACCAGAACTCACTGCATTCTTAGTGCTCGTCAGAAAGTGATTTCTTTAGCTGTAAGATAAAAGTACCTTCAAGCAATGTTATTAACCACCTGTGTTTACTGCATTCAGCATAAACTCATTTCACAACAGCTTTGTGTGGCGGGAGGGGAGTTTTTAGAGTGTATTAAGTGTTCTTTGCAGTTGTAGCTAGCCTAGCTACTCTGGTGCCACAGAATAGGTCACAAAGGAGCTTCAGCAGAGAGCACCTTGAGCCAGTAGAGTGCTCTGGAGTCAGGGTGCTAGGTCTGGGGTTGTCAAGTAGAAATGCCCTCTTATCTGCGGCTCCAGGCTGGTTTGTGCAGCAGAACCACTTGCTGTATGGTAATTCAGCATTTTCTTCTCATTGGCAAAAATGTGCTGGCCTTCTTCATGGATCTGTACCTCATTGAAGTTAGCGGACCTGTGCTCAATTTCCAGTAGTGTTCTGAATAATATGAAGAACCTGTAGTTTTAGTGCCATGAGTAATTTTTATAACTTTTATTTATCTCTCCGATACGTGCTCCCACTGATTCAGTCTTTATAGCTAGTGACCGTGCCTTATTTCAGGAGTAGCCTCCATTCTGTTTCTTGCTGTAGGAGATTAATTCTTTTGAAAGTTTGCCAATGGCAGCATGATAACTTGGTCAAACCTGCTCATAGGTAAAGCTTTGGTGCTGAAAAACTTCGGCTTGGAGACGACTGGCTACATGTTTCCTCCTGCTTCTCTCAGTAATGCAGCAGAACAAACAGTGATGGAGTGGACAGGTAACACACTGAAGAGGTAATTCCTACGCAGCCACAAAGCTATCCGAGTTGTAGTCTCCTTTGTGTGAATTATCACCATTTGCACTAGCTACAAAATATGATGTTAAAATTAAAAAAAAAAAAAAAAAAGATTTGAGAGAGGTTCAGTGCATTATAGTGGATATTTTTTGCATGTTGCCTTTCCAGATGTGGGAAATAATATTGTGCTATATATTTTGTTAACTTTCTTAGTATAAAATTATATTGATAAGATCCATCAGATCAGCATTCCCTTGTGATGCGCCTGCAGTCAGCTGGAAGAAGTATTGCTAGTTCATTTCCACACTGAATTTGTTTAATTTCCTTTGGAACTGCAGCTCTTTCTGGTGAACAGGCTGCCAGCCTGTAGGGGACTAGCCCAGGTTGTGCCATGCCAATGGGATGCAGATGGATGTTACTGCTAGGGGTAAAGACGTGGCTGTGCTAGGGGTACGGTGTGTGGCTGTGCATTGCTGGATGCCCTGTAGAAGTCTCAAGAGGATGATTGTTGGTCTGGTCTGTCAGCAGGGGCTCTTTGTGGCTGCCCAGCTTCACATAGGATGTGGCATTAATGGAAGGAAATCATGTGGCTCTGCATGATGGATTCCTCAGCTTTTTTCAAGGAAGAGGAAAGTGAAAGATGTTCAGAGTGGGTTGAGGCTTCCCATAGACAACACTTGCTGTTCTGAGAGCTGAAAACTCTGCTTTCCTCTGGTAAAACACCAAGCTTCTGTTGAGACTGAGTCTCCAAGGGAGGGAAAGCATGTGCAGGTTGCATTTAAATTCACCTTCTCCTCAGCTTTGGTACAGCTGATGCCTCGCTATCTGCTGAGGGATCCCTCTGTTCTGATTGCAGAGTCTCCTTTCTCTTACCCAGTGAGTGCCAGGCTATGTGCAGCACCTCCAAATCGGTAGCTGGAGGGTAGGACCTTGATGTGCTTGGTTCTGTAGCAACAAGTTCACCAGAAAATGCAGTAGTAAAAACACTGCTTTCCATGCAGTGTTTGTGAAATACATTCTGGGATTGCTCCTTTTAGCTAATGGGCACAGAGAGAGCTGTGCATTGAAAAAGCAAACTAAGTTTCAGCATGAGCCAGGTTGTGGCCACGGGCAGTTGTTACTTAAGCAAGCTTTCCAGGGCTTACCAGACCTGTCAGAAACCACATGTTGTCAACTTTTAATAACTTCTGGATTGGCTGCTGCCTTGCAGATTCTGGGAACTGGAGACTTTGACAGATTTTATTTCCTGAAGAACAAAAGCCCAAAGGCTTACTGTAGACACTCTGCAGTCATGGGGTCTGCTAGTTATAAGTGATTTACTCATAATGTCCAAGGAGGAGAGATGTCTTTGATCTTCCCTGGAACTGGCTCACATCCCTAAGCATCACAGGTCTGCATCTTCACTAGTAGCTCATACTGGCACTTGTTTGTTCAAATAAGCAGGAAAGGATTGGAATCATAGAAATATTAGGAGCAGGAACAGAGAGCAATTTTACGGAGGAGATGGTCTTAGTAGAAATTTGTACTGGTGCTGAATTGCAAAGAGCTATTTAATATATTTACAGATAACTTGTGGGGTGTATGTGTTTAAAAAAAGAAACAACATCCAGCATTGGGGAGTCTCTGTCAGATGGTCAGTTTAGGGGAGGGTTGCAGGGGTCTTAAAGCTTCTCCGAGTGCCCTGTGCCAGAGCACACATTGCCTTCTATAATGCCTGGCCGCTCTCCTCTGCTTGTCCTGGAGACATATGGCAGAGAACTGCCACGCTGCTGTCAGCGCTCAGCCTCTCCCCTCCTGCCAGTGGGAATTAACCAGCAGGTCACAGGGGCACTCATTATGGGACAAATGTTCTGATTACAGAGTAACCTTTGCGGAGTAACCTGGTAGCTATTTCCCAACTGCTGCCAAATGGTGAGGAAAGGGCAGCAGCTTAAAGCTGTCCAGCAGGTTTCTTCACATGGTGCCTGAGCTCTGAAAATTCACCTACAGAAGCAGCAGGACCCTTAGCACTGTGTATTCAGTACATGCAGGTATCTTAAAACTGATAAGGTCCTAAACGAGATGAGAAATGGAATGGCAATAAAGGATGACAAAAAAGGACTTGCATTAGTCCTAAATGGGAGGGAAGTGTAAGGACTTTGTTCAAGTCTCCTTCAAAGAAAGTGAAGGTGAAAGGTGAGATTATGATCAAGGTAGATTTGAGTTCAGCTGTAGGAAAAATAAAAATCAAAAATAAGTTGTCGCATTTCCCCCAGTGTTGCTTCTGCAGCAAAACTAAAGCTCTCGGCCAGTCTTTGCTGCCCCACCTTTTTTTTTTTTTTGCTTTTGAGTAACTGAAAAGTTCTGAAGTAATAGAATAATAGAATCACTAAGGTTGGAAAAGGTTAGTAAGATCATCAAGTCCAACCATCAACCCATCCCCACCATGACCGAATTGATGTAGAAGTCAAAACATCTTCTTGTGTTGACTGTGTCGCAGAGTGAAATTGCTCTCCTTGACAGCTACTTCAAGTGCTTTCCTGGTTCACAAAATTATATTTCAAGGCAAACTTGTATTTAGAGAGATGGCATTTTGATTTCTTGGTATTGTAATATATGAAAATATACGAGTCTGAAATATCAAGTTAGAACACATGGCCCTGATGAAGCAAAGCTGTAGTGAAGGCTGACAGAGCACAGAGACGGCTACTTCGTACCACTTATTGCTGGTGAATGCCTTTGTGTCGTATCATATCACAGAACTATAGAATGGTTGTGATGGAACGGACCTTAAAGCCCGCTCAGTCCCAACCCCCAGCTGTGGGCTGGTTGCCCCCCACCAGGTCGGGCTGCCCAGTGCCCCATCAAACATGGCCTTGAGTGCTTCCAGGGATGGGGCATCCACTGTTACTCTGGGCAGCCCGTGCCTCAGCACTAATTGAAAGGCAGAGCCTTGGTGAATGTGTTTATGGCAGAGGCAAAGGGCTGGGGCTCACAGGACAGTCATGGCAGAGCCTGAGAAACAAAGTTTTGGTGGTTGGCAGTGTGCTTGGAAAAGAAAAATACATTCAGAGTGAAAAGCCGATTATTTATTTAGAGGTCTTTATTTAAGCATTTCAGTACAGCCTTATCTGTCCCACTGTAGATTTGAGTCACAAATTTGAAGACAAACAAATGTTTAAAAAGAAAAAAAAAAAAAACTTCAGTAAAATGAAGTAGTAGATTAATTATGGTCACTGATTACACCAAAAATAAACATTAAACATCAGGAATTATAGACTGTCCTAAGGCAAAGTATGCAGTGAATGTACACAATTGCACTTCAGTCTGTAAAAGTTATGACACACTCCGCTGCCCAAGCACTTAACATGCTGGGCAAAGGGGAATCCCCATTAGTACCTCTGCATTAAGAGCAGGAGAACAGCAGCTTCAGAACTAGGAAACTGCAGGGGAGTGCTCTGCCATATGCTCAGCTTATTGGGTAAGTGACCAATGGACCTAGAACTTCCTACGTGATTCTATTCCACAGAAATTAATATTAAACCAGAGTAACTGGTATCTGTTTTGTGCTACTGCTTTAGCTAGAAATTCTGTGCCTTTGAAAACAGCACATTGTGTGTTGAGACAGAAATGCTGATCCAGTATCTGATTCCTCCATCAGCAGAAATCTTGCAGTGAGCCCCAGATCTTCAGAATTTTCTCCAAATTGGTAAAAAAAAGTGGTAATATTGCCAATTTCTCACTCCGCCCTTATTCTCAACCACAAACTCTGCTCCACAATTCTTCACCAACCCCGAGCTTTTCAAACCAAAAAGGATTGACTAGTCAGAGGATGCTGTATTAAAGCTGTTCCAGCCCCTTCCTCCTGCAGCACCTCTACCATGAGAAACAGCACTGGTCCAGGAGGAGTGTCCAGGTAAGGAAATACTTTTGATAAGCTGTTTCCATTTGCCTTGGCATGGCTTTACTCCTTCGACTTCATACTTCACACAGGGAATGCTGGTGCCATACACCTGCACTCATGGCTCACTCTGCCAGTGTCAGTGCCAAAACAGCCCCATGACTGAAATGCAATTCCTGTGACTTGTCCTAATGCTTCTTCATTAAGAAGTATCAAATGATGGAAAAACCAATCACACAGGAAAGTGCAGGTTTTTCCTGGTGACTTGGAGAAAAACAAGGCTTGGTACAGATAAATCTAAAGGGAGATTACTACATATGCAAGAAAAGGCGAGGCTGTTGTTTGGGAAGAGAAAGATTTTGGTAACAGAGGGTCTGCACCAAACGATGTTTCTGATGTACTCAAAGTCTGGCAGTGCACAGCATGAAGGCAGAAATTCATACAAACCAGTGAAAGCGACACTTAGCAATAGAAAGAGGAATGGGCAGACTAATGGGCCACTTGGCAAAGCAATCTGCCTTCATTAGTAGCTTGTTTACTTCAGAAACAGATGCAGAAAACTGTAGGGAACAGCCAGGGAATAAGAAATGTGTCTTTGTAATCTCCTGTCTTATTGCTTTTTAGAAAAACCAGCTCGTATCTGTTAGATGAATGTGCTAATTTATTTGTGACATTTATTAGTAGCCATACAAAGTTTTCACTTTGTAGGTTTTCACCTACTGGTAAGCTTCCACCAGAACACATTGAAGTTGGTTCTGCAGGCAGACTGCTCTCATGCCTATCTCTTTCTTCCCATCCCATTTCAGTCTATAGTCCAGTGTCAGTAGATGCATGCCCCTTTGCTGCAGCACATAATTCTGAAATGAGCCCTGCTTTGAGCAGTAGGCTGGATGGATGACATCACCATGTCCTTTCCAACCACAGCTTTTCTGTGATTGTTTAAAAGCAGTAATAGGAACTGCCAACATATCTTTACCTAACTGCCTTCTATTTTGCAAAGCTTTGTCTTATCCCTTCCTTTCTAAAATATATGTGCATCTATAGGTGGATCCTTCCTCTGAGAGGACAGTCAGTCTGCTGGAGGAAATAGAAGCACTCAACCACTTCCATTCTCTATGAAATTAGGATACCATAGCATCATAGAATGGCTCAGATTGGAAAGGGACCTCAAGGATTACCAAGTTCTAACCTCCCTGTCACAGGCAGGGTTACCACGTGTGAGATCAAGTTGCCCAGGGCTCCATCCAACTTGGCCTTGAACTGGATAGGGATAACACAAAAAATATGCTCCCAAACTCCCTCAAGTATAAAGATGACTTCTTTTTACATACTGATCAGTGCTCAGAAGATACTCCATCAGCCCAGGCCATTCCTCAGAGCACCTGCAGGTGCTATTCATTACCACCCTGCATTTGATACCACGTATTCAGGTTGGCGAGTACCCAGCACAGCTCAAAAAAATCAACGTATACTTGTTATAAACACCTCAGGGGAGGCCTGATATCTTGCCTGGCTAGCTGGATGGATGGCCAAACAGGAATGAGCAGCATTTGGCACCAAGCAGTGTTGATGAGACATGTCCAAATCCTGGCTCTGCTGCTCATGTTTGTCTGACACTTGAAACCAAAGCTGACTGTAGCCCTTCTTTGGCCCAGAATAAGGCTGTGGTGTGGTTAACCCTTAGCTAGGACCACTTGCTATTTCAGCAGGAGTCAGCTGTGCAGTGCAAACAGGTCATAATGGCATTGCTGGAACAGCTCACTGAGTCTCTGTCAGGTGCTGCCTCTCTGCAAGTGCTCAGGAGAGGATGCGTTCTGCTGCTTTTGCTACAAACAGGTTGTGCAGGGTGCAAATTGCAGGTTATCAATTAAAAGTGCCTTTTGCCTCCAGTAAGCAAGGCAGAGACCAAGACTGAAAACTTTGATCTCAAGTGAAGATAGAATTGGGGAAATCTGGAGAAGAAAGAAGGTATTATAACTGTAAACCAGTGATGGATGTGCTCATTAAACGTGCCTGCCTGGGCAACAGCGCCAAACACAATAGAGACTTACAAATAGTGAGTCACAACCTCTTTATACTCATAAACTGAATATGCACATTATGTGCACCATATAAATACACCAAGTGATGGGACACAACCAAGGTACTGTCTATACTTAGAGCATTAATGCTGTCAGTACAGTGCTGTGACCTGCAGGGTGCTCCCAAGCCTGCAGCCAGAAGAACACATGGAAATGACTGTGCTGTAACCATGGGCCTGGAAGGGGCTAGAAAAAGATGTAGATGACACACTGGAAAATGAGAATCGGACCAGGCATCGCATTTTGTTCTTGTCAGTTGGCTTTTTTCTTCTTTTTAAATAATTGTGCTGTTGGAAACATGGAACAAAATCTACATGGGAAAAGCCTGACTTTTCTCTGCCCATATTTACTCACAATGGGGCAATTTGGAGGCTACAGGAGATGCACGACTGATTTTGAGTGAGGGAGAACTGGGGCCGAAAGAGGTATGTGGAAAGTTGGACCTGCTGTTGATGTGTCACCAGCAGTTTGTATCACAGCAACACCGAGCTGGCTCAGGGCTCTGGCCTTTTGTGCCCCATTGGACACAGACTCCCACCAGAAAGAGAAATGAAATCTTTAAAGCTGCTATTGGTGACCAACTATTTGATGCCTGGTGGAAACAACACCCAAAACTTAACAAAAATTGCCATATGTTATTAAAATATTCTCTTCTTTCTCTAGCTTTCTGGCTTTGGGCATTTTACAGCTGTCTTTATGCCAGCAGGAGACTGTAGCTAGCTGAAAAAAAAGGCAGAGGGCAGGAAAATCCTTGCATATGAAGAAATAAACTCTACTGTTTCATACATCCAAAGAATCTTGAACTGAAAGCTCTTTGAAACAGTTTCCTTTTCTTAGGAAAAAAAACCCAAACAAACAAATACTCAAATTGATTATGGTCTCTGAAATTATAAAGTGGGCTGCTTTTTTTTCCTCCTCCTACGTGCTCTTTTCAGGCACCATTATGCTGAAGGAAGCATGGTGCCAGAGGCTGCATGGTCCACTGCGACTGTAGGGGCTTTGGGCCCAATGGGTTCCCATCTGTTCAACAGCACGTGGCTCCTGCTTGCTCTGTCTCTTTGGAGCTGAAGCATCACAGGTAATACCAGAGAGAGCCTAAAGCCCAGCAAAGTGCTCTATTGGGATGCCATTCAGCTACATGGAATGCCCCTGGCACCAGAACATAACCACAGGCTAATTACTTCTGATATTTCCTCCTTGTATTTCACCCGTTTCTCGTGAAACATGGGGGAGCTGTGGATGGCTACATGACAGAGGAAAACAACAGACTCCCTTTTTGTCTTTCTAAGAACACTGCGTTTGTTCCCCTGTGTATTAACGTACAAAGAAGATGGCGCATGGCTCAGTCTTGGACTTTCACAGCTGCCAGGTAACTGAGTACTAGGTAACAAGAGTTGGGATGAAACTGATGTGTCATAACTCAAGCCCAGAGACTTGTCTGTGCGAATGAAATGATGTGCAGAACTGCTGGGCCTAGAAACCCAATGCTGATCTGAATAAATAAACACAGTAAAATGTGATCAGCTGTAAGCAGCAATTACGCACCAAAGGAGCAGTTGCATCTTCCATAACTGGCAACAGAAAAGATGGACAAGACACTGAGTCAACCTATGAACAGATGGATGTGTTCTCTTATAGCACGTTGTATCCATGTTATTGCAGGAAAAGATAGCTGTGTCAGGTCTTCACGCCCATCTCCCACTGGAGGCAAAGCTGCGGCTGAAGGAAAAGTTGATGTCGCCATTTTTATACTTCCCCCACGCTCCAAATGGCACTATGACAACCGTGCTGTTATCTTCAGTGCCATACTGTATTGCCTGAAGGAAGAAACAATTTGTCAGCGTCAGTCTTGCTCAGAAAGAGAAATAGCTCTCTGACTCCACATGGGACAGCATGCTCTGAGACTTCATTGCTTCTTCCCAGCTCCAACACTGCAGGCTCTTGCACACCTCAGAGCTTTCCATGGATATACCACTGTCCAAAACCTCCAATATGAAACTGGTGGTTTCTGTCTACACTGATTACATACTCAGCAGGTCTGCGGACCAAGAACTAAGCCCATTAATTGAAATGATGTCCCTGTGTCCTTGCAAGGATCTGGCACTTTGATGCTTCAAGTAACCCTAGCATTACCTGCTCAGTAACAACGTGGGCAGCTTCAGTGGGATCGTGGCACTGGTTGATGAAGTCGCAGATCTCTTGACTGTTCACCATGAAGTTAATACCATCTGTAGTAAGGACTAGGAAGCCGTCATCTGCATGGTGCAACTGCAATAAAGGTATGAAGTATGCACAACAGTGAAGAGAGTGCTGCCAGGTAAAACTGCTGCCTTGATTTCGTTTTTTTTACCCTTTGTTGCAAAGTATTTTTCTCTGGGAGTGCTGCCTGTTCTCTTGCTTTTTGTATGAGCACTATCCTCATCCATTAGGGGAAAATGTCAAAACATGTGAGTTGAGAGGAGGTACTTTTTTTTTCTCTTTATGAAAACATGAATGCAGTTGTGCTGAATACGTTATGGGTGGTTGATCTGTTTCCTGGACAATTGCAAAGCTATGGTAAGATGCATGCAACTGCCCTTTCCTTCCCCCTTCCTCTCAAATATGTAACCCGCCACAAATTCTGCTATCCTTGGTGACCCAGCTCTTCCAAATCCCACCTAGTTCTCAGTGATTGCTTTGTACCAATATTAACATTGAAAGTAGGTTATACTGTGATAACAGGGATTCAGAAGTTAACCTTCTTGACTTTCCTGTCAGGACTTGATTCTCTCCTATCTTATTAGTGTCAATCTGAGATAACTTACGTAGAGCTGGTTGTGGGTTATTTCACCACAAGTGAAAACCAAAGCTTGGTCGTGTGGTTTCACCTGAGCAAACTGTGTGGGTACCACCACCTGCTTCAGATAGCTTTGTTGCCCCCTTAATCCAATTGCCGTCCCTGTAAACCAGGCTTTCTTTTACCTGAACCTTTTTTGTTTCTGGCTGGGCTATCACACCACTGTTTTTAAGATCCAAATCTCCTATGCTCCGCGTCATTGCAAGTCTACCATTCACATGAGGTTGTCCCAAACTGTTCCAGGTAACAAAGCCACCACACTTCCTAATCCTGTCCGGAGGCACAAGAGAGAAAGCGAAGATGAGTTACAGATTCAGACCATTCCCCCCGTCTGTAGCTGCAGTTTCTACCACTATCTGCTGATGTGAGACGGAGTACCATGGACCTGAGCTGAGAGGCTATGTTTGAAGGGTTCCACAGAAGGGATAGGATTTAGAGGGCAGAGTGCTGCCCTGGGAACTACAGCACATTTCTTCACATCTTGGATATCTCTTGGAACTCTTGGATGAGTCTTTGAACCATGTGGTTACAGCTCAATACCCAGTCCTAGCTCTGCTGGTTTTACTGCAATGACAGTTTATGTTCATGTAGGCCTTTATAAATCCCCAGTTCTTGAAATGGAAATAAATGACTTAACTGGGGTTGTGCCACTTTTTCCAGCTTGGACTGTTATGTTCAGCTCTAGCCTTTTTCCCAGGACCAACCTGGCAGCAGGATAGCCTGACAGAGGCTGTTCCCCAAAAAGCCACAATATGAGCCAACAGGTACCTTTCCTTCTCCTCCTTCCTTTCTGGTGTATGGTCAATGGTGAGTTTCATGGCCTTTCCTTTTCGACACAGCAGGGCACGGCTGTCACCCACGCTTGCCACTACCAGCTCAATACCATCCCGCAGCAGGGCCACCGTTGCAGTGGTCCCAGAGTTCATCAGAGTTGCTACAAATGTCATATCAGAGAGAGAGGTTTTATCACTGCCTCAAAGCACAGGACCATTTACAACAGAGCAACAGTGTCGACTGGTTAAGACAAAGACAACTTGTGCTCTACATTACTAGTAAGTAATTGTTTTTAAGTTTAAACTAAAGCTATAGATAAGGATAAAAAAAAAAAAAAAGCAAACAAACATGCATACAGGACTTGGGATGGGGAGACAGAGAGGGAAAAAAGTGGAGAGTGTCAGCGTTTCTGTGTAACAGCATGGCTCCATGCAAGAGGGCGGGTGGAGTTAAAGCAGGATGAGACACAGTGGCTTCTTTTCAGGTTGTAGCAAATAGCTTTTCAGTCCCACTAGTTCCTCTGAAGGTACAGGTTCTTGTCTTTATCCCTATGCACAGTGAGCTCATTGATAGCCCACCAGAATGCTGATGGTTCTCCCCTCATGTGAGGCAGTGAAGTGGGTGGCTGAGTAATTGCAATTGGAGCTGCATGTAGTTCAGCAGAAGAAAACCTCCAGATCACTTCTTGGCTGCAGTCTGTGGAGTTCTCCTGTTGCTGTTGTTATTAATAATCTCCCTCTCATTCCCATTGGCTTGTCAAGAGACAAAGGGCTCTGCCCGCAAGTGCTGCCCTTTTTGAGAAGGGGACTCTGCTCTCTTACAGCCCTGCAGATTTGTTGGAGGTTGCAGCACTAAGGCAAAGCTGGATTCCGCCTTGCCTTGCATTGCAATGCAAAATGAGTGCAAGTCACCTGGCAGCTGTGCTTGCTTCTGGGGGATCTGCCCTTGTATGCTGGTGGGATCATTTGACATTTGCTGCCTAGAGGGCAAGCTGAAGCCCTAGCTGCTGGCTTCCTCCTCTTGCAGGGCACGGGAATGGTCTAAGCTGTCTGTTTTATGGACCTGGTTGCAGTGACTACTGCAAGCAAACTTGCTTAGGGGAAATAAAACCCGTGCTTAAAAAGAGGAAAAACGAGTCTGTCTGCCTGTTTCAGAGAAGTTGTGCAGATTTATCCGCAGTGAAAGAAATGCCAGAAGAACTGCCTAGCCCTCATTTTTTGCTTGCTTACTGTTTAAAAGGAAGAACCCACTTTTGTAGGTAGCATCTCCTCCTGCAAAACATGCTGCACTGGTTAGGGAGAGCAATCTCTCTGCTGGAAAGCACTAGCTCCTGCTAACTTGAGCTTTTATAGCAAAAAGCCAAGTTGGGAACAAGTCTTGCCCAGAACTCACAGCCCATGCAAGTGCCTCTGAAAGGCCTTCTGGAGGCTTCTTGCACACTGAGGTGTTCCAGTAACAGGTTTTAAAAGGTAGCTTCCAGACAGAGGTTTGGGTCTTAGCAATGAGAATCCCTAGCTATATTGCTATTTTCACATGAGTAACAATTGAAGATCTTCCCACCACCACTTCTGCAGAGCTCTGCACTACACATGCTCCTGCCTTTGGCTCTGTGGCACTGACCTGGGATGGTGGAAGGAACTGGGGTGGGCAGCACAACGCCCTGCTGGGTGCATGGAGCCTTGCTGTCAGATGAAAGCAGTGCGTTGATGAAACAAAAAAAAAATACCTCACAAAGCCATCTAAACTAAGCTTGTGTTATTATTAAAACAGGTATTATTACTGCTGCGGTGACTTGGTTAACTGACTTAACCAACAAGTCCACAGTGAATGTTCACCATGGTGACACAGGATGCACCTTGGTCTATGTTACAGCTGTGATACAGACTACAAGATTCAAAACCACATAGATGCCAGTAGTCTGTTGAGCATTCAGGTAAGCACTGACATCTTGTTTCTACTTTAAAGCAAGGACTATGCAAGTACAGGCTCGTTTTAAAATATTTTATAAAATAAGATAATAACAGGTAGTGGTGTGATTAGAAATTTTAGTAAATTCAGTAAAATACCTGTTTTAGCCAACAGCTAAAAGAAGTAAAATGAACTTAAAACTGCCTTTTTCACTTTGCAGAAAATATATTTTACTTAAACATTAAAATTAATGCCACTAGTTTCCCATCTCATCACTTGTTTTGGAACTATGCTGACAAACACATCAGGTTTCAGAATAGGTTGATCTGAGGTCTGTAATTCATGACTGAGCACAAACATTTGGTCATTCAGGCGAGTGTACATCTTCACAGTGCCAAATCAGAAAGCCAACAGGCCTGCTATCAGGAAGCAGAGGATGGTATTGAAGACCCATCAAAGATGCAACAAAGAGCTGTGGTAATGGCTGTACCAACTTCTGTCTTATAAATGTTTGCTTCTTAAATTGCACTCTGAGGAAAACAAATGCCGCTCACGCTTTCTTCTCTGAAACTGAATCACCATTCACATAGGGGTGAAAGAACGTGGATCTGGTCAGACTGAAGGGATGATGTGACTTCTCTCACAGTTCCAAAACACAGCAGTGACGATGGGATAACATTTCTAATGCTTTACTATGACTGCTGCTAGGATATTTAATAACACAAAAATATATTGCATCAGCACATGTACTCATTTTTAAAATTAAAAGAGTTTATCTTGTTTACCTAACAATATCACTATAAAACTAAGATCTTTCAATAGGTTCTTAACACTCACTGGACACTTTTTACTGCAAGTCATCTCAACTAATGTGACAAAGAGGATGTGGGAACCTTCCAGTAGTCCAGGCTAGGAACCGCCGGACTCCTTCACCTGGGACAAAATTAAGCAGATCTCTCTTTCCACTGAAGCCCAGCATATAGCGTCCAGGGCCTCCAGTTCTAGAGCTGCTGACCAGGTACAGTGTCTGCCACAAATAACACGTACACAGAGGCAAATAGGAAATTGACCCAGGGACTTTGTTCAAACAAAATAAACCTGCAACACTGGAGATGAAAGGACAAGGGCTGCAAAACAGGGCACGTAGTCATTTTGGGTTTGCCCACAGTGTCTTCTACAGAGGAAGGGCCTGGATGAGCTGTGTAATGTTCCATTTGGCCATAGTAGAGACTGCATCTTTGGCCACAGATTTGTTTTGCGGGGCTGATGGCGAGTGTCCAGTTAAAAAGTCATCCAAATAAATGTACTGATGCCAGATATGACTGTCTCATATGACAGTGGTCACCTTACAGAAAATGTTCAAAACATAATGTGGCCCATTTTCCCAAGGTAGTTTGTATATGTAAATACATATATATAAATGAAATAAAAATTGAGAGTTCATACCTGTGCCAACTAAAATGAGGCCATTTTAATGAAGACACTGAATGACCCCTTCTGATCCATGGGCAAACATGCGATAACACCCCCATCATACCGTAATTAGTATTGTCTAACTTGATTTGGTAATAATTGAGACCTTTGGATAAAAAAGTGGTCTTTGTGACATTGATGGCATTGTGAAATACGTAAGTAACCATTTCTGCAGCTCTCCCTTTTCCTCAGTGTTGCAGGTTAACATATTCAAAGAAAAAGTAATCACATGTTCAAACAGTAACTTAAAAAAAATCTGAATACTACTTTGTAAATATAATTATTTTAAAAATACTTCTGTTGTTTGCTCAGCACATTAAATTTCCAGGAGGTCCCTTCAATTGTAGACACATCAGGTAACACCTGGCTATGTTTTAACAAGATGGCTATTCCAGAAGTGAGTGGTCAATGTGATTAGAGCTAGATGCACTGAACATGGAGGCTGATGGAAACACTGCCTGCCTGTTATTTTCCCTCAGTGGTGGATGGTGCCTGCGGTGAACAGAAGCAGCAGCATTTACACTTCAAGACCACCCTAGGCCAGGGCAGGGTTTGTTTTCCATTTCTCCAGAGCAATGTCCTGTTTTCCTCGAGCATGATAAGTTGTTTAGATCCATCCTTACTCAAGAAAGCTATTCAGCTTTTACATTTAGCTTTTTACTGCTGGTCCAATGTAACAGAAAACTGTCCATCTCTGTTAGCGTTTGTTCCCTGGATAATAATGTATTTGTTGATTGGGAACTTCCTTTACTGTGTCCTGTATGTTAATTTGGCAGTGATTCGACAGTGACTGGGTACATCTGAATGTGTGGAAGTGAATGAAAATGAGTTTCTGAAGAGATATCGAACACCATGCTTCAAGACTCAGGCATGTCTCTGACCTCTTAATGATTAGAAATTATTTCTGTGGCAGATGGCTTCAGAAAGAAAGTTTCTTATGCCTTTGTGTGAAACTGTCAGAGGGGATACAGGAACAACCTGCAGGTCAATACAGCAGTCCAACAGCACTAGTGAACGCACACACCGAGCATGCAGCAGTACTGAAACACATGCATAGACCTTTATTTTTACTGAGAACTCAAACGAGGAATTATTCTACTTGTTTTTCAAATCTAATTTCAAATATTTTTCAATTATAAATCTTCAGTGTCCTGGAAGACAAAGCTATGTTCTCCAACAATTCATGTTCTAGTCCTGTTAAATTTTTGCCATATGTTTTTTTTTTTCCCTCTAAATATCATCATAGGCATTGTGTTAGCCAAAATTTCATGGATTTTTGTTACAGTGATTTCCTGTAGTCATGTCCTGGCAATTATGTTTCTTCAAACACCCAGGCATTCATTTTCAAAGCTGGTTGTGTGTCAGTAAAGATCTGGACACCCTGACCATCCACCCTGTCTTTTAAAGAATACAGAGAAAGGAGCCCTGGCAGGGCTGTCTGTGGGAATAAAACTAAGTAAGTTATTTTTCTGCACTTCATCAGCTGCGGCAGGGATTCAAAAGGAGGTTGGCCTTGAGCATCCAGTGTATGACAGATAACCTGTGTTACACCACTGACCACCATCTCTGAGAAACTTTGACCATCACATCTAGAATAGCCACAATTATTCAGAATTTTTGCTGGCAAACTGAATCAATTTGGAATTAGTCTTCTAACAAGGATACATGCAAAACATTGAATTTTACATAACTTTCAAAAGAGCAGCAATGACAAAAATATCCACACCAAACAGTCAATCAAGCATTTAATTTTTAATTTTTTTTTTAATCAGCAGATACGCAAAAAGCTTGTTTGTTCAGAAAACTGCACTTGTCTGCACACCCTGTTACTCCACTCTTTGCCTTTTAGCTTTATTTTCAGCTGGGCAACCAGACAAGAGCACTGGGCACTTTTAGATCCCACTGGCTCCTGTGGGAAGAATATGCAGGCATTCAGCCTCCCTAAGAAACACTGAGTACTTTGTAGGACATGGCCCCTGTAGATGTTCAATGATTGCTTTTCCCTTCCATTTTGTTTGTCCTCACGCTTTTTTAATGCAGAAGGCTTGTTCAGTATCTTGATGTTACATAAATTTGCTGGCATTTGCATTACGTTTCAGTGAGCAGCCCCGATTAGTCAGTTAAATGGTATGATAAAATCCTACAAGGAATTCCAAAATGCCCAGCTTGCTGTACAGCTTGTTTGTTAAATATTTTTCTTGTTCAGTTCATTATGTCTCAAGTACAGAATGCTATAATCAGAAACCACATTCAGAGTAACAGAACAGTATACCCAGTATGGTTCCCAAACATCCTTCTCAAGGAAATGCTCTTAAACTTGAACATGAGCAAAATAAAGAGCTGTCTTAACAACAAATGGACTGGGCAGGGTGCAAATAAAACAAATCACAGAAAATAAGAGGTTGTGATCTAGGGAAGCACATAAGCCTTCAGGTGTTTGTTGGTTTGTTGTTTTTTTTTTTTAAATCTGGGCTTACAAGGAGACTCTTGGATTCAAAGCTCATCTGCTCTAGTGATATCCCTATCATTAGCTCAGTTAAAACTGACTTCACAGGTCAAAAATGACTTTGGATTTTTTACCCCATTATTATTCTTTTTAAACAATAGGACTGGTTTTCCATACCTAGAAATAAAATAGGTTATAATGGAAAAATGAGCTTTACAGATTAAATTCCTCCTTTTTAAGGGCTGTGTTTCAGAACTTGAGTCATTGTCTTTTCTGATATGTTAGCTCTTACCACGTAAGAGGAAAGCTGTACATCCCTCACAGTGCTGCAACAGTCAGGCAACTTGTCCAGCCAGGAAGTACTTGAGCCTAGGTAGGTTTGGTTAGCACTTTAAGAGCAGGAAACCACTCCATTACTAGACTGTTTTCACTGATTGTTTAAAGGAAGTGGAAGTAGCCCCAAGGACACAGTGTGACTTCATTCCCTAAACGTCCTGTTGCATTGCCAGTATCTGTAGCAGCACTGGGACAGGTTGTTTGGGTTTGGTTTTCTTTGTATTTATTTAAACACTAGGTGAACTAACTCCTCTATCTCCTTCCCAAATTACACCCTATAAGCTCCAGCTACTGTGACTGGAATTTCAGATGTGCATAGTCTCTCTCTATATATACACAAGAATTTGGTGAACAGCCAGGACTAAGGAAATCTAAAGGGGCTGGTGCCAGCTTTACCACAGCGAATCTTGTTTTCCTCTTGGCTGTTGTTTCCCCTTTCATGCTCAGCTGCTCTGGAGATTCTCTCTGTGCAGAAGTGGTACCGTTTGTATTACTTCTGGCTTATATTCCTCCTCAGCTGCAGCAGCCAAGTAAGAAAGGGGAACTTTGGACAGTGTTCCTTTCCACTCAAAGGAATAGCAACTTTTCAGAAAGAAAAGTTGGTTGGACTAGATGATCTTGTAGGTCATTTCCAACCTTGTGATTCTATGATTCTATGATTCTGTGAAAACAAAACGAAACAAAAAACAACCCAAAGAAGACAGTGTTTCTCACACAGGAAGATTCTGTTCCTTGCCAATTTAAATCGCTCCTTGCTAACTTGACAAACACCTTTCTTGACAGAATGATGTTAAGATAAATTCAGTGTGGATTATGCTGAAGCCCAGATTAATAACTCCACCAGTAAATTTGACCTAGACTTTTTAACAGCTTTTTTGTTTTTAGGGAAGTAAAGCACAATTGTTTAGTTTGTGGTAAGTGATTAGAGCAAAAACCTATATTAAGTAAAACAGTTTTCAGGCTGTTTTCGGAGTCTTAGTACAAAAATACTGAGAAATAACCAATCCCTTTTTCCCCACACACATAAGGGTAGAATATTTTTTTACCTACCATCAGCAGACAGCTGAGCATGCCTTTCGTATGCTTTGTTTATTTCTAGAAAAGCATCGTTCAAAACTTTTTCTAAGTTCTCCTCCTGAACAGCAAATTCCCTGGGTACAAATAATGAAAAAAAAATTAGACTTCTTACCAAGAAGTGTTCACATTAATCAATCTCTTTCATAGACTTATTTCCTCCCTGCATGCATTGAATAATGCTAGATTACAGTAAAAAGGTAATACTGCTTTATTAATGACTTCCACTGAAAGCTTAACACTCCGATTTTGTGAACAGATAAAGTGCCTCTTCTAACACTCAGGCAAGTACCGGAGAGCTAGGAAGGAGTGTCAACAAACTCCCAAATCTGTGATCACATAACCCCCATCTGATAACAGGCAATTCACATGCTCTGTATTCCCTTCTCTCTCCTGCAATCACATTTTCTTTTCTTGTCTTTCCAGGCTTGCTCCCCAGGCAGGGAACATACAGAGAAGTACATCACGCCACATCTGTTGTAATGGGAATTACTCCTTTGCTGTGTTCCTGCTGACCCTGTTGGAATAGATGGCTATACAACCTGGGACGATTAGCAGCAACATATGGTGCACAGATTCCCTTTTGGTTGTAAGGAGGGAGACTCGACAGTAAGTCATTAACCGCGCGTTCACTTGACACACACTTACTTGATATATCTTTCCATGTTCTTAGCGCAGAAGTCTGCTGCTGCCGCCCCGCCATGTCCATCGTATACTGCAAAGTACAGGACATCCTCAGTCAGCTGAGCGTAATCAAAGCGGTCTTCATTTTCCTTCCGCTTCCCAATATGACTGGCACAGCCCACTTTGCTCAGGCTGACTTTTGGAATCGGCTTTCCATACTTTATGCTAGGTGGGAGGAGAATAGGTTCATCAATGCGATTGTCCCAGATGCCAAAGGTGTCCCACGTGGCGGGCCGCCCGCTCCCGTCCGAATCAAAGCGGGATGCCCGGCGTTCGGAGGTGGAAATGTAGCACTCGACTGTCAGACGCTTGTCGTCTTGCAAGAGGCGGGATGTCAGCAGGGCTCTCCTTCGTACTTGAGAACCTCCGTTTCTTACCAAATGGATTAAAGCAGCTGTTGACATAACTTGTCTTCGCAAAGATTCGTAGGGATAAAAGAGATGCAGCAGCTGGAATGTCTTCAAGAACAAAGAGAAAACTGATCAAGAATCAGCACAGGAAGGGGGACTATCAGTTACATCATTCAGGAAACAATTTCACAGTGGGAGCCCGCTAATCGTGCATAGCACAGCACTGCCTAGAAGAGGCTACAGAGCCTCTGCATGACTCATCGAGAAACAATCCTGCACAGACCAGCCCACAGTTACAGTTCTGATGAGGACTGCTGCAGATAAATTGAGGCAAGGCAGCTCCACTGGCCACCTCCATCGTGATACCCCTATTTTCAGAGGTTGCAAAGGAGCTAATGAGAGTAAAAATGACTTTGTTCTATCTCATCAAAACTAGGAAAATGTTGAAATATGAGGTAAGGTCGTTGAATGAGTTTATCATGCATACAGCTCAAGCAATTGCTATAGCATATGTGCTGTGAATCGTGGAGAGTGTGAAAAAATGTACTTGCTTTGATTTTAAAGAGCTGAATTCCTGCACAGGAGACATGATATTCAGTTCTGTCCCATTTCATCAGAACCTGAATAAGACTTATCAAAGCAGAACTGGAAAGGAATTTTTTTTTTTTTAATATATATATTATTATATATATATATATTTTTAATATATATATATATATTTTTTAATATATATATATATTTTTTTTTTTTTTTTTTTTTTTTAAGGCAAAGAGCAACCATTAAGTCTATCTGTAGATATGCACAATTGCTCACTTTAACTTCACAAAACACTGTCCATGCAGCTTTTAGTTATTCTGCCTGGTGTTCTTCACTACCCAACCCTGAAATCCTTGAGCTATCCCTGGAAGCAAGATCTTCCATTGACTTTTCAGATGCCTCTTCCAGCTTGGATGTATTAAACACACAAGTTGGCTCAGCACAGATACATTTCACTGACACTGATCCAACTAGCAAGCTGAAAAATGTAGAGCAATTTGCTTAGTTATTTGCAGAGTAACAGCCTAAATGATGAAACTTGAAAGAGCTGGGGTGCATTTGGTAGTAAGCCCATGTTGTTGCACCAGGCAGATTTGACCTAGACCTTCAGATCGCTGTAACTAACCATGCTAAGAGTTAAGTGAGGGATTGCTCTTGTTATTGCTAAATGTTTGCTTGTACTGGAGAATTGCCAAGAGCAAAACTGTAAGTGAAAAGTATTCAATACCATAATAAAGAGATTAAGAATACATAAGATGGCAGAAGGCAGATGGTCTGACATAATCCAGCAGCAAAGAGTGAGCAATATGCATACCCTAGAGATACATAATTCTGGACTGGAGTGCCTTGCCATTGTGTTTTCCGGATTCAAATCATAATTGCATCTGCATTTTGAAATATGGCTTTACACTCATTTCTTTAAATCACAGACAAAAACTGGGCGCTTGCAAAAACATTCATAAAGGTAACTTGGTGAGCATTTGTTTAATTAGAAAGTGGCTGTGATGTGAACATTCTGTAGGCATACAGTAAGCTTGCACAGCTCAAAGCACGTTGTTTTGGATGCTCTTGGTTTATCTTTAATGTAGTATCTTAGGTGAGGAAATATTTGTTTATTTAGCATTTACAGACGAACAGTCAACTCAATCAATGCCAAACACACTGGGAATCAATATTGTTGCACTGGATGAATTTGGCCTAGACACCATGTGAATGAACTGGCACATTTCCACTATGAGTGATTTTCCATTTTACTCCTGGACGTCTGCAACATCTCACCCTTATTGCACTATACTCGCAGGTAGTTAATAGCTGATTTTCTTCCTTGAGATTTTTTTTTTTTGTTTCCTGTTGCCCTTGACTGGCAGCAACAGCACGTTCATTTCCTCCTGCCAAGCACAGCTCAACAAAACTGAAAGCCTGCCAATTCGCAAAACCTGCACTTCTGTCAGCTCGAGAGATGAGGAAGAAACACTAGCTATATTTAGAGCTCCCAGAATCCGTAGTGTGAATCAGAAGATACATCCAGAGCTAATTAACGGGTTTGTTTCCATCAGATATACCTCCTAAAAGCCCTTTTCCACCTTACTGGTGGTCGTGGTGGGGATGGGCTGATAACTGGACTAGATGGTCTTAACGGTCTTTTCCATCCATAATGATTCTATGACTCTTGAACCCCAACGGTGTTTGGGCTCTTCAGCTGTCTCTGCAAGGAGGAACATGAAACCACGCTGTGGCTGCAGTGATGTAAATAGTTGTGCTTTCGGCTGGGGACAGCTTGTCCAAACCGATACGCTTGCAGACACTGAGAAAGGCCAATGTGGGAAAAAAACAGGCTGTGCGTGCTGCAGCCAAAAGGAGCCGGCTGCAGGGGGAAACCTGCTGCGGGGGGAAACCTGCTGCGAGGGGCTCCGTCTGATCCTGTCAGCCTCCGAGTATTTAACCTAAAGGAATGGTTTGTATACATAGACGAGGAAACGCAGCGCTTAGCGTTAATGATTAAGCCGTAAACCAAGCTGTAGGGTGACCCTCTTTTCAGCGAGGCTGCCTTATGGGAGATGGAAACGTTCCATACCGAGAGGAGAAAAGAGCAGAAGCCCACCCATGCCCCGGAGGACGCGCGGCTGCCGCCCCGCAGCGCACAAGGCACGCTGAGCATCCAGCACAGCGCTATGGCCGCAGGACGATACCACGCCCGCCCGCCGCACCCGTTAGGGCTGCGGCCAGCGGTAGGGAAGGAGAAACGACGACCGAACCCGACTCCCTCCTCCCGCTGCGCCGAGGAGAGGCCTTACCTTCTCCTCTGTGTTCTCCTGCCGTACCCGGGAAACCGGAGGCGAGCGGCGGAACCTCCCCAGAACCCTCCGGCCGCTACTCCCGCCCGCCACGCCTCTCCTCTCCGCGGGGCCGCCGGGCCAATGCGGCGCTGGGGGCCGTCCCGGCGCGGCCCGGCCCTTCGCGGGCCCCAATGGCGGCGGAGATGGCAGCCGAGCCCCCCCCGCCGCCCTCACCCCGCCCTGAGGGGAGCGGCCCGGGTGCGGGGCGGGAGGAGGGCGACTGTGGGATGCCGCGGTGCCGTTCCCGCTGGCTTCTGCTCGTGGTTGACGCGGGTATCGGATCCTGGCACTCCGAGAAGCACGGAACGTCGGGTGTTTTCCATTTCCATCCGACAGACTCGCAGTGGAGCCAGTATTTAGACAAAACCTGCCTAGCTTTGGCTGTCGGGTTCTTGAACAACCAGCCTTCAGCACATTCAGGGGCCTTCTTAATCTTTCAGTTAATATTTATTCATAGAATCATAGAATCAAAGGATAGTTGGGCAGAAGAGCCCTTAAAGCCAGCCAGCCCCAACCCCCGCTGTGGGCTGCTTGCCCCCGCCAGGTCAGCCTGCCCAGCGCCCCATCTTCTGCTCATCCAGAAACTTTAAATGGCTTTGATTATTCAAGTAGTTTATTTGGAAACAGAAGTGGATTTTTGCTGTGTTTTGTTCTCTCAGTGAAGGATCTTAGATATAGAACAAAGTGAGCTAGGACAGAACGTTCCTAGTGGCTCACACTGTGCTGCTAGCACTCTCCATTTACAGCACGTGAGTGACGCAATCTGAATTTGCCCTTGAACTTGAATTGTGAAGCATTGCACATTACAAGTTGCAATACTTGAAAACATTCACTGCTGTGCTGCGCGTGGCTCAGCTGTGCAGCGCCAGGCATGCGAGTGGAAATAATGCTCTGGTTGATCACCGTGCCCTGCGGTCCCAAAGACAGGAGTGAGGAGCAGGCAGGCTGTTGCCAGGCCTTCTTGCTGACACACCTCTTGTTCCTGGCAGAGCATAGGAGCCCTGATGGGCGGAGGAGCTGGCACCACTCACTGCTGGCTGTGTGCTCTCCGCAGCTGTGAGGAACAGGGTTTCCCCTTTCTTGTGCACCCACACGCTTCAGCCCAAAGGGTGGGGAAATGACTGTGGCTTTTTAGAATAATCAAGTGCAGTTCTTATTCCTCTCTTGTTCTTTTCTATGTTACTTTGGGTACCACCTCCTACAGAATGTTAAGGATCAGCAGGAATATAGAACACGAACAGTGCTATCGCTGGAAAGTCATTTGTAGACTCATAAACGTAAAGAAGCACCACTTCAGCACTCCTCCAAAGCTTTACAACTATTTACTTATTCCAGTTTGGATTGCTTTTCCTGTTTGCTATGGGCACCTGGGATTTAAGACTCAGCAATAACCTGTCCTTTGCTCTGCCCTGGCTCACCAGATGCCTGGCTTTCTGCATGAGGTGCACAATGCCAGGTCCTATCAATAGATGACTAAACAAAATGAAATCAGGGTGTTGCTTTGAGAGTCTGGCAGCTTCTCTGTGCCTGATCTAAAACTGAGTAGCTATTCAATAAAGAAGGAATGCTAGAGCCCATGTCTCCCAGACTCTGTGCTGTTGATCTGAAATGGCTCATGTGTTGAATTTCAGAGCTGGGCTGCAGTGGTCTTGTGGGGCTTTGAAAACAAAGCAGTGAAGTGAGGCAGTCTGTGGCAAGCATCCAAGGACTAATCTAATCTAAGGACTTTAGAGCATTCTGATAGTGTATGTCCATAGGTGAGCCTGCTATCAGGATTGGTAGGAGCAGCTTCTTGCTAGCCCATACTTTACTTTTTGTAAATCTCAAGATAAAGAATTAACTAGCATCTGCATGGAATAAGAGTGTGCTTTTGGACAGTAGTTACTGTTTGCCCTCACTATTCATGCTTTTAAGCAGACCTGTGCAGATACCAGTATGTTACCTGGTCATTATTGTGCCTACTAGCAAATTTTATTTCCTGTTTCAAACTAGAAACAAACTGTTTCATCTTTGCTTAGTTGTTGTTAATACAAACAAAGCCTGCTGTTATGGGAAGGCTACTGCTTCATCTTAAGAGCAAATAGGAAGAAAGGATATAACAGGCATGGAGCATTATAAACCCATGCCTCTCGTCTGAGAGAAAACCTGAGACCGTATTCAAGTTAGAATATGTCCTTAATAAATAAATAAATACACAATTTAAAAAAATTACTGAATTCAAATGCAAAATTGAAAAAAAAAACATGTCAACCCATCATAGATGAGACTTGGTCTACAGGAAGATGGAACACTTTTGTGCACTGGATGAAAGCTTCAGCAATGTGTAATCTTTGTTTTTTTTTTTTAGAAAGTTTTTTTTTAGAATTAGAAAGTGTTTCTGTGTGATCTTTGCCGACTGTGCCATTAACATTCTGTACGAGCCCACTGAAGTGACTTAGAATCTGGGGTGCAGAGTTGTTGCTGTGATTCTGCCTTTGTAGCCCATGTGCTGCTAATATCTTCTGCTATTTGTGATTGTTTTAAAACTCAGATCAATTAGTGTGTTAACTAAGTGCTAATTCCTGGGGACAGTGTGAATGGTAGGGATGAGAAGCTGGGTGCATAAAGAGGAACAGTGCTGAGAACAATCAGGACTGAGTCTGCCAATGAGATACAGGTAATTTAAGGAGGACTGCTCTTCTTTTTATTGAAGATGTGTGTTTTGCCAGTTCAGTTGCAATGATAAATTCTTTTTCTAAGTTATCAGACATATGCTGTATAACTTATATTTCCTTTGGTAAGGCAGTGCAGACTTGTGGCTGAGTCCTTGCTATACTTCTTAGTCATGGCTTTATCTCTATTTTTTGTCTGTGAAGTGGGGGCTGATGGGAGCAGCCATAAAGTTGATCTTGTCTTAATGGGAAAAATAAAGAAAAAGTCTGAAAAAAACACCATCAGAAGATACCCTGTCTGGTAACAGGGGAGCCTGGCTTAGCAATCAGAAGAATCCTTGAGATGTGCAACTGGTATCTTTGAAATGCAGCAGGATACCTAAAAATTCCAGGTAGTGATGTCCTATGAAACCTGTAATACAGAAAGGACTTGCTTTCTACCCAGAATGAGACCTCTCTCTGAGGCCTCCTTGTGCACAGAATTTTTATATATTTCCAAAACAAGACAGGACCCGTGTTGGGAATGCATGGTTGACTCCCAGCTTAGTGACACAGGTCACCTTTGGAATTAGTTTGTCTGTTGTTGATTGGCCCCACTCTTGGGACTGGCTTGGTGAATGCTATACCACTATTCCCTTGGCATACAGGCAGGTACATATCTAGGTAGTCATATTTGTTGCTTTACTAATGGTAATTTTCAATATAATATAGAAAGCTTTATGCACTGTTACTGTGTAAATACATTTGCCTTCTAGGAGTATCTTGTAGTAACTTGTTATAGGCTGTGTGTTTAACTGTAAGTGTGCTTGCTTTACTTATAGTAATTTGTAGTAATCTGTAACAAAAGAATTCAAGAATAAGAGCTCCACATCATTATGTATTACAGACTGCTGTTAGCTCACTATGCAGCCTTATGGAAACATGAAGGAGTTTTCCTTGCTGCTGTTTTTCAAGAACAGAATAAATGCCTCTGAGGTATTATGGTATATAATTAACGAATATCAAGATGTTATAATTACAAAATAAGAGAGTTTGGCAAATCAGCTAATGATAACAAAAAGAGAATAGATAGAAAGCTTACCCCTATCCTGGGCTCACTTACAAAACACCAGCAGAGCAGATCTCCAGAAGAGATCCTTCCCCACTGGTAGCCAGCTCTTAAATAGGTCTAGGAGGGGTGCAGCCTCTGGCAGCACAGGTGAATTGCCTTCACCTGTGCTCCTGTGGCTGACTCATTGCTCGCCTCAAGTGATCAATCAGAGGTTCAGGCCATGACTCAGCAGTTCCCATACATATGGTAGTTGTAGTACCAAGTAAGAATGCTTGCTCGTAGGCAAATAAACACCCCAAATTGTACTGAAGCTAGATATACTTGCTAATGGCTAGGATAGCTTCTACAGAAATGTTTTGTCATTTTCAGAAATGAACATTCAACCTCAGGTCCAAATTCCCTACTGGTGCAAGCACAGCTCTGCTGAAATCATCAGAACTCCACCCCCTTATCTCAGCAGTAAATTAATCCTGTTTCTGCCTTTTCACTTAATTTCTTCAGCACAAGCAAACTAAACATACTATCAGTCTTTGAAGGAAAAAAGCTGTTTAGTTTTTGTAACAACAAATAACTCAGAGAGCAATGACAAGCTTCTCTTAGCTTTGTCCAAGGGCTGGTGGGAGTGCCACAGTTACACTGTGACATGTCATGCTGTGCTCACTCAGCTGGTGTCTATTTACCTGTGCAGGACTGAAGACCTACAGTGATACCATTTAATATATTCAAGGTGAAATGGCTTGTAATTCAAAAGCCAACTGTGAGGAGAGCTGGGCACGTGACAGCAAAATACTGATGGAAACAAAGACGAAGAATGTCTCATTGGTTTTTGGCTCTCCTATGCCGACAGATGACAGAGCTTGCCCGATTCTGCCTACACCCAACGGGCACGCTCATCGCAAGGACGTCAGCACATCCATTCTGCAGCCTGCCGCGTTTAAAATCTGGGCAGCCCTTGCTTGGATGCAACCCTGGTTGAACACCACGATGCGAGAGACGGTAAAACCTCGTCAAACAGAAGTCCTCCCTCGTGGCTCCGCACGAGCCCGACAGCCTCGGTTTTCTACCCGCGGCGGGCGCTGAGTACCCAGCTGCGCTCCCCCTTCTCCTGCGCGTTCTGAGAGCGCCGCGGCCCGGAAGCGGAAGGAAAAGCAGTGGCGGCGCACAGGGTGGAGCGCCGCGCCGCGCGGGATGCTGGGAGCGGTAGGCCTGGGGCAAGCCGGGTGCCAGTAGGCCACGTTGGGCGGCAGGGCGTGCACGGGAGTGCAATTTCTCAGGGTACGGCCGACACTTCTAGAGGCAGGCTGCAAAGCACAGCCTTTCCTACAGCCGCGGCAACTGTGTTAGAGCGGGGACGAGCGCGTTTATACGCATTTGTTGAGGTTTTCCGAGGGGCGGTCCGGTCGGAGCCTCGTGGGGCCCGCTCTTGCCGCCCGCTGGCTGAAAGGCGGTACTGCAGCTGCTGGAGGCGCGCGTGGCTCTACCAGAGTGTCCTGGGGCCCCCGGGCGTCGGCATGGTGCGCTGCACCTCATCTCTGGGGCTTCCGCCTCTTCAGTGTGCTCCTGTTGGTTCTACAAAGCTTCCCTTCCGTGTCGGAGCAGAACCAGCTCCAGTTGGAAAGGCTTATTTTGTCAATACAGCAAGAGAGAGAAATAGGGCTAAATCGCGTGGAAGGGATGTAGACTTTCCACCGTTGGCAGGTTGCTCAGATTTGTGCCACAAACAGCCTAAACAGATCTTTCTCTTCCTAACAGGAAAGGGGTGTGCTCTTTGGGATATCTTTGAGTGAAGTGAGATTCTCCATAACATCTAAGCTGTGGATCTCACTGCTGCAGGAGCCTGCAGGTAAATGAAAACTAAAGAGGGAGACAAAAAATGTGACTAACACAAGATCATATTGCAAAACCTATTTATATATGTAAAATAGTTGGGTGAGTTCATTTTCGGGTGTTTTGTGTAGGAAAAAAAAAAAAAGCCTACCAGATGCTAAAAAGATCATGAAACTCATATGCATGACGGGAAGATTGAGGAATTGTGTGAAGCAGAGTAAAGCCAATGCAAAGTGGATGTAAACCCAATTGAGATATGAGTGGATAATCTCAAGTTAGCAGACTTTGTAACACTTAGTGCTAACAAGAAAGGATGCTTCAAAGAAAAGTATTTGAGTAAAATGAAATATGATTTAAATCCTGAGGTCATGGAGAGCTCTCACAAAGTTCCCAGAGTCCTCCAGCTCCTTCCAGAGCTTCAGGGCTTGAGCTCTGTGTCAGTCCAGTGTTTCTTTTCTAGGCACTGTACCAGGGACATTCCCAGCACTATTAGTCGTACAGAGGGCAAAACAAACCCTCTCTTATACCCCAGCTCTTTCTTTTCTTCCTACCTGCTCAGTTTTGCTCCATCCATACATGAAATACAATTGAGTTACTCTGACAAAATGTAGGTTTTTAATTATTATTATTTTTTTAATGACCAGACATTTTGTTCAGGTCTTGCCTGCAGCTTTGCTAAGGTATTTACTAAGAGGCTATACCCAAGAGGTGATGACTTCACTGAAGTTGCATTCACATGTGTTTCAAAAGTCAGCAGTTTGAAGTATTTTTGAGCCAGTTTTCAGAACCACCTTGACTATGGGGTTATGAATGAGCTTGAAATTGGGTGATGAGATGCAAGGGCAAATAACTTTGCTCTTGAACACAATGTAGAGAACCAAATTGTATTGCTCAAAAAGTACTGTGTTCTTCTAGATGACCCACTGAGTGCCTATAAAAGTTGCTTGTTCAAACCTTCTCTTTGGTAGCAATAGTAATGTTGGGGTCTAAGTTTTCCTGGATGTGTGCTTTACTTTCTTACCTACGGGGTCCAGCTGCGTATTTCAAGCAGCATAAATATACACAGCTGGCATTTTTTGGCTCAATTTCTGGCACAACTGGAATTACTTTATTATACAAGCTTTTGCCTACAGTGCTAGTGTTATATGTATTCATTAGATGCTGTTTAATTTAGAACCCATGTCCCTCTGAAAAACAATTCTCCTAAAATGGCTTTCTATTTTTTTAAAGTCTTCCCTTTAATTCATATTCATGAGACAGAGCCCTTTGGGTTGTATATTAGTATTCATATGATGAACCTCGTAGCTAAAGAAGATTAAATTTAGATCTGTTAATAAAGAAGTATAACGACTAATATAAAATCTTCAAAGATGTCATTATCCTCCCTGAGAGTGAGTATTGCTGTACATATGTTGATGTTGAGCAAGAGAACAATATCAAATGAGTAAGCACTGTCATTTAGACCATTGTATCCACAGGAGAGGTTTGAGCATGTGCACAGAGATTCTCCTTTTAGGAAGATGTCTGGTTTACAAGGCGCTTTGGTTGTTTTGTGGCATTGTCAAAGAAAGAAGGATTTGGCTATAAGTACCATTAAGTCAATGTGTGTAGATGAGATTATTCTACTGGATAAAACACTGAGCATTTCAGCAGCTGGAGGCTATTTAAATTGATTGATCAAATGGTTACCTTTTAACCACATTTGTATTTCTGTTTTTTGCCATATAATACTTTCTCTGGGTCGAATCAGATATCCAAAAACAAATAGTAGGTGCTTCCATCCCCTTAATTACTTACATTAAGAAAATTCTCTGTAATAAGATGACATGGTATTTTTCATGGCAGATCCAGTCTCAGCCAGGGAACATGCTTTTGCGCCAATTCTATCTTCATTAAATTAGTGACTTCAGGTTTTACAGCCAAGACACATTTAGATTGCTGACACAAGTTTAAAGCTCTCCAGCAGCTTTTTATATTATATAAAATAATGATAGTCCCCACAGCAGCCTTGGCAGCCCTGGTTTGAAGGGGACTCTGCTGCCACTGTCTTAGCAGAGGGCTGTGGTCAGGTGATACAAGGCAGGCATTTGGGCTTTGTGCTGGAGCAGGCTGGGGGCATTCACACTCATTCCTGGTGCTGCAGTGGTGAGGGGTCTGTTGCAGCTAGATCCAAAATAAGCTATTTGTCCTTCTGAACATTTGTGCACTGCTACAACTGATGTTTTTATTGTCATTACTGGTATATCTTTGCTTTCTTTACAGAGTACATGTACTATAGTACTCCGTAGCAGAGGAGCAGTACTACTGTACAGTGCCAAACATGCTGTAGGGAGTTTGTGCTTGGATGATGACAGTGCATGGAGAGAGAGAGACTCAATGTTTTAAGTGCTTTCCCACTGTGTAGTGCTGTAGTACTGAGTTTTCTCAGTACTTAGTATGACAGCATACATTCTTAGAGATGGCTAAACTCCTCCTGAGAAAACTTTTCCATAAAAATCAGGAGGTAAGCAGCAAAGCAGGCTAAATTCAACATTACAACATGACAAAGTTGTAAGCTTGTCAATTTGGGATGATAAGTCAGAAAACTGAGGCAGTCTTTGCAGGCTTTTGTATTATTCCTAGGGGAACACCAAAGTCAGACAAGAAATAATTACTGTATTAAAATATCCTCCAAAAGACCAAAGTGACATTTAAAGTCACTCAAGTTGCTCTTATATTTTGTCTTTCTGCTATTTCCCCTGACTCGTTAACAAATGATTAAATTAATAAAAGGTCATGATTGTAATTTCTGTTTCCATACATGCATATGGAATCTTTGGCTTACCCATAAAGCAGCTAATAAGTACCACTATCATTAACAGCAGAGAATATATCCCCATACAGGAAACATTTTGGGAGAAGTTGAGAGGCCACATTCAGTCATTCGCCCGCTTTAATCCATCATTGCCTTCCTACTGCCTTGGCAGTCTGCCTGCTGCTCACTTCTCTCATTTTTGAGCTCCCAGATCAAAAAGTGTTTGTCATGGACATGCTTGGACTTTATATCACAATCCAACCATTTTTCTTCATTCTTCCTCCATTGTATCTGCCTCTGAGAGGAAACACTGATGTAGTAGTAGTTTCATTGATACTTTGTAGCTTTTAGTGGCTTATTCATATTTGTTCAGTGTCTTTCAGTTACTGTCGCTGCTTTCTACTCACTTTCTGTTCCTGCATCAATGTACAGGGCTTCCATAAGAGGGCATGCAATAACCTGTCTCAGTCACTTGAATTCGTCTCATAAAATTCTACAAGATGGTGCAAAATCTTCTGTTAGGTGATTATTCTGCAGGAAATATCTTTTGTTCCATTTCCATGGGAATATATTACATTATATATTGCCCTGATGAATTAAACTTTCTTAAGCTTCTCCCTGAAATCCATCACACTTTGCTTCTTTGTTGGTCTCTAGACAGCTTTTTCATCTGATCCACCGAAGGCAGATAAGGGGAGACATAGTTTAGTAATATCAAAATATCTTTCTATCTCTTCTGTTTCTTTCCTCTGCTTCCCTTTCTGCCTGTGTGGAATGTGGTGAACTGAAAATGCTTTCTCAATACCAAACATCTTGCAACAGAATGAGGTTTTTGAAGTTGCTTAGCTTTGCAAAGGGATGGAGAGTTGTAGCTCCGCAGCCATCAACACCATATGTTCTCTTAGCTTTGTGGTGTGAGCTCTTCTGCAAAGGGTACTTTCCTCCAGCACGATGAGGAACGCTATCAAGTTCAGAGCAGGATGGACCAGAATTGCCAAGGGAATGAGGGTTGAATGCAGCTATAAAGGATGCCATTCATCCGCAGAATGCCACTAGGTGGCAGCTTGGCTTGCTGCTGTTGTTCTGCTAGATAATAGCCTGTCTGTGTAATACACAAACTGTATACCCTCAGAAACTGGGAAGCTGCTTTAAAAAATGCATGCTCTCCACCTAGAGCAACAACACAGCAAATCTCTATGTGTATACCTGTATCCAAAAGCAAACCTCTCTTATTTTGTAGTGCTGTGAAGCTCATGCTTATTTATCTAGAAAACAGATTATACTGGCTAGATAATGTACTATTTATTGCCGCACCAAGATTTATTATCTGACTATTGCTCAAAATTTCTGCTGGCTATATTTTCCTAAGCGAGGAAACACAAGCTCTGTACTTTATAGAGAGACCGTTTGCAAAATAAGATGTCTACAAAGGCAGTAGGGAGTTTAGAAGAACTGATAAAGGAATAGTCAGAAGCCCAGGTCTGTGTGGAAGTGGATTTTCTGGATGGTTTGTGCTTTCAGTATTAGTAGTCCCTCATTCAACTTCTGATGTTAGCAGAGCAGTGCAAGAGGAAATTATTTGAACATATTCTACCTAGAAATAAAAATGAGGAGCACTGATACGGAGTCATCTAAAGGTATAGAGGCACTTGTGTTGCCTTATTATAAGATACATTATTACTCAAACAGACAGAATATTGGTGGGTTTTCATGTGTTACCTTTGTAAAGGTGGAGTTCGTGTCACTTGAAGGATGGGCTGGAGAGCCGAGATGACCCCTGGAAACAAAAACTAGATCATAAAAGGCACTCACCTACACCTAGAGCAGGTCTTAGGAGGAACTGAGATGGCAAAGTTCAACTTCATCATTTTAACCAAGGAATGTTCAAGGAAAATATCTAATCCTATCGGAAAAAAAATCTTTTTTTCTTGTCAAAACCCTTGATTTTGCTCTCTTCCAACACGAAACAAAGCTAGTATTTTTAGCTAACAAACTGGTGTGTTCATCTTGATGGGCAACTGAACTCCACCACACCTCTCTTTCACTCCCCCTTCCTCAAAGGAAGAGGGGGAGAAAATATTATAGAAATGGGCTCATGGATTGAAATAAGGACAGGAAAATTATCCACTGTCCTGGGCCAAACAGATGCAATGTCGGGAGAGTAACGTTATGTATTGCCTATTGCTAACAGAGTAGAGTTGTGAGAAACTAAAAGCAAATTAGAACACCTTCTTCTCACCCACCCTTTTCTACCTCCTCCCCCCAGAAAGTGCCACAGGGGAACAGGGAATAGAGGCTGTGGTCAATCCATAACGCTTCATCTCTGCCGCTCTTTCACAGCAGCTCTCTTCCTGTGCTCCACTGTGGTCTTCTCCTGGGCTGCAGGGGACTTCTGCTCTGTGTCTAGAGCATCTCCTGCCCTTGTGCTGCAGTTTTTTCCCGTAAATCCGCTCTCCTGCAGCCTTGCTCATGGCTCAAGTCTGGCAGTGGTGGGTCCTTTATGGAGCAGCTAAACATAGGGCAGTGCTGGGCTCTGCTCACAGAGGCCACGCTGCTGCCCCCTGCCACCAAAACCTCTCCACATAATCCTAATAGAGGAACAAAGCGCTGTAATATCATGATAGTATCTCCTACTTTGAGAATTCTCTGGGGTCTAGGCTACCACCATGGGTTGCATTACCCAGTATGCGACAGATTCTCAGGTTGTTGCTACTCTGTAAATGGAGAGAATAAAACTTAATTTCTTAAGCGCAAGTTGTCTTTGTTTAACTCCAGCCCACTCCTCCACTTGCCAACTCCTAAGGATACTTATCAATTTCCACAGCCTCCAGACAGGAAACTTAATCAGGTTTGATATTTTGATTCTTTTGTGTCTTTCCCTGCCTTCTCTCTCCTTCTCTCTCATGCTCATCAGCAGTAGATCTCTGCTGTGTGGGAGCAGTGGGCTGACTTCCCAGTGGTCTGATGTAAGTTGTTTGGCAGGCTCTGGTGTTCCCAGGCCCCTTTAGCTTTGATAGTTCTCTGTGGTAGCTCTGCAGGTTTCCTTTGCACTGAACGTTATCCGCCTTCCCTGCACTTGTCAGGGGTGTCTCCAAAGTCTCACTCACTTCCTATGGCAGTGAGCTGTTCTAACAAATCACTGACTCTATCATGAGGAGCACCAGTGCTCTGAGATCTTCCCCTGCCTTTGTATTTCAGTGGCCACAGTAGCTGAAAGTACAGTCTGAAAATTTTGATTCAGACACTCCAATGAATGAAGCAGGGCTTTCCTTCATTTGGCTGTGGAGACAATTACCTTGTGTAGTACTTATTTTTAACACCTCTCTGCCCTTTGCTACCCCAGGTGAAATTGCTCTCTGAATAATCTCTCCTGTCTTTCTAGTTATTTCTCTTCAAACAAATCAGATCTCTGATGCTGCTTTTCTTTGACTTTCATAAGGAGTTGGCTGAAGAAACGCTCAAGAGAAATGAGGAGAGGATGTGCTGTGTTTTCTGCTAATCACCTGTTCAGTCAGAAATCTTCATCTGCTAAGTGCCATGTATTTCAGTGAAAAATGTGGAAAGTACATTTTAAAATGGATTAGTTTTTGTTGTTTCAACAAAGTGATTGGCATCTTCTTACTTCTGACTTCACAGAGCACTTTGCTTATTGTGGGTTTCTGTTTCCACACTCCGCCTCCCCACCAATTCACAACTGCTCATGCACACATAAAATAGCCTATTAATTTTAGTATTGACATTCACACTGATGTTGTTAGGATTCTGCCAGACTTGGTTAAAAACCCTTACCTGCCTCCTACTGCTATAGAGAAGTTTAGCAACAAATATGGCAAAATTAGCACATTTTTTTTTTAGCAAGCATATTTGTGCACGACTGTGTTCAGGTAATGGAAAAGGGATCCTGAAAAATGAGAAAAGTTGATTTGGTAATCCCATAATTCAGCAATGGTTTGTACTGGAGATGAGGGATTATTTATATCTGGATGAGAAAGGCATGGGGTGTTTGGCATTCAGAGAATCAGCAAGGCACCACCTCACTGTTATTTAGAAACAGTTTTTTATGATCTATGTTACATTTTTGTTCTGCGTAACTTGGGGCTTCACCGTGAGTCTTTGTGGGGCATCTTGAAATCTTTCTGTTTTCAACAAGTCCATACAAGAACAACTGTTTTGTGCTGAAAATGACCTTGCAGTTGTCATCATTTACCCTCCCAGGGTGATGTTCTTCTTCACTTGCCACCCTTTCTCTATTGTTCTAAGTTCTCTGTACTTTACATCAGAGACACAAAGGCCTCTTGGAGGAAAGGATGTGGAGAAAACACTGTTGTTTTTCTTGGCTTTGTATTTGGAAATGGCTGAATGACATCAGCCTAAATGAGTCACCTTCCTCCCCCGAATAAGCAGTCTCAGAAAGGCCCTGAAAACTATCCTGCCAAATACTCCAGATTTGGTAAAGATGTAAATGCTTTAAGATGGGTTTGTAGTGGGAAGTTTCAAATGTCATTCTGTAATAAATGCAGTATGTATAATTGTAACATCATACTGATTTTCTTTTTCTTTAACTGTTCATAGAATTTTCTACTTGGATAAAAAATGGTGTATGTTGAGTGGAGCCAGAAGAAGAGATCAGGATCAGGAAAAGCCAAGGTTCACACATCAAAAGGAGTGGATTGGAATGTAGCAGATCTGAACATTTTTTTTTCTTTCTAATTCTGTGGGCACTTTAGTGTGAGTTTTCAGTCTGCAATTTAACCATAGAAGACCGAGGCTGCTTGTGCCTTAAATTTTTCCCTGCAGCCCTCAAACCAAGACCCACACATTGAAATCTTTTTTTTTTTTTCATTGTAGCTTTGATTAGTCATGCCAATTTATCAAAGAAAGCAGCTTTTCAGAGAATGTATTTTAAAAATATAGATTAGATGTCCTTTTCCTAGATATTTCTTCTGTTAAAGCCGAGGATTCAATTCCACGTGCTATTGACTTTGTTTAGTATAGTTATTGTGCAGAGAGGGCTGGATAAAGGCATAAAAAATACTAAAAAAAACCAGCCAACTATCAGATAAACAATGATGACAACCAATAAGAATAATGACAAATTGCCAGCTCTTGCATTTTTAGCATTAACCTTTGTAATTTGATTGGAAACCTTGAGGTAGTGGATACTTTTCTTGAAGTCCTGGTTACTGGAGTTATTTGAGGAAGGTCTCAGAAGTTAGATACTGGATTTTTTCAAATATATACCTGTAATAGTTAGGACTGCAGAAGGTACAATTTGCAAAGTGGTAGTCTTTACTTTGGAGGAGCATGTTACTTTCTTTTTTTAATTTCTGTCATTTTTTAAAATTTTATACATTCAAAACAGGTTTATCTTCATGGAGGTCTTGATGGTACTGAGGCTTGCTTCATAAGGAGATACTCACAAATATTTAGTGGCACCAGGTAGAGAAAACATCTCAAATCCCTAGGTCCCTAATTCTTTTAGCTGTTGGAAACTTTCAGCCCTTAGATGTTGAAATCAAGGTAACTATGGATAAGGTAGCTTGGAAGTAGGACTTTTATGTGGTGTGAGTCTTGCTTCTGCTTACTGAATTCTACTTTGAAGACAGCTCTTTACCTTGCTAACTAAGGTGATCAAGGTATGTACATTGAGCCAGAGGTTGAATGGCTCACCAAAATTCATATTTTGCTTCAAAGGCACACATTATTTATCCAGTTTTCCAAATAAACTGCATGGAAAAAAGTAAATGAAGCATAAAGCTCTTATGAATTGAGCCCTAAGCATTTTTCTTTTTAGCATATAAACTGCTAGTCAGGATGTGATAGGAATGCATTGAACACTTTTTCAAACTGTAATTATGTTTCCCCAGTGAAACTCAAATACTCGATACGGTCCTGCTGCAGCTATACTAGACAGGTAATAATTGGAAAATGTAACTCAGAAGTTTTATCTCTTACATAGTAAAAGGTAAGGTTACATGCTGCATACGGAAGAGATTATGTTAAGTACGAAAAACTGTGCTGTGTTAATTTTACATTTGTAGCCTGCTCCAGAGCTGTATTTTAAGCTGCTGTTCTGCTTCTTTTTCTTTCTTTGAAACTGTATGTGGTTTGGGTCCCTGCAACTGCTGAGGAGAGAAATGGGGACAAAGGGGAGACACTGCCCAAATGTCCTCTATGAGGAACGTAGTTCATAAAGCTTCTGTCTCCAACTGTACTGGTGTTATTTTGCACTTGGTGTCATGATGTTCCTAACAGTTATGGTGCTGAGATTCAGCTAGTTCATTTCGTGCTACAACCAGGAAGAACTGTAGGCTATCTCTTCTAAACTCCAGGAGCCAAACTAAACAGGAAGGGGCCTTTTCTTTTTGTTGTTGTTGTTGTTGTTGTTGTTGTTATGGTGGGGCTTCGATGAGAATTGTTTGTAAGCTCTTTGCTGTACTTGGATACTGCCATTTGGACTTCAAGTACAAATCAGTCCACAAACTTAAGCCTGGCTAAAGTAAGTTTAATTTTAATTGATGAATTTAATGGAAAATCTTGACTTTTTGGTGAACATAAGGTCGTAATTTATTTGAGGTGCTTATTTCATTTGGTCTGCAATTGTTGGCAAATATCTGGTTAGTTGCATGTGTGCAAATATGAGAATGCTATTAGACATGAACCATTGACCAAGTCTAAGACTAAGGTTGAATCTAGCTGCACTTAGGTTCTGAAAGGAGTTTAGAAAGCAAGAGAGTCCATGCCAAATCTTGTGACTCAACAGAAAGGTTTTCCTTACCCTTCATACCTCCAGACTCTTCCATGCTAGCCAGAAGAGTCTGACCTTGCCCAGAATGGCCAGATAAGGCAGAAGTTATTGTGATGTTAGCAGGCTTCTGTTGTGCATTGTCTCCTTCCTTGCCCCATACTCACAGCATATGCTACCTTGGCATTATTGAAAAGCAGGTGTGGCAACTCTGGGTAGGTCACTATTTTCGTGTGAGTAAAGCCTGGATCTGACTGAAACACAAGCTGGTGCCACTAGGTGGGTCACCATCTCAATGTGAGTAAATGATGTGTCTGATACCCTGGTGGGTATGCATATCCTCAAGATTAGCATTCCCTGAAACTTAACCCTGGTGTATGTGTGTGTCTGTGTGTGTGAAACTGGATATAGATGGGGATTGGACAGTCTAAAGTAAATAAGGCTCTCCTTAAGGGAAGCCTGGCCCAATTTATTTACAATTACTCCCATAAAACTCGCAAGCTTTTAGAAAACTGAAATTACAAGATCCATTATGAATCCGCTACAAAAATAAAATAAAAACAAAATAAATTAACACTTTCAATTTTGATTTAAAAAATGAAAGAAAGAGAAAAAACAAATCTAAGTTATTAAAGACTCAGTTGCAGGACCCTTTAGGTGTTGATACAGTGAGGCTTCTAAACAGTGCACTGACTCTTAAATGCAGGGCCTAACAGTTCCCCCACCACCAAAAAAAAAAAAAAAAAGTTAAAAGTTTTGAAGGAGAAATTAAGTTATCAACAAACCAATCCACCTCAGCATTTATGTCTTTCTGTTACACATACTGCTGAACTAATAGAACTGGATATTGTGAATTACTCATTTAGGTTATTTTTTCTTGTTGATCCCTGTATCTTCTGGGTTACTTGAGTGAACAGGAGGAGGAAATTGACTCTACCACTAGCCTTAAGCGTAGACCTTATCTAAACTGTCCTATTGCAGGAAAAAGTAACCTGATAGGGATTTCTTATTCTGCTTTATGTGCCTATGACTTCCCAGACATTATATAGTGTTCTGAAGTTATAAATGCCGTGGGCATTGCAGGACAAACCGTCCCATATCCTGTTACAACTCTCCTAAGTGTTTCAATTGGTCCTATATCTGATTGTCACACTTTTTTCTCAAGTCCTACTGCTTGGTCCTTCAGATGAAATGTTAATGATATGCCAGAGACATGGCAGGATGAATTTATTTCTTTCTTTCATCTCTGGGAGTTTCACCCTTCATTGACACTGATCCCTCTCTAGATTTTTAACTGTCTCTCTCAATCTGCATCGTGTTCTCTTTCAGAATTTTCATTATTGTAGCACAACAGACTTGGACCTGAGAAGGACTTCTGTCTCTGCAGCATTTGGCCAATTAACACTCAGATTCTTTATGGCGCTCTGGGTGTCTTCCTGGCAGCACTTCACTGTTTTACCCTAGCTTGCTCTTCTGTCACACTCCTTGGAACACACTAGCAAAGAGGGGATGATTGCTGTAATGACAGTGAGATCTTCCAAAATTTTCTATGACACACATCACTTCTGCATAACCATTCCCATTTGCCTGACCTGTAACACTGGCCATCATATATAAAGCAGCCCCACAGCAGATCCCAAAGCCTGGGGACCTTTTACTAATCTGCAGACAGATTTCATCCCAGTGCCTATGTACTTGTAATTGTTGACATGTTTGCAGAATGGGCTGAAGCTTATTCCTGCTTCAGAACTTCAGAAGAGACTTGGTATGCTGATTTGGCATTCCTCTTACATTAGGTAGTGCATGAGGCACTCATTTAACAAGACAAGTGATTGAAGATATTTGCAAAGCTTTAAATGTTAAGCAGCACCTGCATTGTGCATTGTGCCTACCATCCTCAATCCAGCAGTGCAGTAGAAAGAATACAGTCTGGACTGACAAAGAATTGTGCTAAGATGTGAAGAAACAGCACTGGAATGGACAGATGCAGTGCTGCTAGCATTGTATTATGTAGCACAGCAAATGGGAAACATCAGCTTTCTCTTCATCATATCCCCGTGAGGTGGCACTGCATAAATGTGAATTTTTATTTAAAAGAGGAGTCATGTCTGACTCAGTAGTCATTCCTGCCTACTGTACTTAATTTCAGACTCTGCTATCATAGTCTGGTTTCCTATCATCATCCAAGAAAATACCAGATCTTGCTGTGCAAAATGTTGTAAACTCTTCTCAGCTGTCAAGGATGCTGGATGCTCTGTAAAGGAGAAAGAGCAAGGAGCCATAGGTGATGACTGGCAGGGAAGGGACCTCGCCAGCCAGGGATCAGCCTACAGTGACCAAGCAAAATGAGCAGGCCTACATCACAGAATCATAGAATCATGGAATGGCTTGGGCTGGGAGGGACCTCAAAGAATCATGAAGCTCCAACCCCCCTGTCGCAGGTAGGGCCGCCAACCTCCATACTTAATAGTAGACCAGGCTGCCCAGGGCCCCATCCAACCTGGCCTTGAATACCTCCACGGACTGGGCATCCACAACCTCTCTGGGCAGCCTGTTCCAGTACCTCATCACTCTCTTGTAAAGAACTTCCCTGATATCCAACCTCAATCTTCCCTCCTTCAACTTACAATCATTTCCCCTTGTCCTGCCATTTTCTACCCTGCCGGTATCATCTGAGCATCCAGGCTGCTGTACAACTCTGAGATAATAAGCAAGTTAGAATGCAAGTCTGTGAGTTAGGACTGGGGCCCGTGATAAGGTCAGACACAGTCCAGAGATCTTCAGGCAAGCCTGCAGTGATGGGTCAAGTCCAGAAGTGCACCTGTTGTTCAGAGGCTGGATCAGTGGTGTACATGTCTCTCCTGGGCTCAGCTGCAACATGTCTGAAGATGTGCCCTCCAACAGTGCTGCTCAAAGGAGTGTTCAGGCCTGTGGGGCTCGTAGGATTATGGACAGGAGGTGGATGGTGGCTCAGGAGGCTAATCAAGGCTTTTGGTGTCCCCCTCCCAGGTCCTAACATCAGATTGTCCATTAGGGCTCCTGCTGGCATCACCTCTTTGCAATTGCAGCTGTGCCTTTCTGATGTCTGAAATACCTGACATCATATGTTGGTGTTTAGTAACAAGATAAAGGCAGTATCCAAGAGTGAACTGAATGGGGAGTTGCCAGCAGCCTTCACTGGTAGCTTTCCCCTTCTCTGCTCGTCCTTTCTTGGCCCCATGCAACAAGTTAACACAGACAAAACCTCAAATGTGGATGAACAAATCTATTTGTCTTAAAAAATGTTGCAAAGTTTATATTTTCTTCCAAGTAGAATGAATTCCCTGATTGGACTCCCTTTACTTGAAGCTGAAGTGCTGCAGCTCAGGGAATAAGCTTTGTAATACAGAAATGTACAGTCACACCTCAATACATATTGCTCATGAATTCTGTAAGTGAAACTTTACAAGTTATGACACTAAAGCTTCTATGTTAAAATGCACGTACTCTTTTGGAAGCAGAATAATGGCAGTACAGTCTTCTTAGGGTATTTGAAACAAAAACACTAAGTGTCTTTGAGACTTGAATTTTCAAACTTAACCGAACTGATAATGTTATTCTATTTGTTTATTTATTTTACTGGCACTGAACTACTTCTTTCTTAGAGTGGGAGGAGGATTGAGAAATTTCAGCTTGACAGTTGAAAGGTCTGGGTGAAATCCACACTGAAAATATGGCTAGAGGGGAGCTGGAAGACTGCTAATTACTTGACATCACCACCAGAGGATAATTTTGCTTTGCCGATTTAATCAATCTGAGGCAAAAACAGATGTAACAATGACAATAAAAATAGCAGCTTTTCTCCTTGACTGTAATATCAGTAGGAATTATATTGATTTTTCTGCACGGGTGTACCTGGCAGGTTTGGTCTTTCCCCAGAGCTGCTCCAGAGGGCACTCTTTACCTTAAATTCACGTATTGCCCAAGAAAAGCGCAGAACTTTAGTAATGCAGACTTAAAAGTCTGTTTGCCACTGAAGTGCAAATGTCATTTTATCACTTCACTGGTCACAAAACCCTCTCTGGCCTTTCTAAGAAACAATATATCCCAGTGTTCTTTCTTTCCAACATATGCTCCAGAAGGAGCCAGATGTTTATTATGTTTAGTAAGATTGGCTGGAAGATTGAGATTGCTGTAGACAAAATATTTCAGAGAAAGAATTATGTTGCATTTTAGCTGGAAAGTTGTGATAGGGTATGTCATAGAGAGGTTTTCTTGCTTATTTGTTTCCCCATCATTCAGTGCTGAGTGCGTAAGCCAGCCTTCATTCTGGCTGCATATGGTAATAGCTTCAGCTCTATCTTATTAGTAGATGATGCCAGAAAGGGAGGACAAGGCAGAAATAAGTTGCCTGGTACAGTGAGCTTTTTTATCTGTTCTGAAGGTGCCCCAGGATAGAGCGGTGCTCTGTTACCTAGATAGAAATTAGGGATGAGTGTCCATAGGATGGCACTAAAACACAGTGTGTTTCCTAAATGTATGTGTTGAGCTTAAAATCGGGATCATGTGGCTGTGACACACAAGCCTGCATTCAGCTTCTGGACTGTGTGTAAGCCCACAAATAAATTCTTTATCCTGTCAGGGCTTTGCTTTTTTGTCTGTGATGTGTATGTGTGTGTGCGTGCACAGGAAGGACATCTCACTGATCATTCAAGAGTCAGTGAGGATAAATGTTGCTGATGGAGTGCAGAGGCTGGGTCTGCGTCAGGGGAGGATGTACACTGCAGCACACGGTACACCCAAGCCATTTTTGCTCTCATAGAAAGTCTAACTAAACCTGTTTCCCTCTGGGAGAATTGCAAGAGCTTTATTTCTAAGGCAGTAGCAAAGGGGCAAATTCCTACTGTCTGCTTTTGACTTTGGCAAGAACGAATAAGCATGGGAGAAAGGGCATGCTATCGACTTGACAAACCTGAGTCCTGTCCACACACTCTAGCAGGAAAGTGCCTGACAAATGTGTTCTTTGTTTCTTCCTCACCCCGATTTTGTGCAGCTGTTCTATTCCTCCAAGCCCAATGTAATGGTGGGAAAGAAAACAGCTCTCCCGGGGAAGGAATGAGGAACAATCTGGGGCAGGGACTGTTATTTTTCTACATGTGTACTCACGGAGTACTGTCCCTAGCCCATGGGGCCCAGGTGCTCACTATAACAAAGTCGGTTCAATAAACCTGCCAAAAGGCTGGAAGGAGCAGACAGAGGTATCAGGGCCATATGGGTGGTCAAGGGGACACTTAAGGGCTTGAGAGCATTACCATCCATGCTGATGTCCCTAAAACTAGGCTCTGTCTCCCGCAGTCCTTTTTCCACCATTGGTGCTGGTTAAGCCTTCTATCCTAACAGCTAGGAAGGCCTCCTTGGCCACTGTGTACATAGCAGTGAGCGGTCCTTGTCCCTGCCTCAGCTGGATGGAGAACACTGCCTAAATAAGAGAATACATAGGAAGAACCATGCAAAACGAACACAGAAGTGGGATTCCGGTAACCTTTGTGGTAGAAAAAGTGAGACGAATAGTGGGACAAGGAGGAAGAAGGACGGCTGTTCTTTGGGAAACAAGAAGTTTGATGTATAGGATTCACTGCCATACCTGGAACAGCCCTGAATTAGTGAATAGTGCTCAGCCCTTTTGTGCTTAGTCCTGCTCAAGACGCCAGAGTTTAGGCAGCAAGGCTGCCAGTCAGGAAACTGAAGTGTTTGGATCTGTATGGTTTTCAGGGACATCAGCGTGCCATCAAAGTGGGGCTTTTGTGCTCATGCAGGTACATGCAGGGAAAGGTACATTACCTCATCCAGAGATTGAGTCTGGCAGCCCTACCAAGCCCAAGGACTGTCCCAGTGAGCTGCCCCTGAATTCATCCTAAAACTAAGAGATTCACCAGGAGAAGATGAATATCTGTTTGAGACTTTGCATCAAGGCAAAACATCTAGCTGTTTTCAAAGACATTAAGGGGTGATTTTACAACTAAGCTGGTTGTTCATGAGCTGTTTGCTTTGATTATAGGCTATTCATAGGGCGTTTCCTAACTTGTTTTATCTACTGCCTGATTTGATAATAGTGTTTTAGAATAAGAAATTTAATGACTAGTGGCTAATACACACTCAAAGGATGATTTCTCTGGAGAGTATCTTATGAAAGAATCTACAGACTTTGTTGTTTTGCTATTCCTTGCATTTTGTCTGCGTCATGCATCTGTGCTTCCCACGTAAAGGTCTTTGGAGACAACAAAGTCATGAATTCCTTGGTATTATTTGAAAACAAGAATGCAGGGATGTGGTAGGAAAGACAGATCTTCGCTTGCAGGAAGCTGCAGAATCTGCAGGGCATGTTGATGTCAGATGAGATGCAACTGACTTAGTGTGGCAAGAGTGTGCTGAACAGCAAGCTGTCTGGACTGATTGGCAGGGCTTTGAACTAGATTAGACAGGGGAAGGGGATGTACTTCTGAGTGAGAAAAAAGGAGCCAATGAGCAATGACATTTTTGGAAGCAGCAGGGAAAAATCTCTGATTTATCCCAGAGGAATTAGGGACTATCCTCTAGAAGGGTAACATGACTTCTAGCCCAGCTGAAGTGCCTCTACACCAATGGGTAATAAGCAGGATGAGTTGAAAACCATAATGCAATTAGAAAACTTTGATTTAATTGCTATCATGGAAATGCATTGGAGTACATCAAACAACTGGAAACTGCAACTGAGGGCTACAGGCTTTTTAGAAGAGATAGCCTCCAGGGAGAGCTTACTGTGGGTTTTCAGTGCTTAAAGAGGGCTCATTGAAAACGTGCAGACCAGCTTTTTACAAAGTCTAATAGTGACAGGACAAGGCTTTAAACTAAAAGAAGGGAGATTTAGGTTAGGAGGAAATTCTTTACTGAGAGCAATGAGGTCCTGGCACTGCTGCCCAGGGGGGCTGTAGATGCCCCATCTTTAGAGATGCTCACTACCAGGTTGGATGTGGCCCTGGGCAGGCTGATCTGGTGGGGATGCAACCAGTCCATGGCAGGGATTTGGGGCTGAGTGCACTTTAGGGTCCTTTCCCATCCTATCTGTGATTCTGTGATACTGCTAGAATTCTGTGATACTCTAGAATGCTGATCTCCAATCAGTGATCAAAGGGTAAAAGAACTGTGTTTGTTCTGTCAGAGATTTTGGTATCTATCTCCAGATTTTTCAGATAGAGGTTAAGAATAGAAAACAAAAACCTATTATTAGAAGTATGGCAGTTCTGAAACATTATTTCTTTCTTAGGGGATCTTTACAAAACATTTAAAGAAGTTTTTAGTAGTCTGTTTATCAAAGCAAATACATTAGAGGATCAGAACATTGCTACTGTCTATTAAAATCTATTAATGATAAACAACATGAAATTAAAGCATTTTTCATGAGATATATCTTTCTGAGGGATGTACTGGAGGTACTATGCATCTGAGAGATGCTGCTCCACAAGCAGGAAGCGTTTGGCAATTAGTGGATGAAACCTGGAAGGCAGTGCTACACTTTGCTCGCTGCAGCACCGTTGAGAAATGTCTGCCAAGTCAATATGTTGCCAGAGTTGGGAAGCTTTGAAAACCAAGTTCCACAGCAGGCAGGAGGTTATCAGTGAGAAAGTTCTTCCTCTTCATTGGTGTTTCATCTATGGCAGAGTCTGGTGTGCCGGTCTTGCTCTGGCAGGAGTTGGTGCTGCCTTTTCTTTCTCGTAGGTGTGTTTGGGGAGTGGGATCTGCCCTACAAAGAGCTGTGTAGAGCTTTTACACTTGCTTGAAAGCAAAAACCAAAGATTTTGGAAGTTGACTATTATCAGCTGAGGGCATGAGCATTATGTTTTAGTTTTCACTCTTGGCTTGTGTTACCCTTTCGTATTCACGAATGTAAGACCTGGTGGTATGTTGCTGAATAATCAGATCTTTATTGCCAGTGTTTGATGCGTGCTAGTGGCAGTTCAGCTCATGAAAGGAATGCATCAGTGACAGGCCATGTTTCCCACTCTGTACCTATTACCCCCTAAGAATTTGATTCTGTCAAACATTCTGTATATATGAAGAAACTCTCCTGACTTAGAAATGCTTAACAAATACCATTAGACAATGTACACACAACTATACTGACTGCCAAAGACAGGCCTCCAATCAATTGATGGTTTGACTCTTGATATTACAAAATAGGATTTGGGGAATGAAGCTCAGAGAGATGTTTGAATTAATTGAATAATTCATTTTAGCATTAACATGATGAAAGAATAGATCTCCTGTTGGGAATTAATGTATAATGCATACATGAAACTTTCTGTATGCCTTTTATCATTCAGAGCAACTGCAGGCAAGATGGTAATGTGGAAACAATTAAAATTTAAACAAAGGAAATTTTTGTAAAGATTTTTTTGAAGGAGAAGTAAAATTGCAAATATTTCATAGGATTTATGAGACTTTTTTTTTTTTCCTTTTTTTTCAAAGTGATGCAGAATTCAGAACATATACGTAACCAATCTGTCTTCCCATGGGAGAATAAAAAACTGTGTTTCTTAAACATAAGAGAATAAAATTCCAACCAGCAAGTGAAGAAGACATATACTGGATTTTTTTATTTACATAAATTACATTGCTTATAAGAGTCCTCAAATATAACTTGACAAAGGTATAATGTTGGTTCAAACTGAGTGGAAGGGTGGGAGTGAATAGCTTGCTATAAGCCAGCTTTGTGTTATCATCTTCTTCCAATCCTCGACCTTGGGTCTCCAGGAAGAAATGTGTCCACTCCATAAGAGCTGACTTCTGGAAAGTAGTAATGGAGTCCCATGCAAGCTCTTCAGCCTGACTCAGGCCATCTTTTCTGAGGGCAGTGACTCATCAGCATTGGTGGCACCTGCCAGCCTCTGGTTGGAAGTTTTCTTCATGTAACAACCAAATGAAAATGTCAGCAGTGAATCTAGGTGCCAAAACTTGGCTTTCCCTGTTCCTTGCGTGATGAGGACTAGACTCTGCTTATCTTAGAAAGGAAATCCAAAAATGGACCTTAGATCTGTGAGTTATTCTTGTTGTTAATAGAAAAGCACCAGTGCAATTTTTCTTTCTAGAGCAAACTTATAAATAGTCCACAGGGCACATATGTGTAAGATTGGTTCTGTTACAGAAAAATGACTGTAATGTGAATTCAGTTAGTTAATAATGACATATTTTGATGGTGTTTTTAGTGTTTTCTGACATTTCTTGTTTATGATTGGAACTGAGGAAGAGAGAGACTTTCCAGCCCGTAAAAATGTCTTTCCTGAATATAAAGCACATGCAAATAATGCAGAAAAATTGAGATGTAATGATTTGTGTTCTTTCACTCCCTAATCTTATCCACCAAACAGTCCTAAAAACTTTCTGTCAGGGAATAGTGATGCATTTTGATGCTTTTTAACAAAATACTTCTAGACTTCTGTGCAGAGTTATTTAAAGTGATTTTCCTGAACCATTTGACAGAACTCCATTAGACATCCCAAGATCAGTCTAATTATTAATAAAAGGAGAGCTCCAAATGCAGAAATAGAGATCTGGGGCAGCATCTGCAAAATGCTCAGTTTTGAAAGCCAGGCGAGTAAATTTTAGTCTGCCCTCATAGGTCACAACATTCTGGATGTGAATTTGGCCCTGACTAGTTCTAGCTTGCGAATCCCTTTAACTGTTGCGATTGTTGTAAACTCAAGGATTGTTAAATTAGACAGCAGCTCTGTGTACCTAAAACAAGCAGTGTCCAGGGCTCTTAAGATGCAGTCTTGCTGCAAAATGTTTGAGGCACCTGCCTCAGAAAACCCTGTGAAAACTCCTTCTAGGTTTGCTTCCGCAAATGTTTATTAATGCCAGCTTTAATTTATGCTCCAAAGTCCCATATTGTTCAGTGTTCAGAGAAAGCAAGCCCTCTGCAATGAAATATTAGACGTGCTTCCAGACTGCAGCTCCAGGAGCTGTAGTTGCATGCTGGAGAACAGATGTTCTCCTTACTCAGTCTTTGGACTATTTGCATTGTGGTGTTTGTAATTCATGGTCTAATGATGTAATGTGTTTTGAAATTATGCTATAAAAAGAGGCCTTCCCCACACAGAATTCAGCACCAAGCCAGGAGCTGTGGTGGCACCACTTTATTACCCAGAGCTAATTCCTGGTACTTGCTTTTGTACAGTCCCTGACTTGGGCCCTAAACAGTATTTTTCAGTTGGAGAAAAACCCCTCATGCACACATATATTATGAATGTTTACACTAAGAATGCATGTATATGCATGGCTTGTACTACTGGAATCTTTTGCTCTATTTCTTGATGCTAAAAGAGTCACTGGTGAATTAGATAATGTACCTATTTGAGGGTTGAGTTTTATTGAGAGAAAAATGATCTGATTGTGATTGTTGAGTGAAGGGCTGAATTCAGGGTCTTTTGGAGAACAGGTCAGAGCAACTCATTGTAAGCTGCTTCTTTTTGGAAACTCCTCTGGCTTGGACTAGATGCTTAATCTCAGCAGCTGCTGAATTTTTTTCACAAGAATATAAAGGCAACAGAACACTGCAAATTCCCCATGAAGCTAATTCTCTTAAATTCCTCTGTTACTGTTTGCTAGAGAAGGCAGTATTTCTCTGCACTGAAGGACTGCTGTAACTTGGATATCATTATAAAGGAGGTTCCTGAAATGAAATGAAATAAAAGCAGCAGCAAGAGCACAAATCACTATTCTATTTCAGTCTGTCTCTCTGGATTAGACTTTGCAGAGTAATAAACCTAGCGGGCTATGTCTTGATCATGGTGGGTGTTTATTAGGACGATGCTTGCATCAACAAAACATGAAAAATTAAGTTCAGACTTGCTTTGGTGTTGTGTGCTGTACATATATATGGTCAGCTGATCTGGTAAAATGAAATGCAAATCTCCAAATACCATGGTTACTAGAGAAAGTGTTGCAGCATTACTTTCTTGCAAGGGCTCAGAAAATGAGAGATGGATTGAATGAAGAGTTTTGCTTCTGGAGGTATGCAGAAATATATGGTGAGTTCAGTGTCTCTGCTATAGACTATTATCACTGCTTCTCTTCTCAGGCTGGAATAAGAAGCTGAAGAACAAGCTGCCTGTTGAGGAGGAGATTATACACTTCACTTGTAAGAGAGAAGCATCAACTTAATATTGCTATTAAGTTGTGATTTAACAAAGCTTACATGACTTAACAAAATTTGTGATGACAAGGTCACCTGGTTATGTACTGAATAGAGAATAGAGTCACACAACTGTTAGGGAGATCCTCCCATTGAGTCATGATGTTCAGAATAAACCCCTTGTCCTATGGTTTATGTCTAAAGGATTGTATGCGCAGTTAATCCTTTATATCACTCAATACCATATAGCAAGTTATCAAGCTATTTGCAGATAAGAAGTCTCCCAGTCTTGCAAGAAGTAAAATTTCAAGAAGCTAGCTATTAGTCCCATACCAGTTATTTGTAGCAGGTAAGGAATCTCTTGATCTCAGTGAATAATGTGGAGAGGAAAACCTTGCTCAGAGGACAGATCCCAGCTGCAGCTTAGTGCAATGCAAGCTCCACAGGCTCTGGGCTGTCTGCTCTTTATGGAGTAAGATGATTGACTACTGATCATATTTGCATACTAGCCACATTGGGTTGGTGCTATCTCCTCTGAATCTACATTGAGCCTGGTTCAGCTATCACAACCAGACCTGAGCATCACAGCCGCCACTGCTGGTTATCACCTTGGCAGGGTTAGGGGTCAAATGTCAGTTTTGGGGTGGGCCACAGGGAGTATGCTGCCATGCTGCCGTTTCAGTTTGTAGCATACTGTAGACAGCAACTAGAATCACAAAGTCATAGAATTATGGAGCCATTTGGGTTGGAAAGGAGCTGTAAAGATCATGCAGTTTAAAACCCACTGCCATTGTCAAAGACATCTTCTACTAGATCAGGTTTTTCAAAGCCCCAGTCAACATACTCTTGAACACTTAAGCATGTAGAAGAAATGGGAGTTTACAGGTCCACCCCACAAGCTCATTCTCCTTGTGGAGAAGGCAGGGAGAGGTGCCCTTTTAGCAACAGTTACTAGAAGCTGGGGGAATTCAGAAGACCTGTTTTTTTCCAAAGTCAGTCACACCATGGTGGCGTGGTGACATTTCCTCACTAGCCTGAAGCACACAATTTTAGAAGTCAGTGAACTTTATCTGTATGTTCTGGCTAATCTTATTTGGATAAATAGATTAGCTATATCATATTTTTTGAGGTACTAAACTGTGCTAAAATTTCAATAGGTAATTATCACCTTATCAAGCCTGCTATTTTACTAGAATTTTTTTGTAAACATTGTGGCTGTTGCACTATAGTAAAATAGATTTTATTGAGTTACCTATAATGACAAGTTGCTGACACACTGCACCTTTCACTTCTGGACATTTTGTGATGTGACTTTGGAACCAGTGTTTCAAAGAGAGTGCAAGATGGCTCTGATTGCCTTCTCTGAACAAGCTATGAATTACTTCACTGCTTCAGACACCTTGGAAATATTTCTCTTTTCTTATCACTCTGGAACTCTGAATTGAAGTCATGCAGTTAACAGGAAGGGGAGAGAACTCAATATCTTATAGGAATTAACCTGGCCAGCAAAACTCGTGCAAGATTTAAATGCTAAAAGAGGGGAGTCATATTTTTATCACTGTGCAGAAGAGAAGGCAGTGGTGGTGGAGTTAGTTTTTATTGAGTCTTTCTGATGAAAGATTCTAATAATACCTGGTAAAATTACAGTATTAACTACTGCACTGTAGCATTTGAAACACTAAGGCAAGCTTTACTTTCCCACTAGTTTTTCTGCACATTGCTAGGTGGCCTCTGCTTACCACTGCTGATTAGTTGCTTCAAACATGTTTGAAACTGCATTGAAAAAAAAGATAAAAACAGAAAAAAAAATGGGTAAAATTAGCAAAAAAAAGCAGTGTCTGGTTGACATTTTTGTGTGTGAAGTATTGCACAGGTGTCAGGGTTATTTCCCCAGAAAGGACAGGACAGTTGCTTATTTGTAATTAGGTTTCATTTGAAAAGTTTGAAAGAAGGAGAAAAAAAAAAAATCCCTTAGTCAAGTTGTCCTTTTTGGTAACCTGTTGGCTTCAATGGAGTTTGATATGATTAAGCAGAGATGTGCCAGCTTCCTTCTTTCTATGCTTCACACTACTCAGTGGAGCACATTTGCCAGGAGCTTGATTCGTAGTGTAGCCTTCAGATAGGCACAGATGGAAACGAGCAGGTTTCCCCCTCCCCCCCAACTGATTTCAAGTTCCAGCCATTCAGCAAGGTCTTTGGGACTCAGCTGCATTTGGTTTAAGGTAGAGCCACACTGAGGCATTAAACATGCTTACAGGTGTGTTATTTTACAGCTCGTGGTGGGTGCAATAGGCTAGGACACTAGTTTTATTGGGAACGCTCCAGTTACAGAGCCTCTTGATGGTCAAAAGACACATACAGTTGTCTGGCTTTAGAAAAACCTAGGTAACAGAGGTGACATAGTGAGCAGGTGAACAGATCACGGAGAATCATGCTGAGGTTTCACTTTAGGGTATGTTTTAACGTTGTGGTCAGGATCTGGGTCACTTACTTGGCCAGGCCTGAGCATGGCTATGGCTAAACTGGAAACAGATAAATGTAAAACGTACCTCTAGTAGGAACTGAACCTAGTTAATGGCTTAGCAATTAAAACTGATTTAATTGAGCCTCTGGGTCCATGAGCAGCTGTGTGGGTGGATGCACAGGTGAAGATGATTGGGACCATTAAGGGCACCTGTTAGTGCCCTAAGTTTCAGCTTTAGTTAGCATGCAAACTGTGAACTGTGAGCAGATAAAAGGTTGCTTCTGTTCTGACCACTTCTTGTGTAATTAAGATAATTTCGTAGTCTCTTCTGCTCGCTTTGCTCAACTTGAACAGTGAAAACTTCTGAAATCTGTTTTGTAGGAGTTAAGGTAGGTGAAAATATTTTTTATTTGACTCTATCAGAACTGCTAAGGAGAAGCTTTTGGCTGTATGGGTGGAATGGTCAGATCCTTAAAGATGAGAAAGAGAACAGTGCCTGAGGAGGAGTTCTGTGTAGCAGGCAATGCAAAACTTTCACGTACAAATTTTTTGTGTATCTATAGGTAAAATATTTTACATTTTCCTAATGGGTTCTAGGTTTTCATTATGTGTAGAAATAGCATTTTGAAGCATTGAATCCTTTTTCTTAACATCTAAAGATTGAATTAACTAATGCGACAAATTGCTGTTTTGAAAAAAGCTAAAAGCTCCTTGCGTGCTGTATCACAGTGACCTTGTGCTATTGCTCTTGCAAGGGCAATCTGAAGCTGCTTTTTCCTTGTGCACCAACCTCCTGTGGATATTGAAGAGTAAGAAATGTGAGCTTCCCTGTTCTGGAAGTTGAGCTAGAAATACTGCGGCATCAGGGTTTCTTGAGAGGTTTCCAGCATGTCTTGTTTTGGACTAGCTGGACATATGGTAGGAACAGACTTTCGTGTGGTGTTTGAGTTGTGTTTTTCCACTGATATTCACTGATAAAACTAGCAAGGGCAGAGGGATGTGAAAATAATTAAGGCAACAGATAAGAATAATTTGCTTTTTCAGAGCTCAAAAGTTTGCTTTTGGCTCAGCAGAAGCTTTGAAGAAATTTCAAACTAGAATTACAGCTTTAACTGGTGGCATAGAGTTGTTTTTTTTTTTTTTAAGGTGTTGAGTACGGGTTTTAATGTCTGTGTCTGTTATTATATTAGCATTTGCTAATGTTTGTGAATAGATTCTGATTGAGTAAATAGTGAAAGAGGACTTTATGATGCTGGGAAAATTGGTTTCAGAGTCTGAAGAGAGTGGTATTGACCAGAGAGAGGAAATAAAGAAACAGAACATAGTGAGAAGATAGAGCCACTTGAGCCTTTGGCCTTCTGAACATATAAGCTTGTTTAACTTATCCATTACTTCTGTTTTGAGGGCTGTGTCCTGCTTCCCACTTTCATTTGGCACTGGGTCTTTTCTGTCTATTGTTCTCAGTAGGAAAGTGTGGGCACAATGCTGATTTCCTAAGTCTAGACCAGTGTTTCTGGTTAGGGACATTAGTTACTGCCATCCTGGTTTGCAACCATTTACGCAAGACGAAGGCATTGCAGATTGAAATCTTAATCTTGCAAGCCTTCGCATGTGATACGTGTTGAAAAACTTGCATTTGAAATGAATTAATTCACCCCTCAATATAAATCTTTCCATTCCTATTGCCTTCAGCCCTTCCTATCCTAGAATCACCAGCAGTAACCAGCTTTTCATGGGCTGATGTAAACAGAGAACTGCAGAGTGTCTCTGATCTCTAGCTTTCCACATGAGTAGTGGCACAATTAATCACTTAATAAGTTTTACAGTTAAAATTCAGTTATCAGCTGTCTTTGGGGATCCTATATTAGATGCCAAGTGCTTGTGAGAGTCTGGGTCAAGTGAGGAGTTCCAGGTGCTTAGAAGAGGCATAAAAGAAAGCAGGCAAACTTCACAGCTGGGCTGTTCTTATTGACTTAAAGGTTTGTTTGAAGGTACCAGAAAATTGCTTAAAAAACCCCCAAACAAACATGTTTTCAAAGAAAGCAATCATATACTCCAGTCCCTTCTGCAGAAGAAAAAATTATGCACCCTCTGGGTTTGTTTGTTTTTCTTAGCAAACCTTGAAGCTACATTAACTTTAAACAAGTACGTGCTGCTCCCCTTCACAATTCTCTTCTTTGAAGCTATTTGAGTTAATGTTTGTTGGGGGACCTGAGGAGGAAAGAGACAGAGCTGGGTCTTAGACATTCTCTTCACATCAGAAAGGTGTATGCTTTTATACCTGTGTTCCAGGGAGAAAATTACATATTGCTATGCTATATAGCCTGGATCTCTCATTTATTTACAGCAACATACCTATAAACTTAGCTTTAATTCTCTGGGGAGATTTTGGTGTTGTGATTATGCATTTGATTCCCTGCATTAATCTTGGGAGCAGGTGAAACCATCACCCGCTGAGGGCTTTTTGTATTCATTCAGTGTTTGGGAGCTGGAATGCTTCTCTTCCAGGACAGCTCATATATTGGAGAGCAGGGAGGAAGGGTGCAATGGATAAGAAAGGATGGAATATTTCTTGCTGGGGGAATTTCTCACTTATCTGAGAGGAAGATGCCAGGTCAGACAAACCATACAGGTTGTCTTCAACTGTTTTTTATTTGTTTTTCATTATTAATTGATAATTATAGCTAAGCCTTGTCCAAGGATGTAGGTGAGAATCCAGGAACCTAGTGGGAAGTTCTGTTAATGTTAATTTTAATAATATAAAAGCTAGTTAGGGCTGACTGGCAAGGGGTAAGTACCTCCCCAAAAGCTGTATCTGGCCTAAGTAGACAAGTGGGAGCTGGGTACAGCCCAGCCATAGTCGAGGAAACCCATTCCAGGTATATGGACAAGAGCAGCCTTCAAGCCTGATTGCCCAGGCTGTGATGGAGGTGCTCAGCACTGAAGGGGCAGCACAGCTGGCTCTCAGCTCCTGCTGCATGGCTTGAAGTGGTGAAGTTGTTAGGACTTCTGTACTGTTACTTCAGATCAGGTGTGATTCCAGCAAAATCAGAGTTTGAGCAAGGCCAAACCAGCCTTATTTTTGTGCACAATATCTGCAAGGCCTTCTGAGCTTTGGATCTGCACTCTCAGATCATGACAAGATCCTTGCTTGCAGGGAGGACAAGGTTGCACAAGGCAGTATGATGACCCACCTGACATTCAGAGGGCTTTTGTAACAGTAGTCAGGGAGAGGGTAGCCCAAGTTTCAACGCCTTGCTCCAAGCGTTATGTGGTTTTTGTCATCTTCTGGGCTGATACTTTATATGTCATGCTTTGCCTACAGTGTAGTTTCTCTTTTCTACCTGAATGTGCAGTTAGGAGACACTGAGGAGATGTCATGCATATCTGCTTTGACCATTGCAGACCTTAAGGCACTTGGAGAGCTCTGCTCTCTAAGAGCTTGTGGTGAAGCAGAACTTGAAGGGCTTGTTGCCTCCTGCCTTTTCTTGGCTGTAAAGCTAAGCTTGTAAAGTGATCTCAGCCTTAAGGGATGCTCTCTGCCTTACTTCCAAGTCCCTTGCACTTGATGTGCCCAAGAAGTGGAAGAGGAAGAGCATAGCTTGAGAACTCTGCTCTAGAAGAATTCTGATGTTTTAAGCATCAGACATCTGCGTATTTCTGTTTGCCTTACATTGAGCTAAATATTGCATTGGTTCATTAGGAACCTTTCTGTAGATTTGGCTATACATTGGATTAGTTGATGGTTTCTGGATTAAGCAATACCTTAGGCATGTGCTTTGCACTTGAGTCATTTTCACAGGATGAATGCACTTGGAAAGAGCCTTTTTAGGAAAGGATTTTAGCATTTGGGTATGCTGTTTGTTGGCTGAGATGTGGGGCGTTAACTATATTATTCCTTGTGAATAAATAAGCTCATTTAGATCTGCCCCTGAGGATTCTATCCAGTCTCCTATTGCCATCTGTTTTAATAGAGGCTGGGAATTTAAATATCTATGTGGATCAGTTTGTAATTCCTGTGTGTGTCAGTATCCCTCTGTTGCTCTGTAGTGTCAGCGACCATTGTAGAACCCGTGTACTCTCATGTTGAGCAAACATTGCAGACATTTAAGACATAGAGGAGAGAGTGACATACAGAAGATAAAACATGGATTCAAATAATTGTAATTTTGATTCCAATGGCAATCCTAATGTTGACTAATCATCATAGATTGTTTACTTACCACTTACTGACATGTAGTATAAAATAATAGGGGGACTTTTGCTATTGCAGTATTTCTTTCCCTTCATTTCTGCTAAGCTACTATTTTTTGGGGGGAAAGGACTGTCTCTACCTACATGTCTGATTCACAGTAATAGGTCACTAAGTTCCAGTTCAGAGAAGTAACATAACAGAACTGAAATCAGCCATGTGAGTCAGAGTATATTATTAACACTTCTTTGGTTTGAGGGGCTGTGCAGCCAATGCATTAGGCACTGGAGAGAGATAATGGGAAATGCACTGGCATTTTCAAAACAATGCAGTAAGCACTTAGAACTTGCCTAAGCCATTAGAGGACTGTGGTTGATCTTAAGTGAAACTTTTTCAAACATCTGTTCCATGTGTAAGGAAATTTAGATTTAAAATTGTTATATTCTGTTGTACTCATAATGGCACTTAGGGCATATAGCTTGGATTTCCAGAGGTATTTAGATGTTTAAAAAATGTAAGCAAGTGTCTTGAGACGACCTCAAAGCTATTGAAAATCCCACTGGGAATCTCTTGCCTATAGGATAGACATAGGTTTGAAAAGGTAATGCTGGCGACTTGCATGCAACAGCATTGCTGTTTCTCCTGTGCTCTTAGCCCTTACCCTCTCTCTGGGTTATGAGTATTTTGCAGCATCAGGCAAGAAACAATTTTTAAGTGAAGGAATATTACTAGTCAAATTGCTATCATTGTGAGGGAGATTGTTTTACCTCCGCTGCTTTTCAAAGTAGTGGTGAGTGAGATAAGAGAAGCCTCTTAATAATTTGTGATTCTTAGTGCATGAAGCAGCAGTTCTTTAGGAGGTTGTTTTCCAAACCAGTGGTCATCCTTTGGGCTGAGGTGTTTTTTTTTTTTTTTTTTTTTAACTCTCAAGTGCCCATCTGAATGGGAAACTGTGTGTTACCATGGGAAGTTCATATGAAATCTGCACTACAGAAGCTGTGGCTTAAAGGGTGGTTGAGAAGCATATTGTATGCATCTGGTACGTTTTCTTTACCCTGACATCAGATGCTATAAATAAGATTTGTTTAGGGCAGTGTTTCTCAGTCTTGTTGAACTGAAAAGCAATGCAAGCTCTCCGAAAAAGGTTCTGTGTGCTCTTAAAAATCAGTTTTTCTTTGCAAGCAAATGTATTTTGGGTCACATCGTGAGTATGTACTTACTCCTTTCATTTCTCTACTTTTTATTTGCTCATGTGCACTTCTAAAACTTTTGGCTGTTGTTTCATGTGCTGTTTTACATCAAGCTGTTTTAGCATGTGAGATTTAGGGCTGGGTTCAACCATGTATTTAATTTCCAGAAAGCCCTGAGTGATTCAAGCTGATTGCTGCCTACAAGTACTGACCATTACAGGTGTCCTATGATGAAATTCCCATAAAAGGGAACTTAAGGCTTAACTGCACTCTTTTCCTGAAGGTCAATCATAGTATCTAAAGAGCTAGGAGACTAGTTGATGAGGCTGCTTAGTTGAGCACTACTGTATCTGGTGCAAGCAGTGCATCAGGCACTTCTCATCAGGGCTGTACTGAGATGCCCTGCATTGGAATGAGGAAGCTACAATTGAGTTTCATAAAAACTGATTTTCTTTTGCTGTCACACAGGAATGTTGTATCAATGCTTAATGTCCAAATTGGCTGATTTTGTTGTTTTTTTCCTCCTCCTGTGAATACTGTCACTCTTTCACTTATGCTTCAATGTCACTTCACTACAGATTTTGAAACCTGAAAGAGTCATTTTATATTAACTTCTGACAAGAAATGACAGGTTTCCTGTTGATTTCAAGCACTGGGATTTTGTCTATTTTTTTATGTAGGCTATAGAGACAGAATTTAATAGCATCTTGTAATGTCCTAGAGTAAAACAAAGCAAAATATTTGTGTCAGATTTTATTGAGAGGGAGGTTTGAGAAGCTGGTTAATTAGCTGAGACTAATTCAGCAGCGAGGCTGATGTTTGGATGCAGGTGCCTGCGTGCCATAAGCTTTCTCCTATCCTCGAGGCCTCTCAGACTCTCTCTGCCTGAGTGCAGATCTTTCCTTGTCTCGGGCTGAAGAGCAGTTGAAGGTAAAGGTATTTTGGATAGGGATGAGCATGGGATAAAGGGAGTGGTGCTTGGTGCCTTGGGAAGGTGAGAGATCTTTGCGGAGTCCATTCTTTTGTGCTTATATTAGGGAGAGTGGTTGACAGTAGATGTGAGTTTTTATTATGAACTTGTGGTATTTCTTACTATATGGTAATTAATTAAAAAGTTATTGGTTCCATCAGTGTATTTTTTACTCACTTAGCATTTCCCTTGAAGAGCACTCTTCCCTCAAGGTTTGATTTTGTACTGCTCTTGCTGCTTTGAGTTGGAGTTAGTAACAGCATCAGACAGCTGCAGCCTCGCAATTGTGAAGAGCTTGACAAAAATGACTATTTGGAAATAATTAGAGGTGAATGTGAAAAGACATAAAGATGTACATGTGACTTGTACAAACATAAATTTGCAGGTACTTTGCTAAATTGTAGCCCTATGTCATGTTCAGTAGGCTTATGGCAAAATAAACCATGGGACATGGGTTTGCGTGGTACAAGTTCCACACACTAACCTAAAAAGCTCGTCTGTTCCTGGCAATGGGCTGGAAGATGATCTATATTGGCTTTCCTTTTGTTCTGAAGCCCTGTCTACAGATGAGTGAGCCTCTCACTGAAGACTTCATTTTTAACTGGAATGCAATGCTTGTTCTTGTAATAAGGGCAGGTAACATCCAGATTTTAAAACTGTGTGGAGCAAGGAATGCTTTCCAAATCACTGTGCTTAGTTCAATTTTGGATACAGTTGGAAGGTTATGCTGGCAACATTACTAGAATTACAAACACGGCTCTAATGAGGTTATGATAATATGTGGCTAAATAGCAGCTAAAATGTGCTTAGCTTATTTAACAGAGCTGTGATTTTGTTACATTAAGGGCTTAGGTTTTTTCTTTAAAAAATGATTTTGTTTCTGGTATAAAATGAGGGGGGAAAAAAGGCAAAGAAAAGAGTTGCTCTGTTGGGATTCATAGAAATTTGATAATAACCTGAAATTATTAAGTGTTTGCAGGCAGGTACGCCTGTCTACTCCATGACTAACCAGCTCAAGATGGAATAAGTCCCTCTGGCTGGCGATGCTCATCTTTCTGATTCAGTCTTATTAGCAGAAGGGAGACTCCATGGATTTTTAATGTGGTTCTTTGGAAAACATGATTAGATGCCTGTTCCACCTTCAACTTTCTTGGCCAAAGCTACATCACTGAAAAGACTGTACTCTCAGAGGTGACAAGATGCCCAACTACCATTAGGATTTTACTAGCTATTCTGCTGTTATTTCCGTTGTTAGAGGGACTGTTCACATTGAAGCAATGAAGTTACCCTCTCTGGTAGGTGTCATTTCACATGGAAGTTCCTGCGCATTATAACATATGCGATCTGGAAAATCAAAAGAAGTTCTTGTGCTGAAAATACATAAAGGTGAAATTTGGGGCAGTGTATTCAGGAACTTTAAAAGTTCCTTAGAATTTTAAAGTAATTAATTTTTGATTCATGTAGCTATTCTGCAGCTCAACACATTTAAAATCATTTATTAAGCAAATGTGAGTAACATATTCAGGAAAAAGATAAACAAGTGCCATTAGGGATTTTACAATTTAAGTGGGAAGTTGAAAAGCAAAATGATTTTCAATCTAAAAGAAATTAATATTGCTATCTAAGTAAATGTAAAAGTAATGGGTGAATTTGCTTAAGATTTGATGTTAAAGGACAGATTAATGATGAAAATCCTTAATTGATTGTATGGAATTGAGTCCTTTCATAAATCTTTAATGCTTAATTTATTACTTTAAATATAAAAATGTAATCAGGAGACTGTAAATAAGCTATATTGCAATCTTTTGAGTTGAAATTTGTGTTCTTGCAGTTCAGAATAGCACTTTGCTGAAGAGGGATCTGTACTGATCCCCCCAAAGTTAATTTATTCAGCAGATCACGCATCAGATGTGCTAAAGTCAGAATGGCTACAACCTATCCTGACACTGAATTACAGTGGCAGTGCAGCCTCTGCCTGCAGTATTAGTGCTGTGCCCACAAGATCTGAGTGTTGCCTCAATCTGTGAAGTGCCCATGCCAGCAGCTGTGGGGCAAGCACTAAAGCTGCTGCTGTCATAACCATGATGGATGACAACACTGTCTTGAATATCAAGCTACTTCTTCTTGGCCCTGAATGGGGACGTAATTGTGCCGAAGTGATGGTTTTCAGACTGCTATTCTTGCCCAGCACAGCTGCTGAACAGAAAAACCAAAGTAACTAATGCTAGATTCATAGGGAATGAAGGCATCTCTAGAAAATGAAGTCCTGAGTGGTGCATGATGACCAGAAAATGCAGTGTGGGTAAGGCTTTGTTTTAGCATCAGCACTTTGGTTAGTGCTAGCAAGGTGTACTGTAGATAAGACATTTTATCTGCATTTGAGAGGTGGGGATGTAGGAAGATCTGCTTTGGGCCTCCCAGGGTCAGGCTTGGATTTTAATCAACATGTGCAATAATATTACTCAAAATCTTTTAAGTATTTTTGGAGAAGATATTTTAAGTGGCTGGCAATAGTCTGGAGAACAACAGATGCTAACAGTGGTAGGACACAAATAATACTATTTGTGACAGCTCATCGATTTCTTTGTCAAATCCTCAATAGAAGAATGAGAAATGAAGCTATCTCAGTGGCATTTGGGAATGCAGTGAAGCTTTTTTTTTTTTTTTTTTTAAAGCAAAAGGAAGAAAAAGCTCTTGATCAGAAAAAATAGATAACCTTTTAAAGTGTAATTATGGGTTAATCTACCTTAATTTAGAAGGAGGAAGAAGCATAAAGAGGCCAAAACTTGGGAGCAGGAGACAAATATTTAGGAATTCACATCTTGGGGAAAGGGAGAACAGTTCAGGGAAGTGCATCACTGTCTGTCTTGAGACATACAGGGAATAAGCAAGCACTGAGGTTACAGACTAATTGGTGAGTTCACAGATGAAACATCAGGAAGTACAGGGACTGCCAAGAGTCATTCTGGGTTACACCTTGAGAAAAGATTGATGCCGGTAGTCTAAGCTTCACCCTTTTTTAAATGAAAGGAGAACAAAGATAGCGATGCTATTGAGGCAGGAGATAAATTTCAGGTTGCCTGATATTCTGCCTCAGAATATTTTTTAATAAAGATGTTGAACTAAAGCAAATATTTTAAATGATAATGAATCGGCACAAAGTAAATGTTCATGCTTGAGGAGGGGATGAGACTTTGGGATTTCAGTGTACATTGACTTGAAGATAAAGGGTGAGCTGATTTGCTCTGTAAAAACCCTGAGCATCTGGCTCATGAAACTGCCAACACAGAATCAGAGTTTTATTTTTAACAAATTTCTCTATTTGCCTAGAGAATAGCTGAAGAGATATTTAAACTTAAGCAGAAGGAGGCTGAAGTATTCTCAGGAGAGCCACAGACCTCTGAGTGTGACCTTAGTTAAGATTTAAGAACATATTTTGGGGGAAAATGTAATGAGAGACCCGGAAATGCAAGTTAGGGAAATAAAAACAAGGATAACTAGAATCCATGGTGAGCAAAGATCCATTATAACATTGCAGTGGGTGACACTAGATGGATGTCAGGCAGAATTGAGTTTGGACTTAGGCCCAGAAGACATCTTGCTGCATGTGTGGACACTGCATTCAAATTTTGGGATGGCGGATTTCAAGAATAAATGCTCAATTCCGACCACTGTGTATGCAAATGGATTTTGTGGTTCTCAGCTCCTGCAGTACTTCTGCGGATGAGACTTCACAGCTGCTGTTAAAGCGGGGAAAGAGCAGGGCTGGTTGAAAGCCAAGACCCTTGCAGACTTTATTCCCTTTTAAAGCAAACTGAAGATTTTTTTGTTCTTTTTGTTTGGTTTAAGAATCCCTAGTAGGAGAGAAAGATGACTGGGAGGTGGCAGCATTTAGAGAAGTGAGAAAGTTTTCATTAGATTGTTCTTAAATGATACTGAGCTTGGGAGCACAGGGTGATAAGTGTCCTGCATTCTTCAGCTTTTACAGACTGAAGAAGCACTAGGACCTCACTTCCCTCTGTAGCAATCCTCTTGTGAATTTCTGATGAAATATGATTCCAAAGACAGCAGGTTTTTTTTTTTTCTTAAAATCTTTTCCTTAAAATTACACTTTTTTTTTTTTTTTTTTTTTTCCCCCACACCCTTGACATTCCTCAAGATTTGGATTTTGATATACTGAGTCATGAAACAGGCTTTGGCTTCAGCTCTGCCCCCACTAGGCATTGCTTGCAACTTCTGCAGGTGATTCTGGAGTTCAAGCCAGTAGGCTTTCTGTGAATTGAATGATCTAGTTCTGCTAGAAGAGTCAAGGATTTGTAAGATTCTCTGTGATCAGCCCCTAAATGCATCTAACTGCTCGTATATCTCTAGCAAGGCTGGTCGTAGATAAACTTTGGCTGGAAGCTGAAAGGAAGTTCTTGAACTTCTGAGGACCAGGAACAGATGTCAGTTTTCCTGTGGGGGATATTAAGTCTTAGTTATTCAAGCAATGACATGATCTCCTTTTGCTACATCCAAGTCTTCTTATGTGATGTTCAACTCCCAGAATTTTTCCCAAGGAGTAGATAACCACATGGTTGATGATGTTATACTAGAATCACAGTAACAGAATCAGTATTTTTCTTGCATCCTTCAGAAAGCAATGCTAGAAAGTAGAGTGCCTGAGGGGACCATTGCCATGTGCATTCCTGGTGGCACGTGGTGGCAATATGAATTGTGATAAACTCGCATCAGATTGAAGCCATCTCTGGAGACTCACCGCTTCCTTCAGAAAGAGAGTGGGAATGTTTCTTCAGGAACTTCTTGGTACGGATCCAAACCAGTGCCTTTGACAAAAGAAGAAACTATAGACTCTTCCCATAATAGTGTATACCACTATGTTATTGATCACTTCTCCAGCAGCTTCCCCGACTAGATGTTAATTGTTTTTTACTTGTCATAATCCTTCATTATCCATGCTGATCTAGTTAATGAAGAAAACGAAAAGCTGAATTTCTTGTATGTGCCTCTGATTCCTGAAACTGAGATGTTAGATTAGGTGCACATCTGTCTTCCCCATGTCTACTCTGTAATGATAAAAGTTAGGCGTCTTTCATCCGACTACAGGTGGGTGATGCAAGCTCTGGCTATAGATTGAACTCACATTTTTTTGATCCTTCTCTGTCTTGATCCTGAGCCAACAAAATCAAATGTGAGAATGAGATTCAACTTTGATACAGTAGTTCACATTCGAAACTAGAATTGCTAGAATTGTATACTGGCAATCACTTTTGATTAGAATTATTATTGTAGCATTGGGAGATGATCTGTGCAGATGCCAGGTAGCATGACAATAATCTTGATGTTCCTCCTGCTCTCTTATGTGTCTTTGCTGCACATGGGTTTCTGAATGCAGCCTGGTTCACCAATAAAAAAGCAGCTGTCAGGTGGTGCAGAACAGTGTTTTTGCAGCATATGGTCTGCAGCAGCACCTTTTAGATCTTGCTCAGCAGTCCCAAATTGTAGAGCAAACAAGTCACACAGAGCCAGCAGTCTGGACTGGGGACGTTTAAGGTTGCTGCGCTACGTTACAGATGGACACCATTAAAAAGTCAATTGGAGTGTTGCTTTGCTGCCAATGTTGTGGTCAGGGTGGGAGTTTTCTACTCTTGACAGCATCACTGTCCTTGCCAGCTGAAGGCTGTGCCCTTTCATGGCAGCTTGTGGTGGTTGCTTGTGGCAATTCTGGAGCTACTGGACTCTAGAGTAGATCTGGCCAGAGGTCCAAGGAAGAGAAAGATCTGAAATAGACAAAGGAGTAAGGTCTCTTGTGAACTACATGTTCAATCTTTGCTATGTGTTCTTCAACTGAAAATCCTACATTCTGACAATGAGTTTCAAATGTGGCTTTTCAGAGTTGGAGATGAGTACTTTTTTTTTCCTCTCGCCTCTCTTTTTCTTCTGTTTTTTGTAATAGACGTATTTTTGCTACTATCAGACTATGATGATGTTTTAATCTATGGCCCTTTCCCAGTTGATTGCTAAAATTCCTGGTTGACTTTTAAAACACAGATTTGTGTTCCTGTGATAAGCACAGTTTGAAATCTCTGTACAATAAAAGCCCAGCTCAAAGTTCTGCAAATAAATGCAAATCTGTATGAAAAAGGTAGGTACTCAGGACTATTTGATTTGTATTATCTGTATTGTCTCTTTAATTTAAAATAACACTGTGGAGATGATATTGAAAACAACTTTTGCCCACTGTAAAATATGTGAGGACTTATTTTCTTCTGTATCAGGAGTTTACTGTTAGGTGAGAATAGGCACTGTATGCATTCACCGAGAAAGAAGTAAATTGATAATGGCAATTAGAATTAATGCTTCTGGTGAGAAAATGAAGCAGCTCACATCATGGTGTCTTGTCTCAGCAGCTGTAAGGAGCAGCTGTATCTACCCAATTGAATGACATTTTTGTGGAGTGTGGTGTCATGGTGCTCTGAGCATTGGTTCGTGTCTGAAGAGGGTACAAACTCTCAGATTTCCTTCCTTAGTTGGGGCTCTTCTATTGCTGTAACTTGTTTTGTGTATAATATTAATGCTCATGGTTGCCTTAGTATTAAGCATTCGTTTAGATTTTACTCTTAATCAGCTGCCTATTGACGTGATTTAAAAGGAACTCCATTTCTTGGAACTTCAACTCATCCGTTAAATTTGCTTGAAAAGGAGGCATGAAATCTGGAGTGTCAGGCAGACTGCTTCAAAACAGAATCTGCTCTGAAAATTAGACTAAGAAATAAAGAAGCACACACGCTACTTAAAAATGTCACAATAATGTATGTGTGAGGTAACCTTTGGGGATTTCTAGTCTAATCTCTCTGTTTCAAGCCAACAACTACTTTCAAAAGTTGAAGTCATTTCCAGTGAAGTGCTGCAGAACTCCAAGAATGGAGACGCCACCACTTTCCTGTGTCTCTGTTCCAAGGCCACACCACTCTGTGTATTGTTTTTTTTTCTCCTTCTATCCAACTTGCTTTCCTTCTTCCCAGAGGATATTCTAGCATCTTCACCTTTCCTTTATTTCTCTGCTTCCCTTGCCTCTCACATGTCCCTGTTCAGTGCTGCCACACCTTTGCTTTTTGGGCTGGGCCCAGTGGCCCTTTGTGTGAATGACAGTAAGCTGAACATGCTGGCTGGCTGAGTGGCAGCTACCTGCTAACCAGCCAACTGTAGCTTTGAGTGAGAAGAGGTTGAATCCAGTCTGCTTTTCCATTAGTACTTTTTAACCTCTCTCCATCACCCAGATACTGATTTTTATTTTTTTTTTCTTTTTTTCTAACCAGCTGTAGAGTATTTGTTACTTCCAAGCCTCTGTCAGTGCTGAAAGGCCAAAGTGGGAAAGAACTGAGAGTCTGGTGGGGAAAAAAGGACAGTTGGGCAGACATGCACAATGGAAATCAAGCTAAAAGTTAGGTCACACTGTCATTCTACTACTTATGGCAATGCAGTTTCTGCTAGCAGTGAAAGGGCAGGAGGTTGGTTGTCTTGCTGGTTGTTCTCTGGATAGGTGTATCACAAGAGTATGGTCTTGACCCTTCGTGTCAGCACTGTGCAGGGAGCAGGGATTCCAGCAAATGAGTGTGGCATGCTTTGCAAATTAGGAAGGGAAGCCCAGCAGCTGAGAGCGTTGTAGTGGCTTTGATCATCAACACCAACTCCTCTTGGTGAGTTCCTCAGCAAAACCATCTGACAGGAGGCTACCAGCCAAGGCTGGTTGTCATGGGAGTGCTCCAACTGACAGCTGGAGTCATTCTGCTCTGCTAATTGTGATTTTAAACCATACTGATAAGCTTGACAGATGGTATCTGGCTCCAGAAGGCCCCAATCCACTGCTGGCTTAGATCAAATTCAAAGAAGATCTGGTGTTTGATGATGCCAAGAATGGCAGAAGCTCAGTCCTCCAGGAGTAATCTAGGTTGTTTTTTTTTCTGAGAGGCCAGAAAGAGTGGCAGCTGGCACCATGCATTAGCAGAAGATACTGTTGGCTTGCGTGCCTAGACACAGCTTACTTACATCACATGGTGCCAGGGCTTGGTACCCTCTAAAGTGCCTTTGACAAACTGCGGATGTGAAAAGGGGCAGCCAACAATGATTAGGTGATTAATTTGACTTCCTGGCCACTAGTCCAAGCAGTCTTGGGCTGAACAAGCATCATGTGGTTTCCAGAGTAGTTTCATTATCCAATCTTTATAATGTAGTTAACTGCCTTCTCTGTGTTTAGTCTGCTGTGGTTGGCCTGTTCTGGAGTTATGTTAATAGACAAAGGAGTTGGTGGGTGGTTGTTTGTTTTTTTTTGAATGGAACTGTAGCATTCTGGGGGGGGGAGAATGGTGTTTGGCTTGGAACAGTGCTTCTGTAGTGTGCCTGGCACAACAGTCATGCTCCTACCACTTCTGGAGGAAGAATTCATGTTTGTTACCTCTGTTTGTTCTTCACTCCAGTTTCTATCTCCTGTTTGCTGTTGTGGACCTGAGCATGGCACTCCTCTGTGCTTGGGGAAAGATGGACAGCTTTCTGAGGCACATGACTGCATACTCTTTTAATAATGCAAAGGGACATCCTACTAGTGCAGAGCCATCTGCTGCCCCTCTGCTGCAGCTATCTCAGCTGGAAACCTGTCTAAGAGCATGACATTGCTTTGAGTATTATCTAAATGTTGCCCAGATTGCTACTGGTGGCTGCACATCTCTGCAGTCTACCCTTCCCTGATTAAAAAGCCTTGTTAAGAAGCCAAAATGCAAAAATCTCCTGTGCCATTGCATGCAATGCCTGTTTGCATGGCTTAGCCCATATTAGGGTTCTTCGTAGGGCTATGTCCTTAGCTAGATTTCTGTAGCTTATGGTACTAGTTGAGGTGGCTCTTAGTCTGCTGCTGCTAATGCCTCCTACCAGCGCACTTTTAACATAATTGAACAGTATCAGATTGTGACTGTGTGGATCTTTGATGCACAGTGAGAATTAAGCTGCTTGTTGGCTTTTGATTTGTTGGCTTTCATTGTAGTTATTGCCTTACAGATAATTTTGTGCTAAGCTTTTATTGACTGTAGACCCTACAGAAAGGAGTCTGAAGGGTTTCCGGCCTTTGTTTGCTGAGCTTAGGCTAACAACACTATTAGATTTGGTAGACTAAGAGCATCTTGTAATATAGAAATTAAACGCTCACGGAAAATAAAAAGCTGTGTTCCAGTTTCACTTTCCTTCCTGTAGGAATGAAGCTATCTGTTTTATCCGAAAGTGTGCATGGATCAGAGTGTTACTGTGATCTCTGTCACCTTTAAGAAGGCAATGTGCAAAAAAACAGGGTACAACATTGCTAACCTCCACCCAGTAGGTTTTCCACACTGTCCTGGCTGTGATGCTTCTTGAAAAAATTTTGGAATCATTTCCCAGGAACTTTTCTTATGTTTAAAAAAACAAAAAAAACTAAAAAAAAGATTGTTAAAATTCTTATGTCTCTTTGTTCTGCAGTCCAATGTGCAGTCACCTAGCTCCATGTGCCATTAGCAGTGGACCAATAAAGACCCTTCCCAAGGTCCCTTAGAGCCCAGAGAAGGATACTGGGAAGAACTTGATAAGAGCAGAGTCTTATGACATTTGTGACCTATTCAGTAAATGGTTGTGCGCTCTTTGTCATCTGCAGGTGATACCACACACTGCTCTATGGAACACGTTGTACTGTGGTAGATATTTCACTAAGCTGGAACTAAGAAGTACCATAAAACTATATGGGAGAGGGAACATTGTCATAGGAGGTCTTGTATTAAGGAATAAATCATATGTGTAAGAGTAGCCCACTAAAACAGCTTTTGTGCAGGAAACTAGAAACCTGGGAGATGTGCTAATGGTATCTGATGGATGCAACATTGATTGTAATAGATCAAGGTGAGAGGAGGGCACCGATCAGCGAGGATTAGAACTGAAGCAGTGATTGGCTAGAAGGCACTAAGCAATGTTGTGCTTGCCAGTGATGTTCTTCTGTTTTCTGTGGGTCAGATGCATACTGAAGCTGGCTATTTAGTTTAATATTCTGTGTTGAATTCGATGTTTCTCATCTTGCATGATATTTCAGTAGTGGTGTGTAGGCTAATAGTATCTAGAATCCCAGCCAGAACAGTGATCTTATCCAAACAGTCTCTGCCTTGAGCCAATGCTCGTCTAGTTAGACAGGGCTGGAGAAGCAAATGGCAGTAGAGTACATCCGAAGGGTCACGAACAGCAAAGGAATTCTACACAGGCTACTTATACTTTTTCTTGCTAAAAGCATAAGAACAAACTTACCTCTGGTAACATGTTGGACAAGGGATTCATTTGGCCCTTGTTGCACCAAGATGTCCTTGTGGAAAACAAAGAGGAGAATATCATCGATAGGCATGTGTCAGTGTGTTGCAATGTCATCAAGCACTTAAAATTCTTCCACTGAGAAAAATTCCCAAACTGGCCCTGAAACACTGGGGAGTTGGAGAGCTCTCAATGATTATGCTTTGCAACCTTCCCCTTTGAAATGTCTTTCTCTCTTTGCAATGAAAGAGAAAATTCTCAAGCTGTACTCTGGGGGCTGATACCCATGCAAACTCTGCAAACTCTACAGGGGGATTAATGTCTCCAGCTTCAGCCAATTTGAAGCATCCTGTGTAGATCCTCTTCCCCAGGAGGGACACAGATACTGGTTCTTCCAGGGTGGAATTAATTCCCTTAATTTATATGCTGCTTGTAACGTGGGACACTGTTCTCTGGATTGTCCTCTTTCTCAAGATTATCTCTGCACTCAGTGGGACAAATGTTTTTCCTGCATGCAGTTCATCTCACTGGTCTGAGGCAGTCAGCTGAGAACAGGATAAACTCTTCCAAACATGTCCTGCCCTAAAGACTGTGACAACAGAAATAAAATTGTGGGAATTAGCAAATCTAGAGTTCTGTACTTGAGAATTGCCCTCTTGTAAGCCTTCTCATTTTTGAAAGTAAAGTTTACTGAACTACCGGTCTTTCATAATTGATCTATAGCAGGACTTATTTTAAAATTACTTTTAGTAACAGTATCTCCAAGTTTTTGGATAAAGAAACTACTGCTGTTAAATAATCTAGTTATTTTTTTCCAATGAAAAGATGCTCTCGGCTCTTCAATGATGCAATTCTGCAAAGACAAACACCTCCTTGATTTCATTTTTGAGTACAGTCTCATTAAAATCTCATTACTTGTGGGCCTTGGAGTTTCGAGAATCAGGCCATTAAAGGTGCTTGCATGTTGCTAATTAGCAGTAGCAGCCAATAATACCTTCTTAATCTAACGCCTTGTCAGGGCTTACAAGAAAATGAAAAATCAATTATATGAAAACCATGTATAACTAATGAAGAAGTTCTTGTTCTTTCTTGTGTAAATATCACTCAGTCTGGAGGGACTACTTACAATACTGTCTGTTGCTTAATTCATCAGCATTAAAACTAAGAAAAGACTTTTTGTTTTATATTGCATTCTGCTCTCAGCCATCCAGGCACACTTTGCAGCTTGCTTCTCTAACAGGGACTCAAATAGGTAGCATGTTCTTAAAGCAGCAGCAGAATTCCCTTGCATTTTCTGTCTCTCTAGGATTCATCAATGACAAAAAGTGCTGCTGCTTATCAACAACTGCAAAACTAAACTTTTGGGTTTTCTTTACTCACACTTCAGATCAGAAAAATGGTGGCAATGCAATTATTATCTTCCTTAAGTGCCTTCAGTCTTCTTCTAGTTGTTGATGCACCCCTGTGTGTTGGCACTGCCTGCCCTCTCAGAGCCAGGTTGGGCAGAGATACCAGCTGCCTCCCTGTGTTTCCACTAAGCAGACAGGGAGCAGGGCTTGTCAGCAGGGAGTAAGACCAGATGTAATTCAAAGCTTTGCAGCAGTCTAGGCAAGAATTGGCACTGTTACAGTGACTATTGGAGTGTTTCCTTCTTGTCCCTGTTTATGCATCTCCCAGGGATGCAAAAGACATGAAGATGCTCCCAGCTTTCTTCTGTGGCAGTGCAGGGCTGTATCTATTATAAACTAATTTAAGTTGGAAAAGACCTTCAAGATCACCAAGTCCAGTCATCAACCTGATCCACTGAGTCCCACTACCAAACCGTATCCCTTAGTGCCATGTAAGTGCATCTCTTATGGATGTGGATTCTATCACTGATCTGGGCAGTCTGTTCCAATGCTTGACCACCTATTCTGTGAAGGAATTCTTCCTGCCATCCAATCTGGACCTCACTTAGCCCAACTTGGGATCATTTCTTCATGTCACTTACTACTTGAGGAAAAGAGACTGACACCTTTTTGTTGGAAGGAGGCTGTGATTAACTTCTGGGACAGCCAACCTCATTTCTTTGTGCACAGAGAAGCTGTATGACACTTAAGTGCTTACATCGGCACAAATCAAACCCTTCATCTGTCAATGATGCAGCTATTGTCCACAGTGTTTTCCTATGGAGACCATGAAAACAGTGCTTCCAGTTGATCCTCTCTAACAACAATCTCAATTCTAGACAGTCCATTTCTAGATTGAGTCCAGCTTCCTAGACCTCAGAGGAAATGGCTTTCAGACTTCCCGCCAGCATATGTAACACAGTGTACTGGCTCGACCTAGTAAGTCATTTGTATGTTTGAAGTTTCCTACTCTTACTGCCTGTCTTCCTCTTTGTCACCAAAGATTCATACTGTGTATCTTTACAATCTCTCCTCCCTCCCCTAGCAAATGGAGAAAAGCATTTCAACTAAACTGATGGTTCTGTCCTTCTCTGATGCAGTGACACCCCTGCCACAGAAGTTGTAAGTTGTTATAGGGAGACGAGGATGCTAAGGATTGCCAAGACCAACTCTGGCAGAAGCTACAAATTCATTACAAGTTGGCTATATATGTCACTCAAGTCTATGGAGACAGGCAGGTTCTTTCTAGGGCACTGTGCCATAACAAAGACTGGCCATAGGGCTGTGCTATAATTAGAGCTCTGCAGTAATTTGTATGCAATAAGAACGAGTGTAATTTGTTTTCCCACAATTTCTAGCAATTAGCATAACTTATTGTTACATACTTTTTTTACTCTTTACTATAGTTCTCTTATTTTCTGGAATTCCTAGTTACCTTGCCTTCCAATATTTAAAAAGGGATTATAAAAAGGAGGGGAATCAACTTTTTACTCAGGTAGATAGTTATAGGACAAGGGGAATAGTTTTAAGCTCAAGGAGGGAAGGTTTAGATTGGATTTCAGCAGGAAGCGCTTCACCGAGAGTGCTGAGGTGCTGGCACAGGCTGCCTGGGGAGGCTGTGGATGCTTCATCCCTGGAGATGTTCAAGGCCAGTTTGGACATGGCCCCGGGCAACTTGGTCTAGTGCCTCATCTGGAGGTTGGACTTGGACTTGATGATCCTTGGGTTTCCTTCCAACCCAAGCCATTGTATGATTCTGTGATGATTCTAGACTCTTAAATCATCTAGATTTTGTGCAGATTGGGTCAAATTCTTAATGAATTCTTAATAATCAGTATGGGGTAGAATAATAAGGTACACTCTGTACAGAAAACAGCGTAAGTCACTCAGTTCTCATGAGGAAGCAATTGCAGTGGAGGTGTCCATGATGACAGAGAGACCATGGAAGTTGCCATCCAGCAACAGCTCTAATTTAAGTCCCAGAACCTGCTGCTGTTTGACTTTTATAGACAACATTTTCTGTTATTATGCTTCCTTACACCATAACAGGTACCACTGTATCCTCTCAACCTAGCACCTGAGTTCTGATAATGCTGATGGGCTTAATCACAAAGCCAGTTGGAATCATGGCTGTTAATGGGTGTCCTCCATCCTGGTGCTGGAAAGAGAACCATCAGCCTGCTTACACATTATGGCTCCTTGCCTTCTAATAGAGTGTTAGTTATGCTAACCACATTACTGGGGATTGAGAGTAGGGGATATTGGACACATCTTGACATGTCACAGAGAGGTGGGAGCAGCAATGAGCAGGCCCTTCTATCTGTTAGAGCCATGGAAGTTCACACTGCCATCGCACTGACAAATTGATATCGCAGTGACAAATTGATATCGCATTGGTGAGAGGGGGTTAAAACTGAGAAAATAGGCAGCCTTCAAAAAATGAAAGCAGAGCGTCAGCAGCTCTCACAAGGAGAAACGTTTTGGGAAATAAACAAAAAGCAATTAAGAAAAGCAAATTGACATATTTGCCTAGATTCACAAGAAGGAAGGGAGAGATATTACTGTGTGTTTGGACACTTTTTACAACAGCTCGTCTGTTCCCCATTTTTTCTTTTATTTTTTTAAAGCAGAACAGCAGTGGTGTAATCAGTCGGTCAATATTTAGGAGAAAGAGCCAGAGGGAAGAGAGGCAATCACTGGAGATTGTTCTATATTTTTTGTATTTATGCCGTGTTTTAGGGCTCCTGCTTAATGTTTTACAGCCTGGGAAGATGATGTGTCCCCTCTAGCTTCCTGTCCTTTATATGTGCTTTAGGTGCAGCCTAAAAGCAGAATATAAACATATACTGCAGCTAGTTACCTAACCTTGCTCTCTCTACCCCCGTGGTGCATCACTGTTAATAGGACATACTGTTAATTGGACATTGCCTTCATAGAGTAACTCTCAAGTTGCTTGTAAAGGCTGTCTGCTTCCTCACCTCTGGATGTAAGATGATATGTTGTGCTTAATGTGGAAGATACTGAACTGTCGCTTCTCCAGCTCTCGTCAGATAGCTTAATACTCAGTGAGTCACACTGTTAACTCAGCAAGTTCAGAGAAATGAAGATGCCAGGAAGAATTACTTTACATCATTAAAGGACTTAAGTGACATTAGCTTCCCCACCGATAAAACTGAGATCAAGTTTCCATGCCAAGTCCAGTTTTGTTCCCTGCTTCTAATTATGTCTGCATTTTTAGCTAGGAGTTGGTCTTAGTTTGAGCCTCTATACAGCAAATGCCAAAAGACACTTGGATCTCCAAAGTGTTCCTTAGCCACATCTTGCAGAGAAGGGGCAAAGTTGGCTGAAAGAGTCAGATCACAGAAATTGAAAGGCTACCTAGGAATTAATTATTATAATTGTACATAATGAGTTGCAATTTTCATACTTGAGTTTCTTGAGATTTGTCTGCAAAAGTCTTAACGTTGACAGTTCTCATTTTGAGCTGCTTACTTTCTTTTGTAAGTCAAGAAAAGTTTTCAAGTCAGTTTTGATGAAAAATAGTGGAGATGGGGTTTACTGGATGGGAAGTGGTCAGCAGAAAACAATGTGTGGGGATAGTTAGATGGTGTCCAAACCAAGTTTTGGGTTGATTAGTGGAGCAGCACACAAGGATGAACAAATGTCCTAGGCACAGAAGACTAACCAGCATCTCAACTCATCTCTGCAGCAATGCAGAGGGAGTGCTCTGTGTTGAAGGGCATTGAATACTAAGTACCGTGAGACCAGAGATGTGCTCTGAGTTAAGTTCTAGCACACGAAGATGATTAACACACAAGCTAACTCAAGCAGCTATTATTTGCATGTACAAGTATACTATGCCTTACTTTCTCCGGGCTTTACCTATTATGTATGCTGTAGCCCTTGATCTTTGAATTTTTGATGGCAGTGGAAGTAGAACTGATTAACAGCCTCATTATTTGTATCTGTTAGGAGTTTATGTAGTGGAAACATCTTAGCCTTGATTTCATAGCCTAATTTTGCTCTTAGTGTTTAAGCTGTTGTTTAAGATTTTGTTAATACACTAAAGTGGAATGGGTTGCTCAGGGAGAAGTGATGAGTCCCTGTCAGTGGAGGTAATTAAAAGACGTGAACTAACAGATGTGGCTTCATGATAGGACTTAGTAGGTCAGGTTGATTTTAGACTTGGTGAACTTAAAGGCATTTTCCAAGCTAAATGATTCCATGATTCTAATACAAACATTTATTTCCAGGAAGTAAATGTAGACAGCGCTAGCATACTCAGCATGTTGTGTCTGAGGAAGTTAACTGCTGAGATTACTGAAAGAAAAGGCCTGGGCGTCTACCATTTTTAATGTCTGTGGAGATGTTGCACCCAGAGAAGGATTTATTTCAAGTGAGTTGCTGTGTCCAGTCATAAATCTCACTCAGCTGTAATGTCATTGAGTCTTGTATCAAACCAGGTTGTGATATTAAACTAAGTACCTAGACAGAGGAGAAACAGGAACTGGCGGAGGTGATAGCCGAGCCGCTTTCCATCATCTGTCAACGCTCCTTGTTGACTGGTGAGGTCCCAGATGACTGGAGGCTTGCCAATGTGACTCCCATTTATAAGAAAGATTGTAAGGAGGATCCGGGGAACTACAGGCCTGTTAGCCTGACCTCGGTGCCAGGGAAGGTTATGGAGCAGATCGTCTTGAGGGAGATCATGCAGCATGTGCAGGGTGACCGGGGGATCAGGCCTAGCCAGCATGGGTTCATGAAGGGCAGGTCCTGCTTGACCAACCTGATCTCCTTCTATGATCTAGTGACCCATCTGGTGGATGAGGGAAAGGCTGTTGATGTGGTCTACCTAGACTTCAGCAAAGCCTTTGACACTGTCTCCCACAGCATTCTCCTGCAGAAGCTGGCATCCAGAGGCTTGGATGGATACACTCTTGGCTGGGTAAGGAGCTGGTTGGAGGGCCGGGCACAGAGAGTGGTGGTAAATGGAGTCAAATCCAGCTGGCGACCAGTTGTGAGTGGTGTTCCCCAGGGGTCAGTGCTGGGGCCTGTCCTCTTCAATATCTTTATTGATGACCTCGATGAGGGCATCGAGTGCACCCTCACTAAGTTTGCAGATGACACCAAATTGGCTGGAAGTGTGGATCTGCCTGGGGGTAGCGAGGCCCTACAGAGGGATCTGGACAGGCTGGAGAGCTGGGCTGAAGCCAATGGGATGAGTTTCAACAAGGCCAAATGCCGGGTCCTGCACTTCGGCCACAACAACCCCAGGCGACGCTACAGGCTTGGGGCGGTGTGGCTGGAGGACTGCATAGAGGAAATGGACCTGGGGGTATTGATTGATGCTCGGCTGAATATGAGCCGACAGTGTGCCCAGGTGGCCAAGAAGGCCAATGGCATCCTGGCTTGCATCAGAAACAGTGTTGCAAGCAGGAGCAGAGAGGTGATTGTTCCCTTGTATTCAGCACTGGTGAGGCCGCACCTCGAGTACTGTGTCCAGTTTTGGGCCCCTCACTGCAAGAAAGATATTGAGGCCCTGGAACGTGTTCAAAGGAGGGCAACAAAGCTGGTGAGGGGTCTGGAACACAGGCCATATGAGGAGAGGCTGAAGGAGCTGGGAATGTTCAGCCTGGAGAAGAGGAGGCTCAGGGGAGACCTCATTGCTCTCTATAACTTCCTGAAGGGAGGTTGTAGTGAGCTGGGGGTCGGCCTCTTCTCTCGTGTCATTAGTGATAGGACCAGGGGGAATGGCTTCAAGCTATGGCAGGGGAGATTCAGGCTGGACATGAGGAAGTATTACTTTTCAGAAAGGGTGGTCAGGCACTGGAACGGACTGCCCAGGGAGGTGGTGGAGTCACCGAGCCTGGGGGTGTTCAAGGAAAGACTGGATGTTGTGTTGAGGGACATGGTTTAGTAGGAGCTATTGGGAATAGGTGAACGGTTGGACTGGGTGATCTTTTAGGTCTTTTCCAACCTTGGTGATACTATGATTCTATGATTCTATGAAAAGATGGTGCCATCCTTTTCATTGTGCAGAACGCTAGTCTGGATCCACATAAGTATGTGTCATAAATAAAATCCTGACAATGCAGTCTGGGTCTCTGTAGTGTGATAATGAGCACAATTTGGAAGAGCTGCTTTATGAGGTGCAACTATGTGCTGAAAGCCACGGAGAAAAAAACAGATGGATAATTTTTTTTTTGTGTTTTTTTTGAAACTGTCTTAGTGATGCCTTACCCACCTCATTCTTTGCTTGACTTTGTTTCAAATTGCGTTTACAAGTGATAAAACATTTCTGAAGTGATTGTCTGTATTTGCATGAATTCTGGGACTTTTAAACAGACCAAAACAAATCAGAAGTTTGAAGGGACAAGTGTCTGAAGGCTTGTACCTTGAAGGGGCAGGACAAGGAGATATTGTGTATACCATATATGTCCAACCTGCTAGTTTTGTTTTGTTGCTCCTTTTTTAAAGTAAAAAATATATATTAAAAAAAAAAAAACAAAAACAAACAATAACATAAAAACAATTAAAAAGAGCTTTTGTTACTTATATACTTTACTATATAATTTCTACATGACCCATGACAGTTTCTTTTCACTCACTGTGGCTTGAACAAGCCAGAAGGTTGGACACCCACAGTTACAAAGCATGCAGAAAATGGACTGCTGGAAAGGCAACATGTTTGTGTATCTGTACAGTGTCATATTCAACAAAACATGCAGGCAAGAAAGATCATCAGTTCAGATAAAAATATCCACTTCTTGCCTGCGTGCAAGTCTGTACCTGCTTAGCTGACAGCCTCAGCATTTATCAACTTATGGAAGTTGATGTCACTTTTTTAGACCTTGAATATTGGTTTCGAAGTGACCTGCTGCCCAAAATGCTTATCAAAAGTATCTGTCTCATCTTCCTCTGTGGGCAGAGCTCACAAAGACCTATTCCTATGTAGATATCATGGGCTATGCATGATAGGGGCTTTGAAAACAATAGCATGAAGTATTCTCCCTGAAGCTGGACGAGGTAGTTATCCCTGGCAGGCTGACGAAGAGAGTTCTGATACTTCTCCTAGTGTTTCTTGGTGTGGGGGAGAAGTTACTTTCCCTGACGTGACTCTGCTTGCTCCTTTTGCTGGTCTCAGCATCCCAGTTAAGCACACATCTAAAATGCCAAAACCTGCCATTCAGCAAAAGCATTTGACCTCTTGCTGATAGCTGTGCACAGGACAGCATGTATGACAGTCAAATTGCTGTGTTTTTCATTGTTGTTTGTTTTTTTTTTTGTTAACCTTAGTATACTATATTTTTATGGTGTAGATCTATGACAAGTGTATTTTCCCACTATACCTCAGATCACATCAAAGGCAATCTAGGGTTTAGGTCCCACAAGTGTAATGTTGTATAGAACTTGCTAATGGGAGACTTGATCAGCAAATGCTCCAATTACTTGAAGTACTTGTTCAGGTTTCTAGCATATGCTTAATCTAATAGGAAGGTGTTTTGGCACTGAAGTTACTCTTCAGTGGCTTCATGTACCCAGTGGGACTAATTGCAGAGAAAGATGACATTCAAAGCCATTGAGCCAGATGGGCCATGTCTACGAAGATGCTTGGTTGTGAGGACAGAAGCAAATTCCTTGCTGTGGTTATAAAGATTCTGTTGCAGCTTGAGCTTGGAAGTTCTCCCTTGCTGATGTCTGTGCTGTTTTGTGGGGCTGTCCAAACCTTAGGATTTATCTGACATTGCATTACAGAAAGTGGGCTATTTGGAGAAATCCTGCAGCCTCAAGGATTGCAAGGGCAACTAGGCTACGAAGGGAGTATAACATAATAAAAATAGCAGGAGCCAGCAAGACATCAGCAGGCTGAAGAGTAGGTGAGTGTCTCAGGCTTTAACAAACCCTCAAGACCTTCCTCCACAGAGGCTCATGCTGGCTGTCCATTCTGGTCAACTAGATGGCTGGCAGCCCTAGTCCTCCTCTCTGCTTCTTGTCTCGCTTACTTTCTCATTTCCTCTTTTAATCTGGTGCAGAGAGCTAAGATGGTGCTAGCTGGGGTTTTCCAGCAGCCTGTGCACACATGACAGTACCTTCTTTTTCACTAGAAATCAGTGTCACAATAATCAGTGAGAAATGAAGTGTGTGGTAACTAACCTGTCAGCAGGGAATCTGCTGGAAGAGGCCTACCTGTACAAAGCAAGAGAACACAGTGAAGTTCAAGTCAAATGAAAGAAAACTCAACCAAAAAACAAAAACAAACAAAAAAAACCCACAAAAAAAAAAAAAACAACAACAAAAAACAACCAAGAATGACCTCTCTTGTTATATTGCAAGCAAACCAGAGTGTATTCCCTTTAAAGACTACTTCAATTTTTTTAAAGCATTTTTTAATAAAACATTAAAGTCTGAACAACATTTTGAGAGTGGTACGGCTTTCAAATGAAATCAAAGAAGAAATTTCAGCTCCCAGTGGAAATATAAATATGCACAGAATGAAAATCTAAAATTCCCACCATCAGTTCGTTTATTATAATCTTGCAATTTTTCCGTCAGTAGATCATAGAATGATAGAATCCTTGGAATTGGAAGGGACCTTTAAAGAAAGACATCTAGTCCAACTCCCCTGCATGAACTTTGACATGCACAGCTACAACAGGTCAATCCACCCTTGATCCACCCTTGCCCTTGAAAGTCCCAAGGGCTGAAGCATCAACCACATCTCTGGGCAAACTGTTCCAGTGCCTCACCACTCTCACTGTAATTACATCTAGAGAAACTGAAGATGCCATGGAATTATCCATGGAAGGCTGGAGTTATGAAAGATTAATCTAGCCTTGATATTATTCCTTAATTTTCTTTCAGTAAATTAAGATATTCTTACATGTCAAATTACTTTTCAAAGTTCAGTTACTACTGACTGAACAGTCTGGATAATAAAAGGTAAATGGAAAAAAAAAAAAAAAGAGCTTTAATCATTCTGTGCAGTATTCTTCTTTCAAACCTGAAGCATAATTTTCCTAATGAGATGAAAGGAGTCTTTCTACAACTGACTACAGAGAAAGGCAAACAATAAAAATCCAGCAGGCGAAGGCTGAAACAAACATCCTTCAGCCTAGGGGTGAAGTTTCCATGAATAGTGAGATCTCTTCTAAGCAGTTTTCTTCCTCTCCAGTCTCTCTGGCTCCTAAATTCTTTCTGTATCCTCCTCACGTGGGGATGACACTACCCTGGAATGTTGGTTTCCTGGTTAGGACAGTTTGCAGCCTCTATGAGGTAAATAGTAAGATGCCTGGTCTGAGTGGTATGAATAAGCACTTATATGTTGCTCAGGTATCATATTCTGGTGATGTTTTCCTCTAGCAAACTATGGCTATGAAGTCTGGTCCTTTGCTACAGGGCTGCATGGTAGTGGAGGGTGAGCAGGGCCAATGCTCAGCAGACCCCAAAGGGTTATTCATTTGCTACGTGACGAACGAGGTGCATCTTCCAGGCTCTTCAAGCCCACCTGTTTTGAAAGTCCTTATTGCCCTGTGCATGTCATGTTTCTAAGCAAACAGCATGCAATAGTCAGGCCTGCTGCCCTTCCTCTAGTGAATCATAGTGCTCATTTCTTTGTGATCTGGAAGAGGGCAAATGAGGTTGGCCCAGAAAAAATGTGTTAAATGGTCAGCCCAAAGCTCAGGCTCTTTTATTTGTCGTTGGTACAGCTCCTGCTCCTAAACTGGTTGCTTGTCATTTCTAATTAGGAATGAGCTGGTAGGCGTATTCTAAGATCCATATGTTCACAGGTCAATTATCAGAGTACTTTATGAACATTTTGGCAAGTGATCTGTCCTAACGAAACTGGGGTTGACAGCATTGGTTGCTGTGGGTAACTGCAGAAACTTTGTGAGTATCCATGTCACTCTGCAGTCTCCAGCTGCAGTCAGCAGTGATAGATTTACCTCAATCCTCAAAAAATGTCAAAAGGTACCTTTGAGTCTAGTCTACTCTTCCTTGATTTTCCCAGAACCCATCAATTTTTTTCAGTTATTATTTATTTTTCCTCCAATCCTTATATCTTCACTGAACAAAGAACATCACATTTGGATGTGAATTGGACCTCAAAAATTAAAGACCATACCTAAAAGACAGACTTCAAAAACAAGTTACAAGTCCCCCAGTAAGCCATCTCTGCCTGTATTCACTCATACATTTTTTATTTTCTCATGATTTTTAAACCTTAAATGTTTGTTAAAACACAAAGCTCTTCCAGGAGAGGCTTTAAAATGGTAGAAAAACTTCGGGTGGTAGTAGAACAGCTGACAGTTCTGCTCCCTCTGATCTTTATTTTCTTTGACACTTCCTTTGCTGCAATGCGTGTCCTTCTGTGATGTGATGGAGAGGGATGAGGTTTTCTTCTGGACTGGATCTCTGCCTTCTTCCAGCAAATTTCGGTCATTTAAAAGGCAAGCAATTTACTTAGCTCAGGGTGGGTTTACCTTTTTTGTTGCCAGCCACAGCCTGGTCCCCCTCCTGATTTAGGCCCTGTTATACTCTCAGTGAGTCACTGCACAGACAGATGATGGATATAGCTGCAAAACCCCTTCCTTTCCACTCTATAAATCATGTTATATTGGGTACACTTCCAAAATAGCAGCACACCAAACTAAGAGCAGCCAAGCTGTTTGGAGCATCAGATGTGTCAGCCTTGCATGCTGAGCTGATCTGTGGGGCTTTGCAAAGCTGCTTTAACTTGAAGCCAGACAACCTGCTGATGGTGCAAAGGGTCTGAATGCAGGACCTTTGTGTGTACTAAAGATGCTCTCTGTCCTCCAAAAATGAAAATGTCTTTTCTATCCCAGTCCAAGCAAGCCTGGTTTCTCCACCCTCCCGTCCACCTTCCATGCCTAAAATGTCAATAATAATTTCTGTGCAGTGCATTTGTAAGGCCATAGTTATAGGTGAAGGCCAGCAGTTCTTTGCAGGTAGCTTTAATCCTTAAGAGATGATCTGTACCTAAATCATTAGTGCTTAAATGAGGAATTTTCTCCTGGCCTTATTTGAAATGCTGCAGCAAGATGTGAATTAATATCTGAGTCAAGATTCTCCGAAGAAGAATTTTTGTATGTGTAATTGTCTATGTGTGTATATACATGTGTGTGAATATATATGTATATATTTGTTATTTTATGCCCACCTACTTTATCCATGCTGTTGAAATAGCTCAGTTTTCTTAGTGATAAGACTAGAGAGTAGATTTCATTGTTTTCTTCTCTTCAGTATTTGGGGCAGGTTGGGGGCAGCAGTTGTTATGATAACTACCTCCTGTCTTTGTATTGCTCAAAAGTTTTCATGCTTCAGATGCTGTCCTAATGTGCACTGGTCTGATTTTTGGGTGTTCCTGTGTGAGTTAGGAGTTGAACTCAATGATCCTTTGAGTCTCTGACTTGGGATGTTCTATGATCTACTCTTTTCTCTAGATCTTACTTTTCCATTCCTGCAGCCTGTTTGACTAAAATAGTATCTAGCAGTGACAGCAGATAGGTAGAGGAGATTTAACAAACGTGTTTAAATCAAGAAGTACATTGTTAAAGTTGCTCTCTCGTATTAGAAGAGAATAAATGGGTCACTGAATGAAGTTAATGGCTAATGCATTTAAAACAAATTAGAGGAGGTACTTCTCCATGTGTGACGTCAGCCTATGGAATTCATTACCACAGCAGGTCAGGAAGTCAAACATTACCACCGGATTGAAAAATGTGCTGGATAATTTTATGACCTATAACAACATTTGTAGCTGTGGCAGTGGGAGTAGTGAGTGACAGTGTTCTCAATATGCACTGATAGTAGCAAGAGCAGATATGCAGAGCACTTACCTCTCAGTTCTGTTGAATGAAAATGCTGCTTCTTTCTGTTGTCATCCTGAGCGGTGCAGTGCAGGAATATCATAGAGCCATTAAGGTTGGAAAAGAGTGCTAAGATCACCACGTCCAACCACAGCCCATCCCCACCGTGACTGCTAACCACGTCCCTCAGTGCCACATCTCCATGATTCTTGAATACTTCCAGGTGTGGTGACTCCAGGCAGCCTGTTCTAAGTGCTTCATCACACTTCTTCAGAAGAAATTTTCTCTTAATATCCAGCCTGAAAGATCGACCCATGCTGCTGCTTGCTTTGGGTCTAGCAGGTTGCTTTTGCTCTTGTTTGCTTGGGGGAGTAAAGACTGAGGAAAAGCTAAAGCTGAGCCTGAAGCAGCAAAGTTTGGACCACCCAAAGAATGTGTGTGTATGCATCTTCACACTTATGTAAGGACAGATGTGCTGACTGGAAGTGATGGCACAGCTCAGACCTGGGACAAGGGTAGAATTCTGCTGGAATCCTGAACCAGCTGCTGCTAAGAACAAACCAAGAAATCTTGCAGTGGTCAGGTATGTTCCCACTGGCAGAATTTCTTACTGTTTATCACTGAAAGTAAATAACCTCCTTTTCTGTTTCCCCAAGGGCAAATATAATGTCCTTGAGAGGCATCTAGAACCATGCCTGTTATGCGGGCAGTAATGTACTGGTATGTCAAGTGGAGAGGAGATTTCTTCATATATTCCTCTCCCATGTTCAGTTTTTTTTTTTTTTTTTTTTTTTTTTTTTTCTTTTTTTTTTCAGTTTTTCTTTGACCCACATTGCTCTGTTCTCAGGTTTCTGCTTGATGTGTAAGTCAAGTGACAAGTTTGGGAGAAGGAAAACAAAAATGCTGCTGTCATCCAGGGACATAATCTCAATGTGCAAAAATAGCTTCATAAACTACTGTATTTTGTGGGTTCAGTTCAGCTCTCCAGCTTTTCAGCATAGACATCTAGGGAATTTAGTAATGTATCTGCTTACTGGAGTGGGCTTGCTTTTTGTTTTCTGTGTCAGTGGGGCTGTAGAGAGACTTACCTTACATACAGTACAGCCACAGTGACAGCTACTTATCAAAGCTGAAATCTAGAGCTGTGTGCCTCCCTTAATCCGAGGTAAAGCGGCCCAGATGGAGCCCAGCAGCTGAGAATCCATAATGTAGTCAAAACAACTGAAGTAATTGGAAGATATTTAAAATATTTGGATATCTCAAATGCACAGGGATTGAAATGTCTTTCAAATCACAGTTACAAGCCAGTGTGTCTGTTTTTCAGTGTTCCTGGAGGTCATGATTTTCTTTCTTTTATGCTTTCTTAATATTAGAGCACTGAAGTTTTTCTTCAACAGGATGAACTCTGCCGGGCTTATGGAGTCAGGCAAATATTTTAACTCAATCAGATTTCTGGACGGCTAGAGAATGCTTTTAATCTCTGGAATCCCACAGCTTGTGCAAATGCATATACAGCCACATCTTGTACAAACTGTTCAGTGGGAGAGGATGGAATGTCAATAAATCAGGGCAAAACAGCTGCTTCTGTCATGGGAAATTAGGAATTTGAGGAATACTTGTTAGGGCAACTTTGTTACAATGCTAATATCTGCTCTATCTCACAATAATTTCTATTTCGCTATACGTGGAGTCAGTTTGCATCTGGATGATACCGCAACCTCATCAAAATACCTCCATGTCCTTATGAGTACCTAGAATCCAAAGAAATGTTTCTGTGATCTCTCACCTATATTTTCTCAGAAAGAGTCCTGCTCAGTACCTTCAGATAGAATTCATTCTTCTTGTTTACTTACAAGTGACCCCGATGCACTGGAAATAATTCCTCAGCTCAGTTCACACACTTACTCCTCCCATGCTTGACAGTCTATTCCCTGTCCTTCCACAATTCTTTGTGGAGTTACTGTTGGGTGACAGATAAGCTGGGATCTCAGTGCTAGTATTCTGCATGGCCTTTCTTGGTAATAGATAATAGATAATGACCTCATGCTGATCCATAGGATCAGACCACACAAATGCTCCCCTGACACCTTTGGAGTTGTTTCTAGACTAATGCATAATAATGACTGGGATCTGAATACTGTTATGCTACCTGGGTACAACAGTAATTAGGCAGAACTGTTGTCTCAAATGGAAGAAGGACAATTAGTGGAAGAGGTTCTGCAGCATTAACAATTGTGTCTTAGGTCAGAGCTGAATACACTAAGCTTTATCAAGTCTAACAGAAAACTCAGAGTGCAGAAACCAACAGAGAACAGATGCGTTCTGCAAAAGAATGTGCTACAGGGTAGAAGGTGTGACCTGTGGGGCTACATTCACTCCTAGCATTTAATATCTCTGCTTCAGGGAAGGAGTATCGTGACCTTTACCTCTCCCAAGCCTCCCAAGTCCTGCTCTTTACTGTGAACTTCAAAACATTTCCATTTGGAAACTTAATATTTTTGCTGTATTTGGTTTTGTTTTCTGTCTTCCTTATTTACTTTTTAATTGTGTTTTTTTTTTTTTTTTTTTTTTTTTTTTTTTTTTTTTTTTTTTTTTTCCCCCTGGAGTTGCTGGGCTCTTATTAGTCCAAACTGTCCACCCTTGGGAAAGCTTGAGACAGATGCTGTTTTGTTTTGTTTTCCTGCAACGGAAGCTGTTTTCAGTGTGTTAAATGCATAATAACTCCAATCACTTCCATCACCTGTTCCTTAGCATAATTTGTATGAGTTCATTTTGTAAGCAGTGAGTTACAGAGCTCTAATACTTGCATTGCTATTAGTTGTACCATCAACAAATGTTCCTGTATTTTAATGATCCCTGTATCTAGCTTGCTTTCATAGGAGTAGTGCTTACAAAGTGTCTTGAAACATTAGAATTGAAGAGCCAAATCAGAGTCAAGTTTAACAAAATCTACTTAACAGGTGAGAAAAGTGTAAGAATCTGGTAATCTGGTTTCCAAATTTTTTATTAATAACTAAAAATTAGGTCCAAGTATGACACTTAATCTCTTTCACAGTTTTTCTTACTCTGAAGAATGATAATTCTGAAGATTCAGTGTCCAGGTCTGGAGTTCCCAGTACAAGAAAGAGAGCTGTTGGAGAGGGTTCAGAGGAGAGCCACAAAGATGATCAGGGGACTGGAGCACCTTCCCTACAAAGACAAGCTAAGGGAGCTGGGCTTGTTCAGCTATTAGAAAAGAAGGCTGCAGGGTGACCTCATTGCAGCCTTTTAGTACTTAAGGGAGCTTATAAACAGGAGGGGAATCAACTCTTTGAGAGGGTAGATAACTGCAGGACAAAGGGAAATGGTTTTAAGTTGAAGGAGGGAAGATTTAGGTTGGATGTCATGTTTACTATGAGAGTGGTGAGGTACTGGAACAGGCTGCCCAGAGAGGCTGTGGATGCCCCGTCCTTGGAGGTGTTCAAGGCCAGGTTGGATGGGGCCCTGAGCAGCCTGGTCTAGAACTAAATGTGGAGGTTGGTGGCCCTGCCTGTGGCGGGGGGTTGAAGATTCACGATCCTTGAGGTCCCTTCCAACCCTGGCCATTCTGTGATTCTTAGCAATGATGTGAATTTTGAAAATTTTTTTAAGGCATGTGGCTTGAAGGATTTCTTCTGTTATTTCTATTGACTGCTAATGCTTTGGGACAGAAAATACTTCAATTTCTAAATTCTGAATTCTGTTTACCTAAGCTTTCAGCCACTCTTCAGGTTCCTTACTCTGTCAACTTTTTCCTGTTTCAGCAAGTTTGTACCTCTCCTTGCTAATGGGATTTATTTAAGTTCATGCAAATTGCTACTTAAGCTTAACCTTTAAAAATTCCTAAGCGTAATAACTGGCAATGACATTAATATCTTTAAAAAAAAGTTACAAAAATTCCCACCTTCTTTTGCAGTTGTTATTTGCATTATTCCCTGAAGCATATATAATAAGGTGTTAAAAGCTGGTAAGGTTGTCAACCAAGATTCACTCATCTGACATTTTTGTCACCTCAAATTACTTTGTTGTTTGTGCTCTAGCTCAAATTTCAACATGTTGCTGGTTAATTTCCCAGTCACTCAGATGATATCATAATAAATTTATCAACATTTTAAATAGTGCAGTGTCATGACATCAGAAAGGAGTTACAGCTATGCTCACACTTGATTGTTTTTATTAAATGTGACATACAAAAACACAGATGCAATTTCAAACCCCCTTCCTTAGTGAAGACATAAATAAAACTCCTTTGCAGGCACACTGATAATGTAGGCACTTGAAAGCATTGTAATGTTTATGATGTACAAGTGTATCATAAAATCAGTGATAAATCAGGCAAAATGAAAGACGTATCGAGTGAAATTTATCAGTAATACGCACCAACTCATTCAAAAACCATTACATTTGTAAACCTGAAATGCTTTGGGAATAAAAGGGGTGAACTCGAGGCCCAGAAAGATGTTCTGTCACCAATGTCTATGCCATGTTGTTTGTAGACACAAGGGTACAAAAGCATTTAAAAACTCTAGCTATTTGCTACAACTAACTTCTAACTGAAGAAGTGATCCAATAACAAAGCTAGAAGAGAGCAACTAGTTGCTGTCAGTGCCAAGCCAAGTTGTGCTGAAGGATTTTGTAACAAAAGGTAGTTTTCTGTGTAGTTTAAACAGTGTTGTGAATCCTCACCTATTCATGGTCATACATACGTGTGCCTAGCAGAGTTATTTCTGCAGTGATTCAAAATATTTATGTCTCTGGAGAGTGGTTGTCTTACGTTATTCAAGGCAGGTTCAAGAGTTTTCATCTGTTTGCTATCAGAGAGAAGCATCATTTGAATGGACAGGACTCTGAGAAACAGGGCCATGGCTACTGTACGTGTGAAATTTTGGTCACTGGTTTGGTGCTTTTTTTTTTTATTTATTTTTATTTTTTACTTCTTCAATGATTCCCAGCATGCAAACATAGTCTGTGTCCTATAAATCCAAATTTCACCTTCCTGTAACTTTATTCATGACTGTAGCAAGAGAGTTAACAATTGGTCATTTACCAAATGACCATCCCATTGCAGAAAACTGTCCTCTTATGTGATTCTTGACAACTTGTAACCACCCGGAGACCATCCTGAAGCACCAACTCAGGCACAACACATGAGCATTCAACAGATCCAGTAGATAACAGTCTCCTGGATTCAGGAGAAAACAGTCTTCTCAGTCTTAACCCACTCTTAAAAGGGAGACATAATGTTTTGCAAGTCAGGATGTTTTGGATTCTCTCATTTGTTCATGGTTCATGATTTGTAGCTGCTGGGGTCATGCTCCCAACTATGGCAAGGAGAAGACTTTGTGTTCTGGATGAATAAGTCACTGCTGAATCTTTTATATAGATGTGTGTGTGTGTGTGTGTGTATGTATATTTAGGCACAGGGAACTTTTTCTGTTTGTTAAGATGGTTGTTAAGATAATGAGTTCTCCAGTCTCAATATGCAAATACCACTTAAAACTCAGAAATTTTCTTGTTTCATGGTCGTTAGTTTTCTGAAACAAAAAATTCATTTTGTATTTGGCTGCTGGAAGAGCTTTATGACTTTCAGTGCGTGAGAATAAGGAGAAATATCTTTGCTGCTTAGAGGATTGTTACTGACTCTTTGGGTTCCTGTTGCTTTTCGGACCAACTCTAGTTTCTAGAAAGCTTCTATTGTTAGGAAAGTTCATGTCTTGCATGGTTGTTTATATTACACCACAATAAGTTTACAGTTTCAGCAGTCATTATCAGTGCCAAAACCTTTCTCCAGCATGAAGGAGTAGCATCAAAACAGATTTTGGCAAACCTAGTGCCCCATGGGGAGTTGTTCCTCTGCAGAGGACAGAAAGTAGGTCATCACAGTACATCCCATTGAAATAGCCAGGAGTAGCATTTACAATGGGCTCAAGCTTTGATAGAGGTAATGGGACTTAATACCAGAGATCTATGAGAGCAATCCTACTCTACTTGTTATGCTTGAGCAAAACCTACCCCATGGCCTTTTCTACTGAATTTTCTGTTCCAGAGAAGGGAGAGGGAGGAGGGTTGCTGTATGCTTAGGAGGAGCTACTGATCAGCAGATTTTATGAGCACATATTTCACGTTCTTTATTTCTTCCCTTGACCCATTCTAACAGCAGAAATATTTATGTGCATCTCACCATGCACAAGAAATGAGACTAGTGGACCATGCAGATTTGTTTCCGAGTGAGTAGTAGAGGGATGGAAGAAGAAAGGTGTGGTGTGAGCAAATTATTAAGTCAAATGAAAAACCAGTGACATCTTTTATCAGATGCCATTAGTGTGTACCTCAGAGTGTCGGGAAAAAGACATCTAGAACATTTGGTGTATTCTGGTGAATGATAAAACATGCTTTCTCTGGAAGTGCTGAGACTAAGGAATCACTAGTTAAATAAAATCAAGCATGAGGCATGGGCTAGAGCTCAAATCAAGATTATTCACATTGCTGAGCCCATTAAGAGCCCTCCTCTTAATAACTAAGCCTGTTTGGTTTTTGAGATTATGTATAGAAATTTCATGAAGCCAAAGAAATTAAGTGTACTCCTAAAATGATACTAACCATCTGTGCAGTCTTTCTGAGGTGTGCTCTGGATCAGCACAAAAGACATGTGGCTGAGTTTTACCTACTTTCTTCCTCCATGCCATCGTCATTTCCACCTTTAAGCTTTCTTTGGTTCTGCCAAATGCTCATCTTGACTCAGGAGCCTTTTTGAGATTTGTAGGAGACTAAAGATTCCTGAATTATTTTGCTATCTGAACATGTTTTATCAGGAACACTGCTTAGAGAGGATACACTGTCTGCAACATATTCCTGCTTCTGGGACTCTTCAGCCTGGAGAAGAGAGGCTCCCAGGAGACCGTATAGCAGCTTTCCAGTACCTGAAGGGAGCCTACAGGAAAACTAGGGACGGACTGTTTATAAGGGCAGGTAGCAACAGGATGAGGGTAAATGGTTTTAAACTGGAAGAGAATAGATTTAAATTTGATATTAGGAATATCTATTAGGAATTAGATATTCTTTACTGTGAGGGTGATGAGACACTGGAACAGGTTGCCCAGTGAGGCTGTGGATGCTCCCTCCCCGGAAGCATTCAAGGCCAGGCTGGATGGGGCTTTAAGCAACCTGGTCTAGAGGGAGTTGTCCCTGCCTATAGCAGGGGATTGGAACTAGATGGTCTTAAAGGCCCCTTTCAATCCAAACCATTCTATGATTCTGGATAACTTTATGAAATTGACAGAAAGACAAGACTACAGGAAGAAAAGAGCATGTCATCTAGAAGTGCTTCTCTTCAAAGGCCTCAAAGGCGTTTCACAGAAGCTCACAGCAGCCCTACACATCTTGATAAATTCAGATTACTTCTCATTCTCTGTGCTTATGACTCAGACAGTGGTTTGGTTGCACTAGATCTGTGTATGATATGTAAGGTTGATGCCTTCACAGCACCTTAAAATATGAGAAAAGTGGCTTATCAGAGAGGATAGATGAATGCTTGAGTACCCCAAAATCATCCTCAAAGGAAGATGTTTTCTCAGACACTAGATACAGTTGCAGCTGTTTAAACAGTTACCATGCACCAGCTTGATCATAGTACAGTTGTGCATGCGTGCAGGCAAATATAAAGTAAAGCTAAGTGTATGTTAAGATAAACTTAGATTTGCTAGTGATTAAAGAGGATTACTTTAAATTGTTTCATGTGATGGGAGCTGAGTGTGCACATGAACAGTTGTGCTCAGATGGTACTTGGTAACTCCTAAACAGGCTAACGTAATATCCTTGCCTGTGATACCAGAATAAAAGTACATCACTAGAATTAAAATCTCTTGAATTGATAATTGATAAGGGAAAATGTTTCCCAAGACAAAAAAAAAAAAAAAAAAGAACTTGATGGATTTACTGCTGCAAGTTATCCTTGTAGTAATAAGAAGCTTAACAGGATCTAACAAAGGATTAGACATTTATTTGAATAGTACAACAGTCTGAAGTTATTCTAATGTCAAACAAAATGCTAAGTGAGATAATTTTTTTTTAAAACATGCAAAAACTAGAAAGGATGCTTTAGCAGAATAGTTCCCTGCAGATAATCTCCTATTTTGGAAGATTTCTGCCTGTTGGAAACCAGCATTAATTAAAGCTTAAACATCTCATGGTAATTCCTGTAGACTGATATATGTTCTGCTCCAAACAGGGCACCTGAGTCATGCACAGTTTGTGTCTTTACTCCTCTAATTTTCTTCTTCAGAACAGAAGTTACTTTAAATATCCACCTGGGCAGATAGGCACATGTTCATGCAGGCTATTCTTGTACTGGAAATAATCCTGTCTAGGAAGTCTCTTTTTGACTTTTATTAGTTCTGTACTGGGAAGGCAAAGACTCATGTAAAGGGAAGTGTGTTGCTATGCAGGACCCCCTATGTCAGTAGCTCTTCTGGCTTATTCTTGATGCTCCTGCTTACCTACTAAGCATCTAGGTCCAAATGCTACTGGGATCTGTCACAGAGTGCCCTCTGCAGCACTTGAAAGAGGCCCCCTCAGCCAGTCTGTGGGAGTGGCACATGTGCTGTCTGTACCTCAGAGAGGACAGCTGGAGTGACAGAACATTTTCAAGGCAGAATCTTGTGAGGATTTGGTTAACTCCCAGATTTTAGTGAACATGTACAAACTGAGGTTTTGTCCAAAGCAAGGGAAAACAATTGCTTAACCAGACAGACGTCCTCATTCTTTTTTTAAAAACTGACCTCAGTTACTTAGAAATGGATGCTATTCTCATCCTTCCCTTATATGCTGGGAGGCACTTGATGTGGAAAACACATCTGTGGGATATAACATCTAGACGCAAAAGAAAATATACATCTAAAATAGAAGGGCATCTGACCAACTGCATTTCATATCTTGCAGTCTGTTCTGCTCCAGTCAGCATGTTTGTACGTGTTTCACATTAACAGGTAAAATGGGTCTAGCTCTACAGGGCCTGCTAAAGCTGAGAGCTGAGAGAGTCACAAGTGGAAGTTTTCTCCACTCAGCATGGAAGCATTCAGTAGCTGAACCTTATCTTCAGCAAAACCTCCGCAGTAGGTAAAAGTATTTGCCCTCTTTATGTGGGGGCATCAATTAAGACAATAGGATTTGCTGCCAAACATATGATCCAAATTTTGTCAATTGTCGACAATAATAAAACCATTCTCTCTAGCATAAACTGGTCATAATCCCATGTTCTTTGTCAAGTCTGAGCTGGTTATTAGTTGCAGTGTGAATACTCTCTTTCTTAATTGCCTGGTGTATTCCCAAATCCAAAGCAGCAAAGCAAAGACAAAGCAAGATTCGTAATGTAATGTGGACTTGCAAGCAAGAGTTCTTGGGAAATTGTTGCTTCACCACTCAAAAATGTAACTGTAATTAAAAGCTTATTGGGGTAGTTTCTAATGAGAGTCTGAAATATTATTTTAATTTAGAAACCCAAGTAATCTTTTACTTCCTGGTATTTGAGTATAATTTCGTTATATAACAAAAAATGTTTGAGTTACCAACTAGGCCAGAAATGTGTATAGTATTGGAAATTGTTTTTAGTAAATGGATGTTTGAATTTAACAGACTGAGATCTACTGGTTACCCTTTATTTGCAGCTAAGACGTGGATGAGTATAGCTTTCTCTGTAGCGAGGGTCTGTGACCAAAAGTCAATGAAATCTGTTGACAGGTTGAATCATTAGTTTTCTTGGCATGAATTCATCATCTTGGAGAACACAATAAAAAAGCTGTTCTCAGTTAAATGATATAGAACAAATGCAAAGAGATATGTGTGATTTCTGAAGGAGAAAATTTGATGTGAAAAGTCTCATAACTTTACAAAATATGAGTCCTAGACAGCCATTTCAGATGACACTGTGATATTCTCCTCCTGCTGAAAAATGACTAGCACTGGAGTGTTTGCTGTTCCCCAGAGTGATGAAAACGGTTCAGGAATCTCTCACACACACACACACTCTTCTGTCCAACTAAATGTCATAACACACATGGTGATGCAGAAAGTTGTATTTAATCAAAAAATCTGTTTTCATGTGGCTACAAATACTTTTAAAAGAAACAACAATACAGCCAAAATCCTAAATGAAGTGTTTCCAAAATACTCCCTTTCCGTTTTTTTTTCTTTCCAGCTGATTTTCCCTTTTTTTTTCTTTCAGTGATTACCAGCAAAGATTGCTCAGTGCTGTGCAATTCTAACACTTAACACACCTTTATCCAAAGCCAGAAGATGATCAAACTGATAAAGCTCCTTTAGCAACAGACCATCTTCTCAGCTCATTAGCTTTATGTACAGAATGTAATTCAGATTTTCGGACTTTGGCTTCTAGAAACTTTTTTCTACCGTTTTTCACTGTTTGACAGCTCTTGGCTTAATAGTCTGAACTTAGAGTTTGTAAACCTGAGCTATTTTCTTTTGACTCTATTTTTCTTCCCAAGGTAATACAGGATGGTTATTTTACAACATATAAATGTGAATCTGTCCATAATGTTTGTAGAAAACAAAATAGCTGTTAATTTATGGGAAGATTCCACTAGCTCCATTGCGTGCATTCTCTGAAAAAAACAGGAAGTATTTGGACCTTGCCCATAAGTTGTTCAAACACGGCTTTAATTCACTCAAATGGTAAACATATCAATGTAAGAGATGGGGAACCTGGCAGTAGAAAACAAGAGAGATGGTGAGTGTGTGAGGGACTGATTAAAAATAATAATAATAAAAACACAGGAGGAGGAAATTACAGTGAAGAGAAAGTTGGGAAGGCTTGTTGTGAAATACTGGAATTTCTAGGTGAACAAACAGTCCTAATAAACTGAGACAGAAGAAGAAGGTGGCGATATAGAAGAGACATGTCAGCACAGCAAAAGATCTAGGAGCTCAATTTATAATAATATTCAACTACACAAGCCAAAGAACAGGAGGCTCTGTATTGGAAAATAAAAACATGTCAGCCAAACCTGAAATCATATGTTTTTCTATTGAAAAAGAAAAATAACAAGTGTTTGTCAAAGAAGTAGCGTTGTAAAGAAATTCAATGACCTACTTAAAAGAACCCATTTTTTCTTGCTCAAACAAGGAAGTTCAAAAGTGTAGTTTATGAGATCGTACATTTCAGAGTCCCAACTACAGCATGTGGAATAGAGGCTTATGTACATAGCCAGAATAGCAGAAGTAAATAAAATAGACTGAGGAAGGATGGAGTGGGGGAGAGGATGTCTGTATGAAGTGGTGCCTGGACAAAGGTCTGAATGGGACATACATCACTGTGCAGCATCCTCTTGCTTTTTCCCACATGCTTGCAAGGAACTGTCAGGACTGAATTAGGTTTCCTGCTCTCTTGCTGGGAAATGTTTTTCTTGGCTCCTAGAAGCCACTTGTCAAATCTGTCTTGATCAAACTGCGTAAATTCGTTTGTGAAGCTTTTATGTTATTATTTTTAAAGACTGACCAGAGCTGCTGCTTTCCCTTTTTTCTTCACATTATACCACTAGCTTTTCTGGGTTATACTAGTTAATTCCTGATACCAGGCTGCTCTACTTGCTTCTAGGATATCCTTGCTTTTGAAAACACAGTCGCACAGCTTTACATTACAGTAGGAGAAATACTAATGACTTCATGCACTTTTTCAGATGGATGAGGTTCAGATTGCTAGGAGCTTTGCCAGGGATCTATGCATGGTATATAAACATGACAAGAAACTTAGATTAGACAGTGGTATTGTTGATACTGCACAACTTCACTTCATAACAGGTTATGTTTAGGGGACCTGACCTGGACCAGCAGGAATATTGTGAAGTTGAACAGGGAGAAATACAGAGCCCTGCACCTGTGAAGGAGCCAGCCCCTGAGCCAAGACTGACCAGAGATTGCCTGGGCAGAATCTCTGCAGAAACTAAGTAGAGGTCCCAGAAAACAACAGAGAAAACTCTGATAGGTCAGAAAGAAATAATTCTTTCCCAGGAAAGTAACAGAACTCTCTGAAGTTCAGAATGATGGTAGCACCTTCACCAACTGCAATTGTTAACCCTTATCTACATGTGAGCAACTCAATCTAGTTATGACAGTAGACATCGAGAGAGTCGAATAGTGATTTCCAGGGCTCCCTACCCACCTAAATCTGCCTGGGCTGTGCTTGCATGGCTTTTTTTTTTTTTTCTTCTCCCCATCTTTTTGACTTTTTGATTGCTGCTTTCTCTTCCTAACAATGTGCCTGACTCTTTTCAGATGGAAGACAGTCAGCCTTAAGCATGTAGAGATACTCTCTCCTCATCCTCAAAAAGAGTTTTAACTTGGCTTTTCACTCACCTCTGCACAAGGGAGGGTGACATATATTCTTCTTACTGCCTCAGTCCAGTTTTTTCCTGTGATCACAACTAGAAAAGTCAGCTGAAAATGAGCAAGAAGCTCAAGATTGTCTTGCATGTATCAAGAATTTCAGTTATTTTTCAGTGATGATATTTGTAAGCAACTAAGATGTGGATACCTACGCTGTGCTGGTAACTCTGCTAATGACTGAGAAAACTCTTGCCAAAGCAGAACTTTTTGTAGCTTTATGCAACAATTACATCTAAGGCCTTTAATGCAAGCTATTAAAGCCAATCTTACTTTCAAAATATTTCAGAGAATAGTATACTTTCTATTTTTGAATCTGGCATTTTAGATGGTACGTATGTAGACACTGAGTAAGAATTTTGAAAAGATGTCAGTGTGGTATGCTGTCATAGTGCTGTGAATATGAAGTTATATATCCTTCTTTTTGTTCTCATGAAGGATTGGAATACATGCTCAGCAAATTTACTGATAACACTAAACTGCAAGGTGCTGCAGACTTCCTGGAGCAATGAGACGCCTTACGAAGGGATCTAGATAGATTTGAGCACTGGGCAATTACTAACAGCATGAAATTCAACTAAGGAAAATTCCAGATTCTGCACCTAGGATGGAGTAATGCTAGACATAAGGGGATAGAACTGGAAACAAGTGGCTGGAAAGCAGCTTTGAAGGGAGGGACACTTTGTGTGTTCAGCTCATAGCACAGGAGACTGAGGGGAGGCACCATGGCAGCTTACAGCTCCTCACAGGGAGCGAAGAGGCAGCATGGATCTGTCACTATCACCAGAGAGCAGAGGACCTGAGGGGACAGCATGGAACTGTGTCAGGGGTGGGTCTGGGTGGGTGTTAGCAAAAGGTTCTTCACCAGAGAGTAGTGAGCGTGGAACAGGCTCCCCAGTGCTATGAACAGTGCACCAAACTGCTGGAGTACAAGGAGCATTTGGACTAAGCACTCAGACATAGGATTTGGATTTTGGGTGGTCCTTTGTGGAGCCAAGAGTTGGATTTGATGATCCTTATGAGTCCCTCCCAATTCAGGATATTCTATGTTCATTCGATTCTGTAAAGATTAATGTAATCCTTCTCTACCTGAAAATAAACCACCTACTCTAACTTTTGAGAAGAGTTCTCTCCCACTGGACTTTGTTATTCCCTGTATGGTTGGCAATACTGCTATTGAATTTCATTCTGTGGAAGAGCACTTTGTTTATGACAATTAGTGTCTGAATGCTGCAGAAGATGTACTGCCAGAAAACTTTGCAGATTTCTTTCCAAAAGGTGACATTCACACAAGGGATATTATTCACTTCAACAGCAGCAAGATTTATAAACCTCTCTGGAGCTGTGTTCTGCAGTGCTACAAATTACAATAAAATGCATGGCAAACAATCAAGAAAGCAGACAATCACAGCAATATCAGCTGCACTTATGATCACGCACACATTTTAAAATGGCTGCTTCAGAGCATGATAGGATATTATTCAGTTGTTCAGCTATTTCTAGAAGAGCCACTGAAAGTATTTATCGGTAAGGCAGTGAGCCATCTGTCCCACTCTTTAAGCCAGAAAAGCAATTGTACAATATTTGGATCCCTACAATGTGTGATATCTCTGTAATCTCTATCAGGAGATCTCTATTTTGATCCCTTTAATCATTTCATCTGTATCTTGGATTGGAGAAGTCAGGGGGGTGGTTCTGCTTATCCTATGAAATGAGATGTTTAAGAAATAGTTTGTCAGTCTGAAGTCTTTAAATATGTAATGGCCTGTCCACTGGGCCGTGGTATGAGAGATGAAGACTTGGGTCAAACAAGAAGAACAAGTAAATGTTTTTTTCTTTCTAGTATGTTTCTGATGTGTTGTTCTAGTGCTGCTCCACTTCAGCATCTCAGGGCGTATGTTTAGGAGTCCAGATACAGTTAATGACCCCAAGTGTGGGTTTTCACTTTTTAGAACAGCCTTAAATATGTTGTTGACACGCCACAGAGTAATTTCTCCAGCAAGTGTTGGAGCAGATGTCCCTACTAGGGTAGAAGCTTCAAAACAGACTGCATCGTATGACAGATTCAGCCCTCCAAGTCCTGGACTGCAGGAATGCCTTGGATCTCTTTCTGATGCCAGGGGAGATGGCCCTTTGTCCTGCAGGATATGTGCTGTTTTGGAGGAGCTGTGCCACCTGCTGTAGGAGTTATGGGGAACAGTGATCAGGCGACAGTATATTACAGAGGATGAAAAGGGCAAGATCTTTTCTTACAGCTTAAAGACTCTGAGACCCCAAACTCAAGAGAGAATAGAGGGAGCGGATGCTGCTCCTTAAGGCAAGCGTAGTCTGTAGAGAAGGGTGGAAGCTGGCACCAAGCAGAAGGACTCTTCTTAGGCATTAATTTTAAGGTATTTATTACCTCCGTTGCTGTTCCTTGCTGGTGGACAGAACAAGCAGTCAGAATTAGGTGCTAAATGTTGAAGATCAAAGGTGATTTATTTTTTTTTTTACCACCTTCCTAATTGAAACTTGAACAAGGACTTTGAATTTTGGAAGTGCTTATTTGCCTGTTAGGCTTAAATATAGTTATGAGTGTAAGTTCCACTTTTGACAGTTTGGGTCTACAGAACTTCCAGGTTTCTTTCTGTTAAAGGTCAATCAATCCTCTTAAGGATTATAATGAGTCAGGATGTGGAAGGTAAATTCATCTTTCCATCAGTAAGGATCAGCATAGAAAACTGAGGGCCTTATATCCTCCCAGTTCATGAATTTTAACAGCTTGAAAAGCTTTTTCCCAGCTAGATTCTGTTGCCTAATATCCTTTTCCCAGAGTAAACAAAGCAATCAAAGTCCCTGACATATACATTTTTCTCCCACCTTAAATAAATAACAATGCTTACATTTTTATTGTTGTGTCTCCATTCATTTGACTTTCCTAATGGATGGAAAGTGAGCACCTGCTTGTGGTATGAAACATTGTCTGCTAAGATTCTTTAGTGAAATGATTGTGATAAATCACCTTTGTCAGTGATTTCTGAATGAGACAAATCCCAAACTAATCTGCTATCTGCAATCCAAATATAATGGACTCATGGATCATAAACCTTCTGCAGGGAAATATGCTTCCATTCTGTATTAGTCAATAGACAGAAATGTTATTCATACTTCCTTGTACAGGGGCTGTGATGGCAGCTATAATTAGAAGGTGAGTGAGAAAAAGGGGTAGGATATGAAAGAAGCTGTATATAGCTGGATTCAAATTGATTTTGGGAACATAACTGTTATTTACATGTGGCAGAAAGCATTATGCACGTTATAGGTGCTATGCAAGTTCTTCACAACAGCATAACGTGTTTGGAGTGTATTGTGGAAATGATCGGAGGTAGAAATACCAGTCTGAGCAAACTGTGATGCAACAGGCCTATGTGGATCTTAACTAGAAATACTGTCACAAGCTAGTGAGGTCAGGATGAGTGAAGAGTTTTAGCCAGTCAGGGACCAGACAAACTAAACCTCATCACTCTTCAGATAGCCTCTGAACTGCAAATAAACTGCTTTTAAGTTCTAAGTCATAAACATCGTGTGGACGCATCAAATGGGTGGGGCATTCCATGGAGGAAAGAGCTGTAGCTGTTTTCTCTGGGAGATGGTTTTGTTCCGCATTTTTCTATTCAAATGTGTGTGTATGTGTATGTATATATATATATATATTTTTTTTTTTCTTCCCCAAACTCAATCCCGTGTCCAAGGCCATGACAGGACTATTACATCTGTGATATATTTCATACCTTCAAGCACTTACAGATGGCTTATGTTAATTTTTCTTTCACAAATTGTACTCATAGGGAGTCAAAGTAGTCAAATGTCTGCAGTGTAGCTAAAGTGGCAAGTAGGGTCTGTGGTGAAAACAAAAGCAAGGCTGCACCATTTGTATTTTCCGTGTGGGTATCAGGAAGGACGAGGGCTGTTAAAAGCTTCTGAAGGGGTCTTGGGAATGGGTAGTATGAGCTTATACTCCAGTGCCTGGAGAAAAAAAGAAAACAGACAATGGAATATTGTCAGGAAGGTTCAGCATCTGCTGCCATACCACCAACATTTACCTCTGATGTCGTGGGCCACCTTAATAACATAGGAGGCACTGCTTTTGGAGCAGCCCTTCAGAGCACTCCTCTGAAGAGCAGTGTCAGTTGCAGAGTGCCAAATTAGATCACAGTTGGTTATATTAATTGTGGTGTGGCTTCTTTTCCAGTGACAGAAAGGTATTAAAGAGCTGAAAAAGAAAAAAAAATATTTTAACTTGATTAAAGGGAATAAGCATGGAGATTTTGGAACAGCAGATGTTGAAACTAGCACAGTGGGATGTTTTATCTCTTGTTTATCTCTCTGACTTCCTGAATAAGTGCAGCAACTTGTTTGTCTTTTTGTTAAACTGGAAGATATACAAGCACAGTTTGAGTTCTGGAGTCTGCTTTTCTTCTTGCTCTTGTAAGCATTACATTCAGCAGCAGATATTCTGCAGTAATACGCAAGTAGCATCTTACCTTTCTTAAGCTTTGCATATAATTTAATGGGTAGAAACGTAGTTAAGGTATCACAAGAGTTGTTTCATTCCTAAGCATCTATTGAGATGCACAAATACTAATGCAGGGACAATGAAGAGAGATGCTAAGTCATGTAGCTGCATGAAGTTCAGTTCACACTCATTATTGGTAAAGATATTGGTTGTGTTTTTGGTGCTTCTCCTTTGAAACCTGAATGATTAAAGTGAACATAGAATTATGTATCAGCCTTCCCTCCCTCTTGTTCAAGTAACACCTCATACAAAAGCCAGGGCAAATTTTGTTCAGTATCTCCACTTCTGTGATGAGAGAGCCAGTTTGAGCTTTCTCCATATTACTCATTTTCCTTTCTTGTTGCTCCACGACTTTGCATCTCCAAGAAACAACATCTTGATGCAGCTTTTTCTTCCCAATGTTGGGAGATACACGGGAGCAAGGAGACACAGAATGATGCTTCTGTAGAGGTTGTCCCTCTCCTGTGCAGATCTCTTGACTGTTTCAACATATGCTTCTGCTAAATTACTGAGCAAAAGTGTAAAGCTAGATGCATCCAAAGCCAAAATTGCTACAAGTATTTCATGTGGCAGAGCTGACACAGCTGTGTTAGTGAAATGAGTTAAGAACTTGAATATCTTTCTGATGTAGGAATAAAACACAAACGCTTGAAAAATAGGCACGTTTCAGCTATGCCATCCAGTGATCATATTTTAGGGAATTGTTCTTAATAACAGTTTTGATGCAGCTCATAACACCTTGGTTTTAGAAATTAGGTTACCAGCTCTTTCCCTCTACAACCGAAATAAAATTCAGTTTGGAAGGATTTTCTTAAAATGATTGTTAATCAGCATATTTCATCAGTCCTTCCACATCTATTCTCAGAAGAAAAATATTTTCCTTTCTAACAGCTTAAACAGAGGTGGACATCCCCATAAGCATCTGAAAAAGGAAAAAAAAAAAAAAAAAAAGGGGGGGGGGGGGGGTTATATTTTTACAGAAATAATCTATTTAACCTTCCATGGCATTTTGCCCTTTCAATGAAGCTCACAATTTCCTGAGAAGTCAATATTTTATTAGAAGAAGCAGTTCAGTCATTAAAGTGACTGTTAACTGAATCAAAATATGAAAGCAGGTGTTTGACTGCAGTGCATGTCATGAAATGAACCCCATTTTTATTTTTCAGTTTCCCGTGGCATACATTTAGATGTGTTAGAGACATGACAACGTAATTAGTCCTGAGTTCTTTGTTGTAATTTCTCTCACGTGGAAAGTCCATGTGAGCCAAACTACTAATACTGGTTCTTCTTTTATGTGCTTTGCTTCTTCTTGTTTTTTTCTCATAGTTAGTGAAATTTGAAGTTGTATTTGGTCAGTACTTTGCCAAAGTCCTAAAATTTCTAATACCAAATAAAGAAAAAGAAGTGATCCAGGAATCAAATTTGAAACAAGTATTCTTGTTCATATTTTCTGTAAATATGCAGACTATCAGAAGGCAATGCTAGTGTTATAATCAGCAGTGTAAATAATTAAATTATTTAGATTCCTGTATACTTCTAGAATATGTGAATATTCCCCAAAGTAGTTTTATTACCATCTTGAAAATAATCAAGTAGGTAATAACTGCTTCCCATTTTAATTGTATTATCGTCCAACTTCAGGGACATCTAAATAATTCCAGAATTTGTGGTGTCACTAGCTATGGACTATAGCTGTGTCAGGTCAAGTTTTAGGAACAATTTCTTCTCAGAAAGAGTGGTGAGGCATTGGCACAGGCTGCCAAGGGAGGTGATAGAGTCACTGTCCCTGGAGGCAGTCAGGAAAAGTGGAGATGTGGCACTGAGGAGCATGGTTATAGGGCATGGTGGGCATGGGTTGGTGATTTCCAACCTCAGTGATTCTGTGATTCTCTGATTCTACAGACAGTTTTCATCCATATTCCTACTACTTTACAGATGTGGGCAGTGCACGTGCTTGCTATCCTGCCAATCTTTATAATCTATCTTTATAATTATGGAACTTGGATGACTGTATTAATCCAGTGTTACAATTATATGAATTATAATATTACTGTGCAATTTTTGTGGCTGTCACTTTAATACTGCTACACAGCAAAAAAAAAAAAAAAAACAAAAAAAACAAAACCAAAAAAAACCCAAAAAAACGGCAAAGCTGTTATGATTTTTGTGGTGCTGTCATTGTTTTCTCCCTCAGTAGGCAGGGGTGGTCTTTTTGTACCTCTATAGCATTGTTTGGCTGTGCACGACAAAAAGTGTGACCTGTGAAATTTTAATCTTCTGTGTAAACTGCAATAATCTTTACAGGAATACCTGCTAGTTTTATTAATTTATGTAAATTAATTCCTTTATTTGTTCTAAAAGTGTAAAGTACATTTTAGAAGACGTACCTGGTCTCATTGATGGGTTTGTCTCTGCAACACTGACTGCTTTAATTGCGGCGATTCTGAAGGATGTGTAACTCAATCAAATGACTACATACAACGAAGATTCCCGTGTCAGGTCACTTGCAGAGAAGTCAGTTAGTAAACAGGAAGAGCTTTCCAATTTCACCTCATATTGGAGTTGCACCGATGAATGCTATTCATATCTGTGCTTAAAAGGAGCTGGAGACAGCTAACAAGTTACCCGCACCTTATTGCATACAGTGGACGTATGGTCACGTACAAGGAGGCAGAGAACCTGAAAATTATGAAAAATGAACAGCAATATTACTTCTGTATTATGGTACCAGCCCAGCTAGATCAGTACCTTCTGTCTAATTAAATCAGCGTTCTCTGGTATATAGGGGAATAAATCTTGAGTGTGACCTGTTCGAAATGGAACTGCAGTCTCTGTACTGTGGAATTATTTTAATCTATCTTTATGCCTTTAAATTGATAAGAAAAGGTAGGGAGCCTATCAGGTGCTCTTTCCACTTTAATGACCACAGAGTTTATTTAAGCAAGGAAACATGAAATAGGAATCTTTATCAGCTGTTATTACAAGTGTTCTAGTCATTTTGTATGAAGAGTGGAACTAGATGTATTTTAATTATGGTGTGAAGGATCAGACCAAGCAGGAGAGCTCACTTCTGACACAGAGCAGTGCATAGCCGCCATCTGAAGTTTGAACCAGCTGGACTGGGACAGATTAAAGGTCAGTCCAATCGGGGCCGAGTAGACACTGCTAAAAACAAGATGGTACAGGTAGTTCTGTCCTACTGCTAGCAGTCAGGCACTTAAGGACTTTCTAAGACAGGGATTCACGTAGATGTTAAATGTGCCAACAGAGAAGGAAGCAGTGGCAGACTTAGTGAAACAGAATGCTGATTTCCTCATTCATTGTTCACCGCTCGTCTTCAGTGGCAAGTCAGAAATACATGGGAACAGACAGCCAGTCAGTGCTTTTAGCTCTGTTCTTTGCCAAAGCGAGCTGCCACGTCACTTGAGAGCACTGGTACTATCAGCAGCCTTATAAGGATTTCCCAGCATACAGCTGCATCCTGTCTACCAGATAATGACTATGTGCTGACCAGGAAACCAACTTTATTAACAGAGGTTTAAAATTTTTAAGCTTCTTAGAAGGACTGTTTTCTTATGTGATAACAATGACTTAGTTCATTGCAAAAATGATGAGGAAAAAGATTGAGATACTTTTCCAATTATGCTCTTCTAATGTGGTTTAGACTTCATATGAAGTATCTAAGTTTCACTGTCTTTCATCTGTTGGCCATTTATATGTCCTCTAAGAAACTATAAATTATTATAGTCATATTACTAATGGGAACCTATCCAAAAGCAATGATTTAGAAGTAATCAACCTTCGAAATATACGCACCAGGACCAAGCTTAATGGAGACCCTGTGCACGTGGATGGAGGCTCTAGGCATGGCTGGCCATGAACATTCAGGGACATCAGTGCAATCTGAGCCCAGACACTTGTGGTTGCGCTGCCCAGAAAACACTTCAGAGGAGAATTCATTCATATTCAAGGACAAGAATTTATTTTAGTGAAACTCGTAAGCAAAACCCATTAGTGCTATAATGTCATCTATAACCTGCAGGTAACACATAATCAATGCATGCTATTCTAATATGTTACATCAGAACGTGAGTGTTGCTATATATTAGGTCTATTTTCTGTAAATGCTTTTATCAAGGTTGTATTTACAAAGAAGAAAGGCAAATCCTCAAATGCTATGCAAGACAATCATTCTGCAGTCTGCCTCCCCCAATTCCATTAATGGTCCTTTTTAAAATAAACATGTCATTGCATCAATAGTTTTCCCTAAGGGTGAAACAATTACTGGCAATTAATATTGTCTAATTTACGAGTTTTCAGTTTTCATGAAGCCATAAAGCCTTCTTTGTGCTAACTGTGTTTCAGTGAGGGTGTGAGTTTAGTTGTTGGGCTTACTTTTTTGCTTTTTTTTTTTTGTGTTGTGGCAGTTGAAAGAGAACATACTATATATACGTATGATGTGCTCCTGCAGCAGTATATAATGGAAAAGTTTGCAGGGTTTGAAGGCTGTTTCCACAGCTAAAAGAAAATAAATAGAATTCTTTATGTTCTTACTAATATTGTCTGACAGATGGTGAAATTGTGCCAACATTATGTTTTCAGGTGACTAAAGCCACTAGAAACATTGATTAATGTCCCCTGACTGCCCAACTAAGCCAGCAGTGGTAACTGTTAAGTAGATAACGGCCAAGGATGAGCAGAGCCCAGAATATCAGCCCCAAATAATTGCTGTTAGTTGAAATCCTGACATATTATATAAGATGCAGAAAGCCCTCCTCAGAGGGCCAAGCAGAAGGGCAAAATGGAAGGTTGGCAGAAGTCTGCTCCATCAACTTCATGCTGTTATTCCCCTGTTGGCCAGGACAAAACCCTTTTCCAGCTGGGAAATGTTGCACTGATGAACAGAGTTGTAGCAGGCTATTTCAAAGTGCTTAACAAGGCCAGTGTGCATGGCTATTTCTGAAAATCCATCTGGTGGATGATGTTCTTGGTAATATAATGCAACATGCCTCCAGGGTTTGATAACATGTGAATTAACAAGGTAATCCAATTTTAGATAATCTTAAGTTCATCTTGATAATAAGTGGGGTTGTGCCACTCTATGCATGTGTCAGTTAAACTGGTTAGGTGTATCCTTATTTGTTCAAAGGCATCTCAGCACTTCAGGTACACTGATGACCATGCTGTTATGTAAAAGGACTTGGCTGTCTACTGCTCAACATGGCAGGAGTTTGATGGGGGAAGTAGGCATCCTCAAAACTGTGGGATTCCTTTCTCTCCCTTCCTTTGTCCCTTCTTGTCTCCTGACAGAGCACCACTGAGCAGGTTTTCAGCTGCTCCAGGGAGTGATAAGTGCTGCCAGAAGTGCTCAAAGTTCTCCTATGCTTCCCTTTCACTTTTTGATCCCTTTTTCATTTGCTTCTCTCACAAAATGTTTGTCTTTGCCTTGGAATCATGCAAGGTCAGAACCAGACTCACTTGCAGTAAAACACATGCAGTCTACACACCCAGACAGTTTTTATTGTACTAAACCTCTGTGTCTTTGTGATCTGGAATATATGCAGTAAGCTTTGAGATTAGCTAACAGCTACACCATTACATTGGGAGTGTTAGAGAAGCACTTGGGCCTGAAGATTAACTAGTACTAAATGGCCTTATCTGTGCTAGTAAAGTATCATTTCCTGAACAGAGAGAGGTTGCAGGTTGACTTCACTACCTGGGCCACAGACCATGTCCACATGGGAGAGTGCTCACTGACATGCGTTGAAGGACTTCCAGGCTAATGACAGAGCAGTAGGATAAATTCAGAGCATTTCTGGTAGCAGCAGCACTTGTTAAGGAATTAATTACACAAAAAGAAGAAAAGCAGTTTCTGAAGGTGCTACTGTAATAACTAGCGCCGTCTCTGGGTGGGAAAAGGCTCCTTCCTTCTAGACTGTGCTCTTGGAGGGTTTATGTAAAGCTGACATGTTCTTATGAATCCAGGAATTAAAGCCTTAGGGTTATACAGTACCAAGGCAGGTTCTGGGGCAGATCCATGTTGAACTGCTTGGGGAGACTGACTGGACCTACCAACCATGAAAAGGCCAATATTGTCCTGTTGGGCATGACAGTGGAATGGGTTTTGTCTGGAAAGCAAAATACAGCTTTTGAAGATGCAAAAGCACAAATGGGTGACATGTAATCTTCTCTTTGCCAATACTTTATGAAAGGCCAATACATGATTAATTCCCATTTTAGAGTGTGTGATGGACAGATGAGAGATATATTGTTAACTCTGGTTTTTAGCACAGTGGCAGATGGTGATGGAACTGGCTATAGGCCATAGTCATACTTAGCCAAGTGAGCTATAGGTGCTAAATAATTGATTAACCTTCTATTAGAAGATCTGTTAATTACTTATGAACCCTTTCTATTTGGCATGTGGAATAGCCCCAGTTTCAGAGGGGCAAGTGCAATTTAAATGGGCCATCCTCATCTTCCTGTCACAAAATAGAAATTCAGTGAAGGGGAAGTACGAAGTTTGAATACCTGTGAATAAAATAGGGAAAATTGCATGCCACTTCTATCAGGAAGTGCATAGGAGCAGCCTTGTGCTCAGGTCTCTTGAAAATAGACTTGATTTTGAATGTTGGGCTCCAAGATGAAGAAACTGCAGTGTTGATAACTACATAAGAGTCATGACTGGAATGCAGCAGGGAGGAATTCTAGGAGTGTATAAGTGTGTTGGGGTGTATATACATCTGCCAGTATGGTCAGCCCCTGTAAGAGAAACATTGCTAGGCCCTACCAAACTTAGTGTTATCAAAGCCTCTCCGCTGATTTGCAAAGAGCAAAACAAATGTTAACACTTGCATTGTTTTATCTTCCTGGCAAGCACCCAGACAAAGTTCACCTCCCTCCTCCCTGCTGTGTTTTCATTCATTGCACTGGCCTTGATAGCATCCCTTGGGAAAATTAATTCCCACTTCCCAGTCACGCTTACTCCTTTTGTGTGAATGCATTTCTTTCACTTACAGAGGTGAATAGTTTGCCTCTCTTCATAATACAAGGTCAAGGATATGAATTAAGTCTAGGGAATGACAGAGCAGGGAGCTGCTAACTTCTCATACCATTGTGCTTCTCAAATGTTCAGCAAGTAGCTGGGTTTTTGTTTGTTTGTTTGTTTTGTTTTCTTTTTGTTTTTTACTGGTCTTCTTAAGATGTCTTCATTGGATAGAGAACAGTGTTATTCACAGCTGATTACACATCTGACTGATAGCCAAAAGCCAATGCACTGGATTAAATTTCCATCCCAGTCTGACATGAAATCCACTTCTCTGGACTGATATGAGCCAGGGAGTAACCACGGGAACTCAAATATGTTCTGTCCCATGAATTCATCTCTGGGCTTCATTAAACTGCCTTTACTGGCTGTGGAGGTCCCTGGAAAGTACCCTCACCTTCTGGTATGGTATCTTAAGAGAGCTGCATCTAGTAAATCTGTGTATTTCATAGACAGAAATGATTTTAGAAGTTATGGCATTACCTGTCATTTCTCTTTCTGGAACTCTGCAACACAAAAAGCCAGAAGGATCTGGTTCTGGGCATTGCTGTCTTTCTGTGCTTAATGGAGGCTTATGCAAGCATGATGGATTTGCAGATTTAATATATTCTATGTTTTGAAGATCTGTTTCAAATCTTACCTTGCAGTAAATATTTGGAATCACTCTAGATTATTAGTAACGTAGCTAAGTGGCTCTATGATCACACAGAGCTCTCATTCAGGTGTCTTGTACCCCGCTCCCAGTGAACAGCACTGAGATTTAGGAATGAATATACCATTTGTTTTAATAGGAAAGGTATCTGTTTTTTTCTAATTCTTGCTATGAACAAGTTGGAAATGTAACCCAGAATGGAAACTACTTAAGCTAAAAACCTATGTACAAGGACTGCAATTTATTGTAGCGTGACAATAAATAGTACTAATTTTTGGATCTGAAAATCTTTATCTCCTCTACATCAATATTAGATCTGCAATTTTAAGGCTTGAAAGCAGAGCCCTTTGCTTTCCTGGAAGGGCATTCCTTGTGCTATGCATGTTTGCTTCATGAACAGCAATTCTAACTTCAGAACTAGATTTCTGAATTTCTCTGTGTTAACAGTGTTGAATTAGAGTGGCTCAAATACATTCAGTATTTAAACACAGAAGAAAAAAATGCAAGTTTGACATTGTCATTGTCTTGATGAAGTTCATCAGCAATAAAGACTGCTATGCCAGAACAGTATCTGCCAGCATCCTACAGTTAGTAGCACTGTGGTCAAACCCGTTGTCTTCCCTCATACAGGAACACAATTGGTGATATTTTCAAAGATCTCAGCTCAAGGACTAATATTTCGAAGGTTACTGAGAAGTTTTGTGGCAAGGTGAGGCTCTTAGAAAATGCCAGTTCAGAGAGCTTGAAATAACTGATGTAAACATTCTCAAGTTTTAAATATTAAATTAGTGTTGAGATGGGCTTATGCCCTATATAACTAGTCTGCTATAAGAAGAATAACACATGCAAAAATAATAGTACAAGATAATGAAAGCCAACTCATAATGAACTTAAATTATAATTTGAACATTTCTAGTCAAATTCTTAATAAACAATTTTAATTTTTATGTAAAAAACTTCATCAGAAATGTCCTGTTTTTCAATCAGCACTACTGAAAATGATGTTTAGAAAGAAGCAAGAATGTTCTTGCTCCAGAAAACATCCAATATTGTCTGACATGGCTTATGCTTCTGAATGCTAAGTTGCTCCTAGAAGTTTTTAATCAACAATTTTGGAGACTGAGCTTAAATAGCAACAGTACAAAGGAAAGTTTTTTATGTGGATGATTTGAGTTCTGTGTTCTCTCCACCACATATTTTGTTTCAATCATAGTTACCTTTTTGAAATCTTTCACGTTCATTTTCTTCATTGTTCTTCCTTGGAGTTGCAAAATATTGTCAATTCAAAAAATTTCTTCATGGGTTGTTAAGACAGCTTCTAAGAATGGGGAACCATTGCTATGGTGCAATGCTGCAAGGACTGTATTCCCATATTTTAAGGAGGATAAGCTGTATTTGCTGTGCCTTTGTCAATCAGACAGTGAGCTGAATTAAATACTCTCAAAGCAAGAGAAAAAGGCATGGAGAGAGAACAAGACCAGCAGGAATTCTCTTAAATAATTTATAACATGAAAGAGATATCTTTTTTTACGGAAAGGGACTCCAGTCATTTGATGATAGATTCAGTTTTCTTTGACATTTTTTTTTATCATGGCCTTCAAAGTAAAGTGTCTTTGAAGTGTGTCTTTGCTGTGACATGAAAACACAAGTTGGCTTAAGCCAATAAGCTTGTTGAGGTGAGTGTACTGAGATGCAGGTGGAAATCAGGGGACTTCAAGCATAATGAAGGGTTAGGAAATAAGACCTGCTGCTGTATCCATAACTGTTATTTTCTACTGAGATAAGTATACTGATCCTATATCTTCTGAATTGCTCATTCTTTAGCATCCCAAAGGGGGTGCTGCCATGGTGTGAAGAGCAGTAGATAGTCAAGAAGGGAAAGGATTTAAATTTAAGAGTACAAGTCTAAGTTTGAAACAGCTGATATTGAGGATCAAAATTCTCCTTCTGGCACCCATGGACAGGACACTGGATTTGCTGAAAGTGAATTGTGGGTGCAATCTGATGCAATGGAATCATGTGACTGCCTTTATTTAAGAAGAAAATAATGTCAACTTCCCCTACTGGGAAGCTGCAAATCGTATTTACAGCAAACCGTTTGCAAAAGCAAATATTTATGAAGTAAGAGCTTATGCATGTATTCACACAGATAAGTGTTTGATGATAGTGCTAGACAGATTTCTTTTGTAGATAGTAATCAAACTCTTTTCAAAGTAACTTCATTTTTTTTCTCACTTAATTCCCATCTTGAGATCCATCTTAAGGTTTGAGAATGGGCTGATCGCTGCTAAAAGAACACTTACATGTTTAAACCAAATAATGAGCTTGGCCTGTTATCTGGAGCATGCCATCAGCTTTCATGGCATTGCAAGTTTGACAGCTTGATTTTGTGACTGCTTTTATAGAAACTTCAGCTCTCCCAGGGAAAGCTGCAAGATCAAAGTTTGGTTCCTGCTGTCACATAGCTTCTAAATCCTGGGAAGTTTTTTCAGTGTAAAAATAGGGTAAATTAGATCAGAGACAGGCCTCAAGTGTTTCCTTGGACTCACAGTAGTTAAGAGGAACTAGGAAAATGCAGCTTGATTATTCTTCGGGAAGGAAGCAAGCTTTCAGTTAGTATTAGGGGAGGTAAGAGTCAGATCTATTTACCAGGTGATGATCTAGTCACAGGACAGTAAGTAAATAGTCTGCAAGCTGGGACTCAAGCTGAGTAAAAGTTTTCATAAAGAAAAGCTCTCTTTGGAAATCTGGTCCATTACAAAGAGCATGTAGAAAATTCAACTTCAGAAGCTGCCCAGGAAATAGCTTAATTTCTCTTTGAATAAATACCACATAGCTTTTTAAAGACCAGAACAGCTCTTTAGCTTTCATTCTTCAGAACAGAGGATTTTGGAAGAAAAAAATTACCTGGTTTTGAGAGTGGAAACATTGCCTGAAGGTGGAAATTCTGAAGATTAAGGCAACATGTTAGTCAGATGCCTTCAAGGTGCTGAAATTTCAGTTGATCTTTTTCTTCCCAATCATCTACTAATAACTGTCATATTAGAACTGCAAGTGGCATGAGAAAAAATCTTTTGCAGTATTCTCAGAGTAATTCATAGGAGACAGAGAACAGAAAGGGAGACAGCTCTTAATACCTATGGATGTCTAGTTAATTGCCTCTCTGAAACTCTATAGGTGTATTTAGTAGTAGTTACTCAGATCTAACCCTGCAAGAAGGTTGCTTTCATATGGACAGCTTTCAGCAACTCCAGGGTTCCTGGTTTATCTTGAGGGACACCAGCCCAGAGGAGATTCTGAGTGTTTTTGCTCTTTAAACCTCTATCATTACTGTTGATTTTCTCTTTTGAAGTATCTTCCACTGGTTTAAGTCTCAGAATTTCCTTATTGGTTAATAGCCACATTTCATGGATCAGAACACCAGAAGAGACCACTAAACTGTGCATAATACATGTTTAAAGTTGTATCCAAGGCACTGCAGTTCTACATTCCAGATGATGGCAGTTTTCACCAACTCATCTCAGTGGAGAACACTATCAATAATTTCTCTCTATATCAAGGAATAACTTTCGCAGTGCCAACTTTACTGTGCCAGGACTTTACTGTGTTTCCATTGGTCCCAAACCAATTTTGGTTTTTCAAGAACTCCCTAGGAATGTTATTTTCAGGTTGACTAGATTATTTCTTTCAGCTTTTTCCATCCCTGTTTTCTACAAATCTGTGAAAACTGTCATGCAGCTGCATACATTTCAGTGTGTAGACAGATCTTGAAATATTTACTACCCAGCTTTGAATACTGCCCTGCTGATCTAAAGCTGAAACCGGTAAGGAAATAAACCTCTCTAACAGTGTAAGAAAATGTAGGAATTCTGTTTAAGAATTGCTTTTGGCTTCTTTATAGTTGAAAGGGGAATCTGGTTTTAATTTTTGAAAATCTATGGACTTTCAAATGATTATAAACAGTAAAGCAGTCGTAACTTCTATAAAGTGCAAGAGATATGCCTTTCTGTCATCTCAATGTTTCAAAAGCCCAGCTGTACAGAACTAGCGTGCAATTATCGTTAGTGAAAACAGGAAAGCTCAGATGAGATCAGGCCCTAGACAGCATGAAGTCTACCTGAAGTTTGTAACTTCAAAACTGCCTTTCACTTCTGTTGACAGATAGTGTAACCAGGTTTTCTGTAAAACAGGCTTGTACTCGGCAAAGCAGAAGCCAGAGATGCAATAAAACTGTGGTGGGGAAAAAAAACCCACACGCAAACATAAAACAACTTTTCCCATATTTTGGTAATTAGAACATTTTGCAAATAGCCTTTTCAGTTCTTTCTTTGGAATTGTTGGGTGAGGAAAGATCTGTGGGATGAAAATTAGCTGAAAATTCCTGGTCATTGGAGGAAAGTGGAGTCTAAGCAACAGGTGAATGAAGCTTTTAAATGTGAGTAACAGATGTTACAATGCCTATTTGTAACCTGATAGTTTAATTATGTGAACAGTAAACACATCCATAAGATAGTCCAGAAAAACTGAGATTTCTTCTGCAAGAATCCACCTCAGACAGAAGTGACAAGGTATCTTCTATTCTACTGAAAAGTGCACGAGTGCCCAGAATCAATCTTCTACTCTTCTTCTTGGTCACACTGAAGCAGACATAAAAATCCAGACTGAAAAACACACATGTGCACGGTCTGCATGGGTAGTTGCTCCCAAGGTCCTATTGCAATATGCAAGTCCCAAGGTTAGGTGAACATGCAGACAGTATCCTTAGCAGCACATATGTTCTAGGGAACCTTTTTCTTTCTTCAACCTTTTCAGGCCTAAGATAAAGTGAATAACTCATGAAACTCATAATCTATGGAGATAAGTTATTGTTGTTGCCGAAATAAGTTATTGTTGTCAGTACAGCAGATGCATGTAGAAATGATCTTTCAGCATTTCACATAACTGGATGCAATAGTCCAGGGCGTTAACATATAAAGAGGGGAAAGCCAAGGATTCTCAGAAGAGAATACAAGTTATTAACTTCCAATCCATCAACAGTGGTTTCAAAAAATCTGAGAGACTGTTTAAAATCTGGCAGTTTTAAAGATCTTATGGGACCTTATGGGATAAATAAAGAAGTTCCACTTGAGGAAGTAGCTCTTAAAACTTTACATACCATGAAGTAATTACTTAAATGTATATCATCTCTTGCCTTTGCATGTTATTATGGCTAATGATCAGGGGGAGAATGGCTGACAATGTATACCCACTGTTCTTTTTCTTTTCTTTTCTTTTCTTTTTTAAAGAATATTTCCACCAGGAAAGACAATTATTTTTCCTTTAAAAAATGATTTGGTAACAATGGAATAAATATCACCTACTGCTTTCCACCTACCTCTTGTCCCTTCGTTTTTCTTTAACTTGTAGTGCATTCTGTTTCTGCATTTTTGAGGAAAAATGAAAGTGTTTTAACTCCTCCATGTTCATCTGTTCTGTTAGACAAGTATAAATGATTTCTTGTGCCTTTTAATCTATAATCTTTTTCCTTTAATGTCAACTTGGATTAATTATTTTTAGTCAGGTATATTCCTCTGTGAACACAAGGACAGAGAAGATGATATGCAAAACATGTATTAGGATTAGTCAATGAATCTCTTGCTCATATAGCAAAAGTATAGTCTCCTTCTTTCTAACTCATGGAGAAGCACACAAGCACGTTCTTTTACAGTGCAATTATCAATAATGAAAATAAATACCAAGGTCCTGGAAAAAAAGCAATCTGTCTATATGGTCTTCACATTCAGAGCTTGTCCAAAAACTTGAAGCCAATTGACTGTAGTTGCAGTTTTGGTTTTTAATTAGTGGGCTTTTTGTACATTCCGGAAAGGCGCTGTGTGAACTTAGAGCAGCAAGACATCCCTTGTCTCTCCAAAAATCCATTTAGCATGAACCTCCATTTGTCATCTGTCTTGTCAGTGCAATCTGGAAATATTCTGAACTGCTCCTCTTACTCAGGCTTCTCTCCTGACTGATCGACTCTGCTTGCCCTCTGTAAAGGTAAATGTAGATTAAAGGAATAGCTGGAATCCAATCTTTACCTTCTTCAATATTTCAAGTAGATTTACTATCTTCCAACCCATTCATTTGTCACTTTAATAAGTACCTGAAAAGTTAATTCATTAACAGGAATAGCCTGAAAATTTCAGCTTCTTCATTTATTAGCCAGAGAGCAATTGTAATTCAGGTAGCAATAAAGGATTGGTGAAGAAAGAGTAAATGCTTGAATGGCACAGTAAATGTTATTGAACTCATTTCATCTATGGGTTTTAAAATAATTAATCTTGCATTGTTAATAGCTGGAGATGGACTGATCAAGTTTTGTGTTCTTAGGACATTTCAGCATGAGGCTATTTATGGCTTCTCACTGTGGAAGGGCAATACAAGGTTAGAATAATAAAGATTGTGAGTGAAACTAAAAAGAATACATTATTTTTGATGTGTTGAAAAAAATATTACTTCTCTCCTTTCTATCTCTTTTTTTTTTTTTTCTTTTTTTTAAGGAAAAAAAATGTGAGTGGGAGAAAGAATCCCCTGTCTTCTTTGCTTAGAAAAAGCACACAGAGGAAACAGAAAACTGATGTTTATTTTTTCTGTGTTCCATGCTGCAAAAATTAAAGGCATGTTGAATTCTATCACATGAGAAGGCATGGGAAGGGAAGAGAAGAGGAAAGAAAGCATATTTGGAAGAATAGTTTGAGTTCAAAAAGTTGTTCTTCTTCGCAGCTTGGACTGAGCATTCCTTCTTCCCAAATCCTTAGTAGCTGAAATCTAGAGCTGTGCAAGGGTAAGTGCCGGATCCTGCACATGGATCACAAAAACCCTGTGCAGTGCTACAGGCTTGGGGCAGGGTGGCTGGAAAGCTGTCTAGCAGAAAAGTGCTTGGGGTGTTGGCTGAACAAGAGCCAGCAGTGTGCCCAGTTAGCTGAGAAAGCCAATAGGTCTGGGCTTGTATCACAAATAGTGTGTCTGAGAGAACTAGGGAATTGACTGTCACTATATTCTCGGCACTGGTAAAGCTGCACCTCAAGTACTGTGTTCAGTTTTGGGCCCCTCACTACAAGAAGGATGTTAGTCTTGAGTTATAAGAAAACTTGTGAAGGGACCAGATTTCATAACCCAGGCAAGCATCTGACTTTCACCAAGGACTTCGTGGTGTCTGTTTTGAGGTTGGTATTTCCTGCTCACAGCATTTTTATGCCTCTATCCTTGCTGCTACTGAAGTGGCAGCACATTCTGTGGCTGGAGGTAATTAACCTCTGTCTTACTCGGTTTCCTCACCCACAAAACAAGGGAGATCGTGTCCTGCCAAGAATGGTTTCAAACTTTGTCCAGCCTGCCATACCACCAATAAAATGTTGTGTACGGGACACCAAGTGCACCCTATGATGGTGCAATTTGCTGACAATGAAATGAGAAATGAGGCTGTTTCTCTAGTCCTCTGCATTTTTTTTATTTTTTATTTTTTTTACTGCAGTTGGGGACTAAAATTAGCACTTGGAAATGCTTCCTATTTATTTTATTCAGGGAGTCTATTATACTGAGCACAAGGAAATGCTAATGTTAGAGTTATGGGAGGATTTGCTCATTAAAAAAAAATATTCCTCAATGAATGAAATATCTGTTCATTAGCAATTACTTTTTTAGGTGCCAAATACGACCAAAAAAAGCACTGTTGAGAAACATTGCTTGTATAGAGAAGAAATAAAACTCCATCTGATTTATAATGAAACCAGTAATGATATCAGCCATCTGAGAACCAACAAATAATTGCATTTTGTGTACAGGTAAAATACATGTTTAGTTTGACTGAGCCTTAATTGTTGTTTTTGTAGATGAATATATCATTGCAAAAGTCATTAGACTTTCAACCAGAATTTGGCACCAAGAGCAGGACTTTTCAGTTTAAAAAAAAAAAAAGGGCTTTTTTTTTTCCTATATTCCCAGAGTTATCTCTATTTTACCCCTCTAATTTATGTCACATCTCAAGAATTTCATCGATTCCTACTTTGGCATTACTTTAATAGGAAGCCCTGGATTCATTGTGCCTAGATGGGGTACAGAAATATCCTAAAAACACGGAGTAAATTTTCAGTGATGTCCTCAGCTGAACAGGATCAGAAACTCCAGATAGAACACATTTTTGCCTCCCCCTCTCCCCTACATTTGTGGTTACACACACATGCACATGGCACTTACACACAAACATTACTTTTTGGGCACACACAAAGTACGGGCTGCACACAGAAGGTGACATCCAGCATAAGGAAAAGTCACTAAAAATCATTAGAGTCACTTATGAAGTTTAGCAAATATCAGAAGCATCACCGTAAGTTGAAAGCAGTGACCAGTAGACATGTGAATTTGTAAGCAATACATACTCATAAGACAAATATTGCAGTTTTTCAAACACCTGAATACATCTCCTGATCCAAATCTGTGTATGCACACATAAATGTTGGGCTTCCAAGACAACAGCGTGCATTAAAGTGAAGGATGTTGTAGTACTGTCAGGCTTTCTAATAGTAATGTCAGCTCTTACTGTCATATTCAGTTTTTTTTTTCTACTGAGATCAGATATTTGCATGAATGAATTAATCTCAGATTTTAGTTTAAAAAAAAAAAAAAAAAGTATGTTGCTTTTCTTTGTGGATGCAGAAAAAGGCTGAAATTGTTTATTCCAGATTTAACTAAGAGAAGCCCTAAGCTTATATTTATTTGTGTATGTTTTTCAACTGGCTTGTTTTTAAGCATGTCACATCTTGAGATCATAGTGTCATTGTGTTTGGAAAAACAAAGGTAAACAGTGCTGATGTACTTTGTAAAGGCATTTCTTCACCTTGTTTTGTCATGCTAGCATTTGTGCAGAAACCTTGTTCTGCAAAAGACCACAAGTCTCTTGGTGAGGGCCCAAGCGGGCTATTAAATTGTACGAGCACTTTGCGGAAACAATTTGATTTCTGATAACTTCTTCAATGAGAAGCATGAAAACCTCATTGTGGCTATAGGTGATATTGAACGGATGCTCTCATATAGAAGAAAAGCTACTCTGCTTATATGCCACATAGAGGTGATCCCCGATTCAATCACAGAATTACAGAATTGCTCAGGTTGGAAAAGACCTTCAAGATCATCAAGTCCAACCACAACCTAACCATTCTACCCTAACAACTCTCTGCTAAATCATGTCCCTGAGCACCACATCCAAATAGTTTTTAAACACATCCAGGGATGGTGACTCAACCACCTTCCTGGTTGGGAGCCTATTCCAGTACTTAACAACTCTTTCTGTAAAGAAGTTTTTCCTGATATACAACCTAAATTTCCCCTGGTGCAACTTGAGGCCATTTCCCTCGTTCTCATCCTATCACCTGTCAGCAGTGAGAAGAGACCAACCCCACTCTGGCTGTAATCACCTTTCAGGTACTGGAAGAGAGCAATAAGGTCTCCCCTCAGCTTCCTCTTACCCAGACTAAACAGCCCCAGTTGGACCTCATAGAACACATTCTCCAAGACCTTCATAAGCCTTGTTGCCCTTCTTGGGACCTGCTCCAGCACCAGTCAGACAGTCATTTCAGGGTTGAATTGATTTCCCTCCTTGTGTTGTGAGTTGAATGAGAAAATCAGGAGAAAAAAGTTCAATCCACAGGCCTCTCTATACAACCAGGAGGCTAAAACAACACTTTTTTTCCACAAGGATAAGAAGAGCTTTGTTATGAAAGAACAGGGTTTCGTAGCTGTATGTTTGTCTTGGTCCAAAGATTGCTCTACCCAAACAGGGCTTGGTCAGTTCATAATTTCTACTGTCTCTGTCTCCTTCAGTAACAGCCTTCCCCTCCCCACACATGTCTCTCCTGATGAAAGGAGCTTACAAGAGGAGGGGAATCTACTTTTTACAGTTCTGATAGCGATAGGACAAGGGAAAGAGGCTTTAAACCATGAAGGGAGATACAGGTTAGATGTTAGGAAGAAATTTTTTAATCAGAGGGTGGTAAGGTGCTGGAACAGGAAGACAGGCTGTGGATGCCCCATCTCTGGAGGCATTCAAGGCCAGGTTGGTTGGCATCCTGGGCAGCCTGATCTAGACGTTGGCCAACCCCGCCTATTGGCAGAGGGGTTGGAGCTAGATCATTGTCAGTGTCCCTTCCAACCTGTGCCATTCTATGATTCAAGACCCAGAACCATGGGATCCGTTGGGGCATATGCTATTTCTCTGTTTCCCACTTTCTTAAGGTATCAGGTAGTAGACAAGAGCAGCAAGCAAGCATTGGTGAGAAGGTTGCTTGTCTCTCAGAGAATGTACAAATTTCAATGTCACATTAAATTAATATCTCATTTGATAATAGGGGAACAAGAGATGGTAAGTGTGAATTTTGAATTGAATAATTGATTGATTTTCCAATCTTTAGTTAGCGAAACTAGTAGTTGTAAGTAACAGAATGTTCTGTGAAGTAATTACAATCTGTTATAGATACTTCAGGAAAAAAAAAAGAAACTGAAATGTATTATGATATTATAGTCGATATACGATGTTAAATAATCAATATTGTGTAAAAATTTACATTTCAATGTCATTACCATACTGCACATTGAATCAATAGCTTCTTATATAAATAATGGGATAGCTCATTGCTAAAATATGCTATCTCTAATGCTTATTAAACTGTCAGAGTCAGGCTTAATAACATATGAAGGCTAGTTAAACATTCTATGTACTGTAAAATTCTCAGAGATTTAGTTTATGTGAGTTATCAGCAGGAATACAGTATCAGCAGAGTAATGTCTTTGAGGAAAATGACAAGCAGGACAGGAGTGGGTTTACCTTTCTCAGCTGATAGCTGCCTCTAGCATAGAGACAATGCTCACCGAGGTCAAAGTGAGACATGTCAGTCATAGATGGATTCCTTTTCCTCTGGAAATTGAGGGAAACAATAAGGACCAAGGATGTTATAACAGTTGTGATCTCTTAACAATTCTATGGTAATTATTTTCATTTCCTCCTTGTTGCATTAGTATTGGTTGGGAATGAATGGTATAAGGAACTTCTGCATTGCAAAAGCACATTTATTTTTTTGAAAGTCAAAGTGTCAGGCACGAAAAGGTAAATGATAGCTACATGCTGAATTTTGAAAATCCATTTATTTTGAAACATTTCTTTTTCCCTACCTCCCTTTCGTCTTTTCCTGCTTGATGTTTTCTACTCTTTTTGCATTAAAAGGCTATAGAGTTCATCTGCTTCAGCTACTTATGCCTATAACTGAAGTCACGATACTGTATTTTTGACATCATAATTATTTCCACTGCAACCGACTGCAATTTTGTAAATTGACTTCAAGTAGCAATGTAAGCAGCAGGAGCAGATGAGTCCTTAAGAAACTATGATTCTGTCCTTGAAAATATGGAATGATGATGAACTGCAGAACAATTTGTAAGCAGAATTATTGGGGAAAAAAAGTTTCCTTTCTTTTCTATGCTGATAAACATTCAGGCTACCTCTCTGTGAGTTGGAAATGGACTCTTGGTTCTCGTTTAGTAGGATTGATCAGGATGCAGACCCCATAATTCGGCATTCATGCTCCCCTAAAACCTATAATAACCACTGTGAATGAATTGTGAAAACCTTTCATTCCATCAGACTTGACAATCTGAGAGGTACCTGGGCTGCACCTGTCCTTAAGCCACCAAAAAGCTTCTAACAGCAAGTCATTAATGACACTGCAAGATGCCTGAGAGGGACGTTTCAGCATTTTACTAGAGTATACATCTCAGCAATGAGATGTGTAAGGAAGGCAGGCTTTTCCGTGATAACTTGCCTTGGGTTGTGGTATAAAAAAGCAAGGTTGACTGACTTTAATAACCTTCAAAATGTAATATGCACTTGGAGATATTCTGTCTAGGCTGTGGAATTGCTATAAGGAAATGCAACTTATAAATAAAAACAGAGAGAAGATTTACTTAGCATTCCAAAATTTAGATTGGTAAAAATGTACTCTCCTTCGTCTTAAGCTACAGTGGAACTGGGTTAATCAGTAGGAAAGCCAGTGATAATGGATTTTATCTTGGTGTTACAGGAAGATGAAAATCTGGCCTCAATTAAAATAGAGACATAAACCAGTTAATACTATTCTTTCGTGCATCATGAATTGCTTAGTTTGTTTAATAATAACACACTCAAAATACAGCTGGGAAAGTAAGCATTTCAGGTTTTTCAGGCCGGTTAGCAGTAGGCAAATGAACAATGGCTAGATGTAAAATCTAGTACATCAGTATGACACACTTGTAAAGAACAGATGGTCTGAGCACTGGACCAAAGCATTTTCATTTCATAACTTGTGAGACAGTTTAAGCAACAGTTGCCTAGCTTGCAGGTTTCACCTACAGCTTCCTTCAGACATGGAAATTTAACAGAAATCACTTGTGAGCCTACCCAGGAATGCCAGAAGAATTATACTCAGTCAGTCTGGCAGGCTGCAGAGGTGAGTTCTAAAGCAGTGCTTGGTCAATAACTAAATCCAGGAGCAGTTGACCTAGAGAGCTGCTCACAACCTGTGCCTGGACACACACATTTCCTGTGCTGAACCTTCCTATTAGATTTAGACCATGAGAGGTAAAGACCATGAGCATAAAGATATGCAAATTAGGAAATTCTGTGTCCCAGAGCCCACCAGAAAGGGTGAACATATAAATTCCATTAACATCAAGTGGAAAGGGTCTGCTTCTTTGCAATAAAGTCTATTAGAAAATTCCCAGGCAGAAAAAAAAGTCTCTCTTACTTGCAGATGCTATAATCGTATGTTTCCATGGAAACCTCCTTCTCTCCTGATATCTCCAGTGACAGCTATGCACGGGAGGCATCACTGGCAAAAAACCATGCACACATCCTGATCTGGGATCTCAATGGAAGAAGGCTTGAGGTTTTTTTTTAATCTTTTTCTGTGGTGAATGGTATTTGGCACGGGGAAAGAGCAGCTTTGCATCCTGACACATCTCAGGTTGCTAACTGCTTTCTATACTGTTCTCACAGTGCATTACAGTCCTAATCTTGGTTCTTATCCCAGTTGGAACAAATGTAGTAGGTGACAGTGATAAGGGAGCAGTGAATGGGTAAATAAAATGATCACCTGCCCAAGGTACAGTTTCAGATTTTTTTTCTATCATCTGATATTTTTATTATCTTTGAAAAGAACTTTTCTTTCCCATCTCACTCCCTTAATTCATCAGTTGGGTTTTGGGTCATTGTTGACATTCCAAAACAAACAAAAAAAAATTCAGAGGAAAGAAGCTTGACACACATAGGAATGAAAAGGGATTTTACTATGCTTTGACCCTGGAAAAATCATGCATAATCAACAGAGTTGGGAAATTAAGTTTGATAAGCAGATGAATCAACTAAAACTGAAAATAAACTGTCCTGTATTATTTGCAAAATTCACCCAGTAATAACATTCAGTAATAAATACGTAACACCTAGGTAAATACCAACAAATCTAGCTGCATCTGAATGAGTACAAAGGAAAAATAAGTTGGTAGAGTGAGATCTAACACTTATACAGTTCACACTGCCTTTGCTGTGCGTAGAATTCAGGTAGAATAGGTTCCTTCCAAGGTCATTTACAATGAAAGAAAGAAAATTGCTGATTGATTCTACTTTCTGGTTTCCAAACAAATATACTAAATCATGCCTCAGATTTGTTTCAGATCACCTTTGGTTTAACAGTTCTTCACAGCTACAATTTCATTTTCTACATCTTACTTGCTAAGGGAGAGATGCTATTGTCCAGGCTGTCAAGCATAGATTTCTTTAGGCTTTCATTTAACGTCATAAATTATCAGCATAATTTTCTTGGCTACAGTGAAAAGTTAATCTGACAGGAATTTTCTTGCTTTGTATTATTTTACCCTGAGCTCCCTTTCTGAATACGTATCTGTGATGGTGGAGAAAACAGCTTCTGTGTGAGATATGGGAAGCACACTTTGAATATTGAGGATTAAAGCTTCTATATAGGCTTTCTGTATAAGAAAGAAATCCAAATTTCAGGTATTGTTATAGCAGTCTATATTTTAAATTTGAGTTTGTACTTTCGCACGGAATACTAATTATGCACATGAAAATAAGCACAAATTGAGCCATAACCTTTCAATTTCAATATACCAGTAATATTCCAACTCAGCAAAGTACTACGATGTGTGTACTCAAGGCAAAAGACTTGTAGCGTGAGAGTGGTCTGCTTTGCCCTTCATGAAATAATGTGGCTGAATTACAGAGTAATGAACAACAGCAAGTGGTAAAATCTGGTATCTTGGCTGAGTGTCTTCCCTCCCTCCCTCCATGCAAGCTGTCACAAAAGATGGAAAATAGGATTAACTCGTGTGGCTAGAGAAGATGTCTAAGTTCAGTTTGTATCAGTCAAAATTCCTGTACTTTTCTCATATTCTGTTGATATCAGATGCTTTGGTTTCTTCAGATGTACGATACCAGAAGACTTTTCTATAATGAAATATACCCAAAAACTGCTTGAAATGAGTGGAGGGCCTTGTGTTGGTGCCAGTGATCAGGGTGAGGAGATGCTGATTGGACTATTTTAAGGAATAGACTTTAGTCATTTAATGAAGTTTGGAGTATTTAGTAGTGAAAAAGCATTTGTTGTGAAGATGTGTTAGAACTCATGGATCTGTGAGCCAGATGCTGTAATGTCTTAATGGGCTCCAGAACAAGTTGCTGTCTGAGGAAAGCTTCTTATTTCCATCCAGGCACTCATTTCCATCCTCACTGATGGAATGAGATGCTTTTTGGTAGCAGGGACAACTACTCTAGTTCAGACTTATTTGAGTCATTATGAGACACGTTGCTCTACACATTCAAACTTTTGCTTTTAAACTTTGTGTTCAGAAGTGGCAAAAGGTTGTGTTTCTTACCTACTCTGTGGTTATTTTTTCATGTGAATTTCAGTTTTAACATAATTGATGCTCTGACCACTGGGGTATTTCTGGAGTTAGTTAAATGATTTTTTTTTCTGATGACTGTGGTATTCAAGATCAAGGGATTAACAGATCTCATCCTCTCAAATACTGTGCTTATTCTAAAATTAGAGAGGAAAACAAGCTGTCCTGTAGTTATGAAATCTCAACCGGTTTTTTATCACAGAATGAATTAATCATCAGCCTAGCCTATTAAGAATAAGCTTCTGTATGAAGCTGCTTACAAAGTTGTAATGGTACTTCAGCAATCTTTGGTTCCTGTGTTTAGCAGGAACCTTTTAATGGTCTGACTGTAAAACTTATGTCAGCAAATATATGCGTTATGGCTTTAAACATTATTTTGGGGAAACAAGACTTTCTATTTAAGACTTTCCTATTTAATGGTCATTCTTTTCTCTGTGGCTACATAAAAACTGTTTTTGAGGCAACAGTTCTTTTCCTACTGCTTTCACATGGGATATTTCTACTGCCCAGCCCCTGGGGAAAGTTGTATGATGAGCTACATTAGCACTGTAGGATCTAACGCAAGTTAGGTCCCCTCCTGACATAATTATATAAAACGTGAGTTCTCCTAGCCTGAATGCAATGCAAGGACAACACAACATCCACTATCTAGGAGGATCAGGACACAGAGTATGTAAACCCTGGAGAGAGTTCAGTAAGACACATGAGAAGAGTGTGTTTACAAAAGGAGCAGAGGAGGGTTGTCGTACCTGGCATCAGAAACAAGTACATTTTGGTAGGAAAAATGGTTCTCTGGCCTGCAAGGGTCAGGTTTTCTTGCCCTTTCCAATGTAGCAAAAACGTGTGCTATAGGCAACGTTCCTTGCCATACCGGTATAGCACAAGTGAATGACAGCATGCATGAAAGATAATGACAACATATCCATTGAAATATTACTGTGACAGCCTACAGGAAATGCAACAGGGAGACAATTTGTCCATTAATGTTACTGGTTACTTGTTTCTTCCCTCAGAGAGAAGTGAGTCATACAGCAAGGAAAACATAATCCATTTAATGAAGAAAGCCGATGCACATATCCCTAGGCGGCACAAGCTTTTCTGAGCGCAGAAATCCATAATGGTGGGCTCAGCAGTAGAGAGATGAAAGATCCATTGCCAACTCCCTGGTGCCCTTTCATATTTCTTATTTCTTGTACCACTCATCTGCAGCCCTGTTCTGGATGCAATTTAATTCTGTTTACTTTATTGAATGGCTTTGAAAAGCTAAACAGATAATGTCACCTTTGCAGCTTAGTGAGAAGTTATGCACAGAAAGTAAAACTTGAAATCTGCCTTGTCACTTGTATTGCAGTGTTTATTCCAGTCCTGCTACTCCTGTCTTTCTTTCCTACCATGAACTAGCTTGATTTTGCCGTGAGTGGGAAAACCTTCAAAAGCTTATGAAAAGCAAATGGTCTTTGCTTGATGACCTGACTGTAAAGAAAGTGCAGTGCACTCCGCAGAGCTCTTGCTTTCTGTGGGGGAGCACTGGGCAGGGTTCCACAGAGCAAAAAAAGAAAAACAGAAAATCCCAGTGTAAGACAAATCTTAAACCTACCTCAGCTTACTCTGCAGACTTCTTAAAGGCCAATGTAGTTCAGTTTAGAAGTTTTAGAACTTCACAAAGACAATTCTATTCACTTTGTTCTAATAAGGAATGTCAGAAGAGTTTATTTGTGATTTCTAAAATACTTTTTCAGCTCTCTGTCAATCTTTGCCTAGTGAAGGAATCAATATATTACAAAATCCAGACAGTGGATTAAATTAAATCAATTCTCATCCGAAAATTGATGCTTAAAAACTTTTGTGATCTGTCTTCCAATTTCAGATAAACAGAAATTCTTGGCTCGGCAAGTCAAACTTGTATTCGCTAGATACTCTGTCCATGGCCAGGGATTCGAAGTGTTTCAGCACCATCGGTAAGTACAACTGAAATATCTCTGCAGACGTTTTTTCAGATTTCTCACAGAAAGTACGTGGCTGTAAGGAACAGCCAAGAAACAATGAGGAAAAACTCTTTTTCTGTCTCTGCTGGACTCATGACAGCTGATGAGCTCTGGATCAAAAGAAGGAAAAAAATCCACCATTTTCCTTTTGCTTTTCATATTGAAATTGGAAACTGCTGTTCACCACAGAACTTTTTAGAGTTATTACCAGAGTAACTTATGGTACTGTCTTAACAGTGTGGAGGACTTGCACCTATACATTCTGTCGTCACATTACTTCATACATGTCTCCTTTCTACTCACAGTGTTGCTGGTGCTTTAGACCATGAGGTAGTTGCAGCCCTGATCTGGCAGAGATTAAGGGAGAGTTACACTGTTAGGACTTCTTCCTCTTCATTTATCAGAGGGCTGGAGCACCTCTCCATGAAGAAAGTTTTAACAAACTGGAATTAGAGAATTCTAATTTTTCTCTTCTGGAGAAGAGACTCTTGTGAGGGAATGTAGTGCTGGGACAAGAGAGAATGACTTTAAACTAAAGAGGGAAGATTTATGTTAGATGTTAAGAGGAAAGTCATTACTCAGAGTGTGGTGAGGCACTGGCATAGGTTACCAAGAGAGGCTGTGGATGCCCCATTCCTTGAGGAGCTTGAGGCCAGGTTGGATGGGTCCCTGGGCAGCCTGAGCTTGTGGCAGTAAGATGGGGCTGGGTGGGTTTTAAGGTCCCTTCCATCCTAAGCCATTCTGTTATTCTGTGGTTCTACATGTTGAATTTCACTGTGCATCACATGTGATCTTGGCACATGCAGGTTTGTCCTAGATTTCAAACATTCCTACTATATACTGGGCTGCTAGATATTTGATAAGTCCAGGCCGGTGCACTACAAAGATTGTAGGAGGATTAATATTAAAGCTGTGTAGTCTTCCATGGTAAATCTTTACTGTGCATTGTGCTTTGGTAGAGTCTGGAAGTGGCAACATTCATGCTTTGCACGCTTCTCTGTTGCACAAATAAATCCATCAGACACCTGGGGAGTCTGACTCTTTCTTTGTTTATTCACTCATGGGAAAATTGACAAGCAGATCAAACAAAGGGCTGTATGAACTTGTTCTGCTAATGCCGAGACAAGGTACTCAACTAACTATTGTGTTACGCCTTTTTCTTGTTTTTTTGAAAGTAGTTGGGAAACAAGAGGAAAAACAAGCTTGCCTACTGTATGAAAAGTCAGAGTTGTTGACAGATACATGGACAGGCAAAATTGCAAGGGTGAAATTAATTTTGGCAAAAAAATGGAAGAGCTAGTCCAGGAAAAGATAAGGTGATTTTTTTTTTTCCCCAGTAATTTGTTGAAACAAAATAAGCGCTTGAGAATTTGAAAAAATAAAGTAGAATTTTAAAATATATGTATTACCTAAATATACATACCTATACCTAAATACCACCTTTTTTTTAGTATTCAATGTTTTCGCTTATTTCTATGTTCTGTAATTCATGTAGTTATTATCATTTTGACTTTTACAAATTATCAAATGTTACACAGCTTCAGATAGTTGAGTAAACTTTTGCAACTGTATGTCAGGTAGACACTGACATCCCCATGAAGAGACAGACAGACGGGGGCATAAAAATGTCAAAAGAAAGTTTGAACTGAAAAAGGGAATTTTGAGAAAGGGGACATCAATGAAGGAAGATCAGAGAGGGGTTTTTAAAAAGAGTAGAGAGAAAGAAGAGGAAAGCAGCTGCTGAGGCCCACACGGGGAAAGGCTGTTTGCAAAGGCTCACAGGTGAGGTGCTAGGCAGTAGCTGCTGTCTGTGGTTTGAGTAAGTGCTATTGGTCTGACACAAGAAAGGGAAGTGAATGTGGAAATGAATGTGAAGGAAGTGAACGCTTCTCCAGTGCTGCCAGAATTGTGTATTAATATCCTATTTGACTGCTGCTGTTTGAGCATGCTGAACTCTGCTTTTGTATACCTGGCATAGTCCTGATCTCCAGGATGAAAATTGTGTAAAATGGAGAGCCTGTTCACATTCAAAGAAATGAGGTCCTTAGTTTCCTAGGGTCTTTTGAAACTGGAACTTAAGTCAGCTACAGCCATCAAGCTTGATCTTTAGCATGCCAGTAGATCTGCAACAGAGCTTTCTGTGCGATTCCTCCTTACCCCACATGCAGTATTCTTCTTTGTGTGGCTGGCTTGGAGATGGTTTATTCAGCATTTTCCATATTGACTGAAAACCTGTTATGTTCTACAAGAGCAAAAACTTTTAAACATGCATAACTTCTTTATCAAAGAGGACCATTTCTGCAGAAGCTCTACATTAAGCACTCATTTTGCCTGGAATTGTATCGGTGCTCTGCCATTTTATCCAAGCTGCATAGGAGATGAATACTTGCTAGTTCAATTTTAATGAAACAGAAGTAAGAGCTAAACATGACAGGCTGTATCCTGTAAGAATGTAGTGTTTTTAATAGACAGTTCATTGCAGTTAATATCATTCCTTCAGGTGGAAAGCAGGTCTTATGTTTGCCAAGTTTTGCCGTAGTGGATGTCTGGTGTTGCCCACTATGACTCAATGAAACTCTGCATTCTTTTTTTTTCCACATACTGGAAGGGAGAGCTGCATGAAACTGCCAGATTCTCTGAATCCTAGCCCATTCTTGTGTGAGGTTTGGTAACATGATTTGCCTGAAAAGTTACCCTGAGTAAACATGCAAGACAGGTGAGCAACCTATTTTTGAAAGACATATTTTCGGTAGACTACATCAAAGCCATGGAGGGACGAAGGTGCTGCGCTGTTGAACCAGGCGGCTCTTGGGTAAACAGCACTTTTGCAAATCACTTTTATCATTGTATAGTGAAACAGTACACTCGGTTCTTCATTTACAGCATGTTTCTCTCTCTCCTTTGCTTTCAGCTCCACTTCAGGGCTATTTGAGCCTGACAGCTGGTTTTGTTTTGTTTTGTTTTTTATTTCACTTTTTTCTCCTCCCTGTGAAATTCTAACATACTAGTTTCAAAGAAAGGCATCTGTTACCTTTAGCGTGGAGCAGTAGTGAAACGAACTGACTGCTGCTCTGTGCCTTTGGAATAGTTTTTCTTTAGTTTATCTGCTACTTTTATGAGTCCGGATAAAGGCTTTCCGCATCACAGCTGCTCATGAGCTTTCTATTTCTTCTGCTGGGAGATTAATTGAAATAAAATAAACTTAAAATCTCAGCCTGACTGCAGAGTAATATATACCACAGAATTATGAGCTGCAGTGTCATGCAATGCCTGATCGCTTGCAATATCGTGTCTCATTGTGAAGATACTTAACTGGGAAGATGCTGAAATGTTGTCAGGGCTGCACAAAGTAACGTTATTAAAACATATTTGTTTTATAAAAGGAAGTTAACATACCACCAATGGCAAGATTTTCTTTCTTTAAACTGCAAGGGGAAAAAAAGGTGGAGAAAGAAATAGGAAAAAATTGTGATGATTCATATTTTGTTTTTTTTTTTTTTTTTAAACTATCAAAGTTTCCTCAGGTTGAAATTTAAAATATCAGCCTACTGCTCAGTTTTCCATGTGGAAACTTTTTATTTGAAACATTTTTTACTTAGATACGGAGAACTGGTAGCTGTTCTTCTGGGTTCAACTAACTGATTACCTGTTTGGGCTTGTGGCTCTGAAAGTAAATTATTTTGTGGTAAAAAATGTTGTTTGTACAGCACCTTGCGAATAGAGACTGTTCTCTATGCTTGGAATTCCTGAATGTGACAGCAAAATAAGAGTGTAAATGTTAAGGTTGTTCATAGGAGATGTGTGGAGTGTAAAACCTGTATTCCCAGCGGCATTCAAGGCCAGGTTGGATGGGATCCTGGGCAGCCTGATGTAGTGGTTGGCAACCCTGTTAAAGGCAGGAGGGTGGAACTGGACGACCTTTAAGATTCCCTTCAACCTAAGCCATTCTGTGATTATTCCATTCTGACTCTGCTCTGTTGAGCCTTATTATCATTTTTCAACCCATCTCCTACAGCCCCCCATCCTCACTGCAGTACAGGATTTACTATTTCTCTTCATCCTCCTTCCCCATTCTTTCAAGCTATGAATGAACTTCTGCCCCCTCCTCTGCTGCCCAGAGAAAGCCTGCAAGGAAAGTTAGTGCTTCCATGGCGTGGCTGAGGGTCTTTGTTTACAGCATGCTTCTGTCTTCAACACATTTAATCTCCCAAATCCTAGCTTGTGTATAATGGAATGGGGCATCTTTATGAATTAGTCCGATCTCATGCAGTTCACATCTGAGTGATTAAAGCGGAGTATCTCAATTTGATTTAGCACTGTGAGCAAACACCAGTACAGAGAGGAGCAATCTATATTTTTCAATTGTTTTTTGTGGTAAATGGAGAAGGAAGTGCTGCTCTGCCCTGCTATGAATGTCTTCCCTAGGTCTAAATCCTCTTCAGTTTTCTATTTACATGCAGGAAATCTTTTTGTTCTCCTTAGCTTATCCTTGGCCCTATTCACATTGGTAATTCTGCCCTCCAGCAAAAAATGTCTAGAAAAATTTACCTATCAAATTTCATTTTATCTGTTCGTAGCTAAATTCCTTCTTTTTGGAAGATCCTAGTGTTTGAAGCTCAGAACAACTATGAAATCACATCTGTATTGGTGGGTAAAAATCTAAACAGACAGGCAGAAGAAGCTTTTTGAATTTTAGGTAGGAGAACTCTTCCTTTCTGCTGTGGAGTAAAAAGTTGGATTTTCAGGGAAGGAGTCAATTTTATCTTATTTTATTTTTACGTTTAAATTTTTTACTCCTGTTGGATAGAGAAGGAAATTAGTCTAACCTTGTTTTTCTAGTGATTAATTTTCTTTCATATTGAAATGACTTACAATAAGCAATTGTTATTTTCAGGTCAAATATTTGGATCTAAGGTTCTGGACTATTTAATTGTCAAGTTCTAATCTATTATGACTAGTACAGACAGCCTTGAACTTACATCAAGGTATAAATAAGCAAACATTTCATTAAAGATGAGACAGTTTATGACAATACCTATTCTCCCAAAATGGAACCACCTGAGCTTTTCTAATAGCTGGTGACATCCATTAGCAGTTCTCTCTGAAATTGAAAACATTTTCCATCTGTTCATACGCACTCATTACAAAGAATTTAAGAGCCTATGGGATCACGAAGGCACGCATTTGCAAATTACTAAATATCAAAATGAGTTATTGAAGAAGCAGGAATGACTTTGTAATAAGTAGCTAAACCTTCAACTTTTTCTTTCCTCAGTCACTGAGGACATCCCATTAGTTGAAACCTGTCTGGCCTGTGCCTCTTTTGATTGTGATGTTTTGTAACTGATGCCTTACATCCTCAAGAAGGCCTGAGCCTGCTCTGCAAGCCTGCTGGGTCATGCTTCTCTAACGCTGAGCAGAGATCAGCATCGCTCTTTGGCAGGAGACATCACTGAGGCTAAGTGATTGAGAGAACTTCAATGATGGAGAAGCATTTATAAAGATAATGAGATCAGCAAGTTATATGTTAATAAGAATTTTATAACTCCCTAAAATTCACGAATGATGGGGCTTGGCCTCTTCCATGCCTGAAATGATCTCTTAACTGGGAAGCCTGCATTGTCTCTTCCTAAAGAAAATACATTGGGTATGGACGTTTCTCATAATTTCTTCCTGTCCTCTCCTGCTAGCTGATGAGAGGTTGATGAAAACCTGCCAAGGCTTCTAACTGCTTATCAAATCACTTATTTCAATTTGGAAGAGTCTCATAGCATTAACAAACCGTAGTGCCATAGTAGTGCTATTTGCCCTGTCACTGGAGGTGTTCAAGGCCAGGTTGGATGAGGCCCTGAGCAACATGATCTGGTGCTTGATCTGTAGGCTGGCAAACCTGCTTGCAGCAGAGAAGCTGTAACTAGACAATCTTTGAGGTCTCTTCCAAACCAAGTCATTCTATGATTCTACAATTATGGTTTACTACTTGGGTAAGCATTTCCATAAGGTCTTGTACCCCAGTTTTTTATATAGTGTGCATCCTCTGATCTGTTCACCCATCATCTGCTGCTCAGTGATCTCTGAGATGAGGAATGGCAGATACATAGCAATCCTGGGAACTGAACAGGAAAACTTGACCCCCTCAATGCAGCATGTAGCTGGGTTATCAGGGGCGCAGGTTTTCTTTCATTACTTTCTCAAAATTCTCACTGAGGTCTTCTTTGTTGCAGCAGAGAAAAAAGTGTAGGAAGTTAAGGGGAATTGTTTGGCCTGCTACTTCTTTCCAGCTAAAACAGCATACACTACTGTCACTAAGTTATGAGAAGCCACACAGTCTCAGTTTGAAAAAACTAATTAGCAAGTTGCTTATTCTTCTTGGTTCACTGGTTTGTTTCTCTGAAGCCTTAAAGCACATTTTCTTGGAAGCTTCCATTGCATGTGTTCACAAACTATCTATCCAGGAAAAGCAGTGACAGTATGAGTCATAGCACAGATCAGGTGCCATGCAGCAGCACCAAGTGATCAGAAAGTCACTGCAGCTTTCTTCCACATCCTATTTTATACATCCTTTCATCGTCCTCTTTCATACATTCTTTGGAGTATTTTCCCTTGTTCCTCTTGCTGTTGAGAAGGTGTCCTGCTTTTGGCTGGGATGGAGTTTTCTTCCTAGTAGCTGATATCATAGAATCATAGACCATGTTTTGGATTTAGGATGAGAATGATGAGAATGCATTGTTTTACTTTGTGCAGACCAATGCTTATGCTAAGTCAACAATCTTTGTAAGAATGAGATTCTCCAACATCTGGGCAAGACAAGAAAGATTTTATTTTGTACTAGAAAATGGGAAATTACCCTGGAGGTACTGTATTTGGTGGGAGTTGCTTAGGGAGAGAGTAAGTTCAACATGATGAGAGTATAACATTTTCTATTTAGGGGCTAATAATGTCAGAGTGTTAAACTAACAGGAAAAAAGAGAAGGCAATGGCTATTTGAATTTAAAAGAGAGATGGCCACTAAGGGACCGTGAGAGAAAGTATAATCCTTCTGTTTTACCTTATGACTCTTGTGTCAAGCTATTTCCCTCAAGCTTTTTTCCTTCAAAAGAGTCATTGGCAAAATGTAGATTGGACTGCTTAGATTTATCCAGCTGCTAGAAACTGATTTTAAAGAGGCTTCTTGTCCCTACTAATGAGCTCAGAGACTGATTTTCATTCTGAAAGAATGTGCTAACAACATGAAAACTGGGTTCTTCCTGAAGGATCTGTGGGTGTTGATTAGTTATCAGGCACCCTTAAAATCAGAAGTACTGTTGCAAAGCAGCAGGGTGTTTGGTGTAGCTATTTATCATTTTATAAACGGACACCTTGTTGCAGTTTGTTGAGGGGGTAGAGAGAACTGTTCAGTAATGTCTGAGGCAGCCTTGAGAGAGAGGAAGACAAAGCTGTGCCCTGTGCTGATTTTGCAAGAACTTGCATTATGGTCATGCTAACAAATGGGTGGCTCACGCACAAAGTGCCTACTCAAGCACATTTGATGTTGTTCCCATCAGGCACGTAGCAGCAGGGATGATGGTATAAGGCAGCTCACCTTTCTCATCCTACAAAGTTGGTGCTGCTGAGCAGAGCACCTGCATATTTCAAATGCTCCTGGAAGGGAACGTCAGCCCCTGCCTTGACCTACACTTATACCGAGTAATACACATCCCTTGCAGAACTCATGCATAGCTCTTGGATCATGTTCCTTTCCACTGATCCAACCTCAAAAATCCTAGTGTGATTGGTCACTTTTACTGACGGAAGGGACGATGCAGCTGTGCTGTTAATGGAAAATATGTCATTATTTTTGTCCTGCTCAGAGGCAGAGTTTGGATTCTTGCTCATACCTTCCTGCTCTGGGCCTCTAGGCCCTTTGTTTTTGTCTCCCATTCTGGTCCTCTCCTTGTCTTCCACAGCGGTCTGTCTGAACTTATATTTGCTTGATCAGACATGGGGTAATAGCAGTACTTTTCCAGAGGCTGGGGCCTTTCTTCCTTGGTGTAAATTCCAAATTCAATGGAATTTCAACTCACTTGACTTTTTGACTAAAGCACCTCCTCTATCGCAAACAGCATGGTTTAATCTTCTTCAAAAGTGGTATGTTACATCAACATCAGATGAAGAAAGAGCCAAAAGAATCTTTGAGAGATCCTAGCCTGTTTCCCTACATTTCCCAACATGCTTCTGTAGGAACCTTCACCAACGTGAAGGATCAGGAGCAGCAAAGCATGGCATGGAGCTTCTGCAAGTGGAGATATGTTGTTGTTCTTGGCTTGAGCTTCATGGTTGCAGTGCTTGAGTCAGTGGAGCAAAAAGGAAACGTGGTAGAACCCTGATGGTTGTGGCTATGTGGCTGGGTGGATGAAGATGATGATCTCTGGGTAAGCTGAGAAGCCCAAGAAAACAACAATGGAAAGGAGGAGAAGGTGGAAGATATATGGTTTGTTACAAATGCTGGCAGCCCTCCCCTAGTCCATCTGACTAGCTAGGCCTCCTATATTTAAAGAATGAGAATAAAGATCACGTGACAGAATTTTCTTAAACTTTAGCAGGGATGGGAAGAAGCATTGCTTACAACTGGTCCTTTCAGCAAATCAATCCTGGCAGTTCCACACCAAATTCATGACTGGCTATGAAATAAGCAACCACTTACTCATGCATACAACTGATGTAACTGAAACTGAGCCATCAAGTATAGGTCAGTCATATCTACTGCCACAGCAGCCAGAAAACTTTCTCTTTGCCAGCATCACAGATGAGTTATAAAACTGATGCTGACAAAGGAGAAAAAAAATACTCAAATTACTTGCTAGATAATCACTACCTACAACAGCTTGATTCATTTCACAGCAGGACAAATCACAGAATCACAGGGGTGGAAGGGACCTCAAAAGATCATCAAGTCCAACCCCACTGCTAAAGCAGGTACCCTACAATAGGTCACACAGGTCAGCATCCAGATGGGTCTTGAATATCTCCATAGGCAGAGACACCACACCCTCTCTGGGCAGCCTGTTCCAGTGCTCAGTCACCCTTACTGTAAATAAGTTCTTTGACATGTTAGTACAGAACCTCCTATGTTAAAATTTTAGGCCACTGCTCCTTGTCCTATTGTTACACACCACTGAGAATAAGCTGGCCTCATCCATTTGCCTCTCACCTCCCTTTAGATATTTACAAACATTTATCACATCCCCTCAGTCTTCTTTTCCCCAGGCTGAACAGAGCCACGTTATTCAGCTTTTCCTCATATTGGAGATGCTCCGGGCCCTTTATCACCTTGGTGGCTTTCCGCTGGACTCCATTTAGGAGATCTATCTTTTCTGAACTGGGAAGCCCAGAACTGGACGCAGTGTTCTAAATGTGGTCCCACAAGGGCAGAGTAGAGGGAGAAGATAACCTCCATTGATCTGATTTGCTGGGCATGCTCTTTGTAATGCACCCCAGGATGCCATAGGCCTTCTTGGCCACAAGGACACACTGCTGGCTCATGGCCAATGTGTTGTCCACCAGGACCCCCAGGTCCCTCTCCGCAGAGCTTTTCTCAGCATGTACTGATGCATGCGTTAATTCATCCCTAGGAGCAAGACTCTACACTTGCCCTTTTTAAACCTCATCAGGTTCCTCCCTGCCCAGCTCTCCAGTCTGTCCAAGTCTCACTGAATGGTAGCACAGCCTTCTGGTGTGCCAGCTCTCCTCACAGAAGAGGTGCTCCAGTTCTCTGATCATCTTCATCGCCCTCCTGTCATCATTACTTATTAACAAGAAATCAATGAAAATATGTATGGCCATATTTTGTTTACCTCTTCCCAACTCTCTCAGAATGTCTAACACTCAGGAAAGCAACTGGATGTGGGAGTATAAATATATTACAAACTGAGTCTTAGACAATGCTGCTAAGACTCAGATATACAGAACAGAAACAAAGTATCCTAGCTAGGGTTATCAAGCTCATTAACAAATGTTCTTCTGAAATCAGAAAACAGCTCTGAGTAAATATATAGAGTCATAGAACAGTTTGGGTTGGAAGGACCTCAGAGATCATCTAGCTCTAATCCCCTGCTGTGGCCTGTTTGCCCACCACTAGATCAAGCTGCCCTTGACCATCTTTTAGATGAATTTTTAAATTTTTTTTTAGTAGAATTTGGATTATTTACTTCCATTCGTCCTTATCTGGACTTGTTATCTGGCTTATTATATTGCAGAAAATCATTTAAAGCAACAACAAAAAAAAAAAGCATTCCGTTTGAATGAAAAGGCTTCAAGCCTCTCCTTTCTATAGATTCACTGCCTGGCTGAATGAGGAGTCAGTCCTCTTTGGTCCATGTCATTTTTTATCATGGTTGATGTCATAAAACCATTGAATTATTCAGTTCAGAAGGGACTTGCAGGAGTAATATCAGCTGTACTTCAGCCTCCCTGGTCATTATGGACTGCGTGCAGTTAAAAGTCTGGAACAAATATGGTAGAATTTTGGCCTGAAGATTCAGGCAAGTCAACCCAAATTCTGATTGGAAGTTTTAAATTTTGCTGTACTTTCTTTTGCTTTCTAATCCTGTCTTACATAGTCCATGACATCTTCTTTTCTGGGCTACTTGGTTCACAAGCTGAGTGGGAAATGAGTCACACAGCTGTATGTTGAGTTTCCTTTTGAAGTCTGTAATCTGGTGAGTTACCACTGTGCCAAAAGAGAAATTTTGCCCCATTTATCAACCTTAGGCAAGGCAGACTGATGAGAGTAATGCAAATTATCGTGGCCTAAGTATTTCTTAGAAGACAAGATGAGCAAGGTAAGGTCTGACCTTGGCAACAGACGGTATACTTGTATTACAGGTAGGGAACTGAATCTCCCAAGGAGAGACAGGTGAGAACGTAAGGAGAAAAGTGGGTGTCCTTTTTTGTGCAGAGTTTGAAGTGTGAACTGTGGGCATGTGAGATCAAGGCATTGATCCATTTTTTTTCAAGACCCATGAAGTCCCGGTGATGTTAACAATATTGCTAGCTGCTGCTGTTGTGCCAGGAAAATGGAGAGAACATGTGCTGCGTGTAGGTCCTGGGAATGGTCAGAGGAAATGGAGAGTTTGAAAATACCTAGTATGAATATTTCTAACTGATCCTGTCTTTTGTGTGGTAAAGCCTCAGGTTTTACAGCTATTTGCTACTGTTGACATTTCTTCTTTAAAAGCTTCCACATTTGGTAATCCAAACCTGGGCAAATCTGGTTTCCTTGAATTTTCAGGGAAATTGTTTATTTTACAAGATTTTACGTTTAAAGGGAAAAAAGAAAAAACTGTCCGCTACTTGTGGGCAAATGATGTTTTGAATTCGGTGCAACCACCCAAATCAAGTTGATTCAGGATTATACTTTTGCTCAGCAATTACCACATTTAAAGTAAATGTCATCTCTGTCTGCATGTTTAATAAGGTCTTAACCTTTTTAGTAGGTTAGCCATTGAATTGTTTCCTTGCATAGAAATATTGGAAGTGTGCATTACTTTTCCTTAGAAATACCTCTGCAGTTTTCCAGTGCTTCCTACCAGCTGTAAAAATAGATAACACCTGAGCTGTCTGTTACATTAGCAAAAACTATGCTTATCTGTGATGAAGCAAAATTTTGTTATGCTGCATGAAGAACAGGCCTCCTTTTACCTAAAATAGACTTGTTTTACAGGCAATGGAAAAAGCCCTGACAGAATCAGAAAGATTTGGTTGGGAAGGAATCGATGGAGGACTGTGGTTCATAGAGCTTAACTGGGCTTTGTCCCAGCAAGTGCTGAAGATATCAAAGTCTTTTTCGTCGTTTCATTGTCAGGTGGTATTCATTATGTGATTACCATCCTACAGCTGAATCACAAACAAGCAAATGCTCAGCAGGGCAACCATTAATCGAAAGTGAAAGCAGTCTGAATGAACCCTATTTGTTGAACCTCCAAATGAAGTCAAAGGTTTGAAATTCTACTCGCAGTTCACCAAAGCTTTTGCCACTTCCTTTGTGACCAGTATTGAAACTGTCCCTTCGTTGTCATGAAAGTAAAAGTACGGGGAGGACAGACAGAGCAAGAAAGAGGGCTCTTAGTCTATCAGTAGAGAGAGAACCTCACTGATACTACTAAATTCATTGGATAGCCATGAGACTAACTTCAGAGCTAGAAAACTACTTTGCAGTGAAAGATATAAGGTGTTTATCTTAATATATTTTATTTTTATATATATTTTTAAAAATGAGTTAGGATGATTATTTATGAGTTACTTGGTTATATAATATTACAGTCCTAGCAGGAACCACAGTTGAGTGTCATGACAGCATGGTGCTAGGATACAAAACACACAAGAAGGCATTTTCAGGCTTATAAAGAACATTGAAGTATGCCATTTTGGTTGACTTTAATTCCTTGTTTTCTCTCACACTCCTGTCTCGCTCCAATTTATAGGAGGGAGAGGAGGTTCTTTTATTACCTATATACCCGGCGTGAGATTAAGAAGCAACGGTTCAAATGTTGGTCCAACCAGTTTATTACAAATCTTAATCAGGGGAAATGGGGAAAGGGAGGACAGACACTATTATGAATTAGGGTAATGGGGAAGGGAAGGAGGGCGATAGAAAAGAAGCAAGGAGTCTTTATAGGCAGCAAGAGGGACATAGTCACCACCATGGATCCAGCGTGGTTCATAGTTTAGTCTTTGATCTTCAGTAGCGGTGGGTCGTCAGGCAGAGTTGTTCTGTTGACAACGATGACGACGAAGGACGACGACGACCATGGTGATGATGGCCCTTTTTCAGTGCTTCAAAGTGGTTGAGTCAGCTGTCTTTGGAGTGACAGCTCAAATCCAAAGTGGTCAAGTCAGCTCTTCTTTGAGTGACAGCTCACAGTTCTCCTTGCGGTGGCAGCTTCTGGCTCTGGGATCTCAGCAGGAACCTCCTTTGTTCTTATCTTTCTGGCCTTGCCAGCAGATAAGAGGAAGCAGGGAGGCACCAACTTGTATCTTGCCTTCACAGGATACAATGGTATCATCCCCCAGCCTCCCATACCAAGCTGGAGCAGTTTGGCCACAGGCCAGATCTTCCGCCAGTGAACACTCCTGAGCACTCTCTTCTGCTCTTCTACAGAGCAAGCAGCTCTGGGGGGGAAGGGGCTTTCACATGTTCCCAAAGCGATATCGATTGTCACACAGTTAGCACCCATCACTTGCCTCCTTGACAAGTCACTCAGAGTCTTATCACAAGAAAAACCTCAGGAAGCAAGCTTTGAGCCAAAAAAAAACAAAGAAGGATTCTCACAACTCCCCAAACCTTGGCACCCAGCAACACCCACTGCAGAAAGGGAATCAGCAGTCATGAATCCCACCTGCATCATATGCAGAGCCTTTTCACATACATGCAGAAAAAACATTCCTCTTTATCTAGTGAGGATGTATCAAGCTGTAGCCCAATATGTGGTATGAATTTATAATTCATTTCTGCCACGGTGTTTCTGAAATCCTAAGATTAGCTGATCAGTTTTGTTTACATGGTATATTAAAATAAAAGCAAAAAGTTGGCTGAGCTTACATAGATACGTAATTATGTCTTTGCTTGGAAATGTTTGTTAAAGATGTACATTTTTCCTTTCCCAATGTCAGTTTCTCTTGAGCAATACGTTCTGCTGTTGTAATGGCATATTAAAAATTTATATACACTGTAAGCAAGTCCAAGAACTTAGTTGATTGCATGTATTTCTTTATCTAGCATTTGTCTTTGCCCAGCAAATTTGGCTTCTGTCTAAGAGACCAAATGAATTGCAAGTGTATAATTGATTACATTGAGCCTAACATAACCTTAAAAATCAAGATATGAACTCTTTATTTGAGTTGTCAAGGAAATTGGACTTTTCAAAGTCTAAAGTCAGCCTGAGTCCTAAAATTAGTCTTTGTTCAATGTATACTGAAGCTATGTGGCTTAAATGATGTCTGCATATGCTTAAAATTCACTGTGTTAGGTTGTTTTTGATGAGTGAATTTTGCGTAGTTATACTTAGCTGTCTAGTGAGTAAGGCTTTTCCTCATTTCCTACTTAGGGCACCTGAATTCATTCCCCATCTAGTGCTTTTTCAATAAAAAACAAGGCGATGATGTTGCCATTCCATGTTTTTAATGTCATATTACTCTTAGCAAACATGGCAATTCATATGCTAGAGAAAAAAGAAAAGACCTTATGCTGTTCTGCAGATTTGGGGCCCATTTCTTAATTGCCCTTCTTATTACACAAAGTTCATTTACCACAACTGCAAAGTAATTTCATTGATGAACAGTGTCTGACAATTCCTTTTTTCCATAGTACTACCAATAACACAATTTATTTTATCTGTTTGAGTTTCAGCTACAATTTTTATTGAGTTATATATGAAATTATTACTGATTTTAGGTTGTTACTTGCACCGTACAATGAAACGTTGCCAAGAGCCATATTAAATCCACTGAGTTAATAAAGACAAGCACTAGTTCACTTTTTAGCTTACAGATTAGGAGTGCTGAAAATGAAAGCTCATAGTCATAATGATTTCATAGTAATTTCTAATTCAACTGTCAACAGGGAAAGTGAAGAGTAAAACATTTGGTTTGTAGCTGGAATTAGTTAGCCAATGGCAGAAGGAGATTCATTCGTCACTTTACCTGCATAAAGTTGTTACATAAGACCAGTATATGAACAAATCTGTATAGAGTCTGGCTCAGGTGTTGAGACTTAACTTGCTGGGAAATAACTGATAATGCTAGGAAGAAGGAAACTGGAAGTCCAAACTTGGACTTTGCCTTCACTGTCCCAACACTTCTCTAGTAGGTCTCTGTCCATCGTTTCCTTTCCTTCTAGTGCCAGTCCATTTTCCCAACCATTCTCAATACTGTTCTCCTTACGTTTCTCACCAGTCTCTTGTCCCACAGTCATTCAGAGTGCAGGAGAGATGGCATACCAAGTGCAAGTTCTAGGATACTGCCTCGCATTCTCTAAAACCTGATGCCATGCCTAGTTGGATCCTTAGAAAGCACTATAGGGAGATAGGACTTAGTATTGCTCTTACTTTCCTTCTTGGACCTGCTTTTGGCTACTAGTGGAAAAAAGGATAGTATGAAAGATAGACCTTGGAGACATATGAAGCATATGTCTATGCTTCTGTTCTTAAGTCTTGTGCCTACCTACTCTTTCCTAGATCAACAAATAACCATCCCAGTGAATGTCCTACTTTGTCTCAGGGACTTTGGTATATGTAGCAAGTTTGCTCCCTATATGCGTGGAGGATTCTGTGTTCCTTTTGTCTTTTAAAACTGAGAAATCTCTGTTCTATATGTTTGTCCTGCAGCTGGTCCACCCTCCAAAGTTACACAGCATCAGACTGACCAAGAAATGGGGACTAAACTGCACTTAATACATCTGCTATCCAGTCATACACAGGATTAATCAAAATGCCCCTGGCTTCTGTGAGTATTTCTTCCTTGCAAAAACAGAGTCAGTATGAAAAAAGACATATGATTTTCATGGATAATTAGAAAATTTCATTTGAATTATGAAAAGCCACAAGCAAGCTGATGTTTTAATGAAACACTGTTTTGAAAGGGAAGAAAGGCAGGCTGAGATATTTTTGTTAGTCTAATATTTTCATTATGGTTTAACATTTTGCTATGTGGAGTTAATTTCATTCACTTTAAATTAGTTGTTATCCAATAGGATTTGTATATAGAGAAATGATATGCTAGAGTTTTTTCTACTAAAAAGCATGGAATATGTGCAGAGAAACTCAGGTATCATTGTGGTATTCAGCAGATGTGTGAGATATTGAGGACTGGAGTCTTTTGACGACAAAATGAAATGATGAGCAGGAGCAATCCTACTGATCTCCACAACATTAGCACCAAGAATAGCAAGAGCACAAACAATGAGATTCATAAGATATTACTAAAAGCAATTCAGTATGTGCATAGATTAACTGTATTACCTTTTTAAAAATTGCCAGGAGCAGAGTAACATTCATAAGACAGATTCAATTAACAACTGTGATTGTGATTAAAAGATTGTGTTTTGAGGTGAGGGAGAAGCATTCTGATTTATTTGGAGCATGCTGTGGCCAGCTCCATCTGAAAGTGATGGAAAATAAATTGCAAATAATTTCTTTTACATAGACAAGCACTATAAAACCATAGGTGCACATTACAGTTCTTACAAAGCCATTTGTTCAGAACACTGTTTAGTCATACAGGCAAACATGGAGTTGCTCTTAAGCAAGACAAGCTCCAGCCTAGATAAATAGAGGTGGTTATGTCCTAAGAAATAGAACAGTTATCAAACAGGAGTTGCTACTGCTGCTACCAGCAAGCCAATAGGCATGCTGTGCTAGAGAGGCAGTTACCTGTTCCTCTGTGTCTCAATATGTGCTGTGATATTGTCACATAACATTGTCATCTACTCTAGAACAGAGGTAGTGGGACTTCTTATTCTGATTCTTTATTCTTATTCTTTATTCTTATTTAATATCACTCTGAAGTAGCTCATGGTATGTACCACCATTCTGCCTAGATGGTTGGAGGCAGGGAACTAACTTGTCTTTCTGCAGTACTAGTGGTTTGGTTACTCTGGCCCTGGATTAGCTAGCTGTTGCATTCTAACCCAGCTTGGACAAGACTAGTACAATTTGGAGTGAGGTGTTTTAAGATATTCCACAGTTATCTTTCAGAATTGCCCATGTTGCTTTTTATAGTCAGTTCTTATTAAAGTTTTCAATAGCAGAACTATGTTACATTCAGAAAAAATGCCTTTGATAATGAGCTGTGTTCAGTGCAGTACATTAGGTGGTAGTGTTGAGGAGGAGAAAAAAGAAAACGAGCTATTTATGCTTCTGACAAAGTTGTAGTCCTTTTAATTTATGGACTTCACTGACCTTCTGAAAACAGTTAAAATCAGTTGTTTGTGTCATGCTGAGAATCTGCAGCCGATATATGTTTTTAACAGCATTAGGAACAGTGTTTAAATTATATTGTCTTTGATTTAGGCTAACTTGTAGTGGTAAGTAACTGGCTTGGGAATAATGAAATGAGGCATGTTTCAAGTATTTCACTAAAACCAACACAACAGAGTAAAAGATATGCAATAAGCAGAGGAGAGGTGAACCTACAGATAAATGTTTCATCCTTTTACAAAGAAGAAACCATAAATTAAATAAGACATTTTAATGTTGAAGCACAGGTCTAATTTGTGAAAAAAATACATTGATTTCAATGGTGGGATTCAACCTTTGGTTTCCACTCTATTGTCACCATGTCTAGAACTTGCTAAAATCCTTGTCTGGTTTTCCAGTCTTGGTTAACGCAGGTGAATTTAAATGACATCTCCCATTCAAATCACATTTTCCAAACAAACTGCAAAGCAAATTCCTGTAATTGCAGTCTCTTTATTCCCCACTCTATGAATCTTCAGGAACTTCTAATTATGGATAACTTAATTTTTTCACGCTAGCTTTGAATCTCTTAGGATTGGAAATGCTACTGACAGAAGCATTCTGAACAAAATGCTGTAGAACTCAGTGCTGGGGGACACACATACACAAGCAGCAGACTGAACTCAGTATGTTGTGGATGCCAAATTTGCAAATGAAGTGAGGAAAGCAGTTGAACAAATACTTCAAAGAAATCTGTTGGGGTTATTTGAGATACTGCTGCTCACTCAGGAATTCCCTGAGCTGTACATCACTAGCAGCTGGGAATTTGTGACTAGGGAAGTACTACTACGTAATTTGCCATAGTATTTTTCCACCAACCATTCACACCAGTACACTACTGGAGGCATAATTTGAATCTAGGTGATTCAGTGTAGTCATATAAATGGAATCTAATCAGCTATGGGGTTGAGATACACACTGTATGAGTACACAGAATGGCTAACTGTATTGTTTATGTTATTCTTCTACTTGCGTGTCAAGGCTAAGCAGACTTATTCTAATGGGTTCTAATGGAACATTCACCCAGAATAGATCCCAAATCCAGCAAGTCTGGAAGAGGTGCGATTGAAGCCAGGGCAGTAATTCGACCTTGACTGTATTCTTTACTCTGTTTCTACCACCAAACTAATTCACTCCCAAGCCTTGTACATCAGCCCTAGACCAACTGGCATGTAAGAACTCCGACTGGGCCCAAGAGGGTCACTTGGATGAACAATGATGTATTAAAATGCATTGCTTCCAGCAGCTGCAATAGAATAAGAAGCAAGTTTCTGTGCTACGCACTGATGTTATTAAAATCACATTTGTAATGAAAAATAAGTATGGGAAAAGGGGAGACAGGGCAAAAAGAGTAGCATGAGATAAATAGATTATTTTTAAGTCACCTTTATCTATAATTTTAGATCTTTTGCTTTTTAAGAAATATTTCCCTTGCCTTGGACAAGGAGAAGATTAAATAACATAGATTGGAGAACCAATATCAATTTGTCATTTTGCATGCTCTCCTCTAGTGTCAGTAACTAATTGTCATACTCGTGCTAGGGCATACTGTAGGGACAACTGAAAGCACATTAGAGCACGTAATGTCTGTTGCATTGTTTGGAAATGACTCCTAGCAGGCTCCTTCCACTCCATATGCCGTGTTTATCTGTTTGAAAATAGTTTCCATGGAGATGAGCTGATATTAGCATTGAATCTTTTTTTTGTGTGTGTGTGTGTGTGTGTGTATGGAGTCAAATTTTTTAACGCACTGCTTGTAACATACAAATGAAGAAAAAAAGGCAAACTGATGTTTCTGAAAATTTCCAGCTGCTTGAATTGCTTACATGAAAAGCTAAGTTATGTCCACACTGTATCTTACCTTCTACTTCTCTCTGATGATTAGGAAGCTTGGGCTAAATTGAGTATTTGTGTATTTGACCATAGGCTGGTTTGCATATGTCCATCTGAGCAATATTCTTAAACAGGACTGAAGCAAAAGAAAGGCAGGAAATACACTGTGTATTTGTAATACAGGCTGTAATGCAGCCTTCACACTGCTCTGAATTAAGTGAAATTTTGAAGAGGACAGACAACATCTCCTCCCACCAGTGTGGGTAGGAATTACTGAATGTTTTTCTGAGTCAGATTAGTTTGCTAGATACTTTAATATAGCTTTAGTATTCTGGTTTTCAGTGAATTTAAGCTGTAATTTTCTTGAAATTAAAAGCTCATGTGAGGATGATGTTTTTTGAGAATAATCACATTTTCAGGAGAAAGTGCATGTTTTAAAGGATGTCAAAATCACATGTAAGAAGGGCGTATTCTTTTGAATATGCATACATATGTAGAAATTCAGTGCCTGCATCTGAAGTAGTTCGCTTCAGCTCATTTTTCAGTCAGTGGAGTGCAAGTCAATACAACCAGTGGAGCCAAGGTATGGATTCCTCCCTTCTTATGAGAGAAGCTGTTTGGAGAAGTCACAATTTATTACTTGCTCCCTTGAAAACTAGCTCAGATATAAGATCCCACACTGAACTCCTGGAAACAAGAGACAGTTCCTGCCACAGCTGTTTGTATGTTTCAGTGTTTTTTGTGTCAGTAGAACATCCTAAACCAAAACCTCTGACACTGTTATTATTCAACTGTTATTATTCATATTCAGGAAGCATGGGCACCAGAGATCACTGCAAAACCAAACTCCCCAGTGAATTTCTCTTCTTTTATGCAGTTCACCGAAGGGAAATGGAAGAAGAAAAGGATTTGATCTGTTTTGTTCACAATTGAGGCCATAAGTTCAGAGGGAGGGAAAATGTGACTTATCTGATTATTTAAAATTGTTTAAAGGGGTCGTTGCTTCCTCTACATGGAATAAATTCCTCACCATGTGCTTCTTCTGTGAATGGTCTCTTTTTTTCTAAAACTGCACTGGGCTTCTTCTGCATCTTTCTTGCTTTTCCATAAAGTGATAATATAGTTGCATAAACAGAATAAATGAGCCCTCTTTATGTACTTCATGGGAAGATAGCCACTTGGTAGGTAAGCTAATCTGCATCAAAAGGCTTACGTCTGTATTGCCATTGCTTCCTTCCACCTGGATGTGTTAAACCTGTGTTAAATGTACAGTCTATTAATAATGCATTTTGTGAGTGTTACCTGCCATTTTATATCTCCTCCTTCAGCTTAGGAACAGAAACACCTCTACTAACAGTTACAAGTCAATCTCTTCAGCTTGTTCAGCCCTTTATTATTAGTTGTTTGACCTTACTACATGCCCTAACACCATTTCCATCTATTGCTCTCTTCCTATCACTTAGATATGTCTATTCAGCCTGTGGTGCATCTTATCTTGTTTGAGTCATAAATCTTTCCCTTTGAGTCTGAAATGGAAGGTATCTTGGTGTTCCATCTTATAGCTGTGACAGTGCTGTTAAAGAATGGACTGTAGTAAATTTTCTGCCTGAGTTTTTTGGGTGGAAAATATATCTATTTTTCCTATATCCATCCAAATATCCATTGTTAGAAAGGGACAGCATATAAATATTTGATTTATAGTCAATCCATCCATAGCACTGAAATTGAAATTCTGCTCCTGGAGTACTTTATGTCATAGAGGATCTAACTCATTTGAATGCTGTAGCGCAGTGTACAAAAACATGGTAAGATGAAAACAAGCTATTTGGAACTTTCAATTGTAATTTCATCTGAATGTATGCTCAGCTGTCTTCCCGTTAATGCTAATTGTTTTGTTGCATGCATACATCAGGCAGTAAATTCACATCCTTACGGCTTTTGACTTGAGAGTAGCCTTGGCTTGAAGCAAGCCTTTAAAATACATGGGAAGACTGAAAATATTTTAAAAGGGATATGAAACTGCTGGTGTATTCAGCTTGTGTGCTGTCTCACCATTTTAGGTCTGACTTAGCCTTCTACCCCACTGCCACCTCTCTGCTTATCTCTTCCTTTCTTAAGAGTATCCAGGACATTGAAATTAAAGCTGCATTATTTCTACCTTAAAGACAAGTTGGAATGAAATACGCACTCTTCTTTGTAACTAATTTTGAATGTACAAAGTTAGTATCATACATTTTAGCATAAACTAAGCTGAGAGTTAGTAAGAGATCTACAATCTGATTGATACATATTCAGCGTTGTCAAAAAAAGTTAGCAGGACTTCTGCCAGATTTTATAATTTCTTTCTGGTAAATTCTGTAATTTATTATAATGTGTATGGGAACTGCTGAGTCACAGCCTGAACCTCTGATTAATCACCTGAGGTGAGCCTTGAGTCAGCCAGAGGAGCACAGGTGAAGGCAATTCACCTGTGCTGCCAGAAGGGGTGGAGCCTGGCTCCACCCCTCCTGGACCTATTTAAGAGCTGGCTACCAGAGGGGAAGGATCTCTTCTGGAGATCCCCTCTTTTGGTATCTTCTGGTGCGCTCAACCCAAGGGTAAGCTCTTCCACTTATTCTCTTTTGTGATCATTGTCTGTTTGCCTTACTCTCTTGATTATATTGTAATTATAACATCTTGGTTATACAAAATTATAACATCTTGGTTATACATAATGGAATAAGTACTTTCAATATTTTGTGTTTAAATATATTTCTTTTTTTTCTGATGTGATGACCAATACAATGAAAATGTAGCTATGCCTTATGTATGAGTGACACTTTTTCCTGCACAATCACTGGTCATAATATCTATGATGAAAACACTGATGGAGATAACAATACAAATATCTGAATGCCAGTGCCATCACAGAAAAATGAACGGGTGTTCAGGGACAAAGTTGAAACTGCTGACCTCTCTCACTTTTTCATCTGTGTTCAGGCTTATCCAAAGCATAATGAAATAATGGAATAAACTTCCTTTGATTTAAATGGTTTTCAGACAAGGCTGTTAATATCCATGTTAGATAATGTCAAGGTTTAGAACTATCAGAATAACAAAACAAAGTGTGCACCTACAGCTTCTATAATATTCTTCCTCTGTGGGTTGCTGTGCATGTTGCAATACTAATTTTCATCATCTTGCTGAGAAAATTACTATTATCCTCGTCTCTCCAGTGTGGAATAAACCAAAGCATGTTGAGAGCTAGCTTGGGATAGTCAGGGTTCTGCTATGGAATGGGATAAAACTGAAGCATGACAGAGGCTGGTTGGATAGCAGTATGCAGAAAAAAAAGCCATAAAAATATTCAGAGGATGCAGAGCTGTCACCTGTAGTTTATTGTGCATTGAACTTACATGCTGGAGATATGAACAACAGATAAAAATACAACCTTGTCCTTCATTTTGACAAATGAGAACAGTGTGGAAGAGCGGTTCAGCAATAAGAGAATGTGTCCTCAAATATTTGTATAATCAATCCATTTACCTAATCCAGGATTAATTGAAAGGAAACAACTATGAAATTAATAACAGCTATATATGACCTTTCTAATCAGCTTTGTTCTGTTATTTGGACAACAATTTGTTAGCTAGGCCGGTAAAGTATTCCTAAGAAGTCCTATTTTACAGTGAGCAGAGTACAATTTGGACTGATACTGTGCTGCTCAAATATCTATCTTTATAATTCTTTTAATCTTCTGCAATATTCATACAGACAACCTAAAATCAGACTCCTAAATCCACACTGTTACCTTAGTAAGTGATCTGATTATCAAACTTCTTTGTGTAATGCTAGAGATATCCCCTGCTACTGATGAGTTATCTTTGCAGGAAATTTGAATATACTGAGTATGATGGAGGAAGGAGCAGCAGAAGAGGGGAGACCAAGGAACTAGAATTACAAATGTGGCTGTTTAATGGGTTTGTTTCATCATGGCAACGCAAGAGCGTTTTTAAATTTAAAGCTGTGTTTTAGTTTCTGTTGCAAGTCCAATGTTCTTTTTTGTTTTTACTAGATAAAATGTTGATAACATTGAGAATTAGATTTTAATCAAGAAAAGCTTACTCCTGGGCACTAAATCTTGACTAATGCACCAATCCAAGTAAACATCGAAGCATGTAATTTTATCACTGCTTGACAGTGTACATAAAGTCATGCTTACTGAAAAGTCCCACTGGCTGTTTAATTAAGCATGTATATAGGTGCTCTGCGTGTATATACGATGCAGAAGAATGCAGTATATGTATTCAGTAGTAAGTAAAATGAAGCCAAGTATGAAAAACAGTAAAATTACCAGTTATTCCTTCCCATTTGCCTTTCAAGTGGCAAAAGTGGCACAAAGTTCTGCAAGCATGGTATAATTTATCCAGAAGGAGCTCATTTTGTACTGACTCCTCTTGTGTCCAAGATGCTGTACAAGCACCAAGCAAGAATAATCTTGCCCCAAGCTGTCTGCAATCAATTTCTCTTTGACACTGCAGTGCCTGCCACCGTGCATGTCTCAAAGCAGCTGAATATACGAATGAGATGCCCACATGTTGGGTGCAGAGTGTCCTGCCTCTCTAGTGAAGGTGGGAGTAAGTTCACACAGCTCATTTTAAGCAGTCCTACATTTCTCTAATGTAAGGAGACTCCTTTGATACAGATAGTCCTTGCAGGCAGCTGTTTTCAAAATGGGGGTTTATTGCTAATACCCTGACAGCTTCATTTTAATCCTGATGAAATCAAGGAGGGTCTTTCTTTGACCCCTTAGGTTCATTTTTTAAGGCTTTTGTCGGCCAGAGGCCACAGTGGAGCCAAAATTATGGTGCTTATCCTAAATGCTTTTCAAAGCACTGCTGCATGTATGTTTGCTGGTTGAAAGAAATGGTTTTTTAATATAACAAGCAGAGAAGTATTCTCCAAAAAAGCAGAGCTAAGAATAAAAAAAGAGTACTGTGTATGTTAATTAGCACACACGAGAAAGTGTCCTAGAGGCTTGTCTTTGTTGCACTTCAGTATTTTCGTTAATGATACATGGTTTTGCAACAGAAGCTGAATTTAAATGCTAGGCTGTATTCTTAGCATTGCTAAAAACCCAAACATGAGGCTGAACTCACATACATTGTCTTACAAAGCTGATTAAAAAAATTAACGTGAAATTGCTAAGTACTGCCCAAATTAACACAAATCAGGGTTCATTACATGGCATTAGGAGCCAATTTATTGCAATCATTTTGCCTGCTGTTAGAGAGAACCATATGCCAACTTCAGAAATAACAAGCATTCTAAATCAGGGTCATCGCTGTCATATTTGCATATGAAATTCATTAATTGATCTCCTGTGCATATTGAAATTAAATCCACACATTTTTTTGCTGCTGAATATTCACTCAGAAATTTTTTGTGTGAAGGGCAGTGCTGGCTAGAGAGAGATGTGATGCTTTAGAAAAATACTTATTCCAAACTGTGCTAAATTACTAAGTAATTTCACTTGCTCTGCTTGACTAACTGAGGCCTTAGCCATCTTTTGGTTCATAAAGGAGGAGATATGTGGTCATGCAAGACAGAGAGGTCAGAAACTATGTTATTAGCCATGTCTTGTTCTGGTGGTCTTCCAAGACATGTGCTACAAAGGAGACTGCAGCTGTGAGAGCTAATGGGAAATCAGGGCAGTTTTTAGAAAAGTCGGCCCTTCCATAAAAGTGTGCTCCTTCATGGAAAAAAAGAAGTGTTATTATTCAGGTACATAGAGGAAGAGTGACAGCACCTGCCCTTCAACTGCAGCTCCCAGTGCAAATTTAAACGGTTTGGTAATCTGTAGTAATTATTTTGATATTTCAGTTTTTTTCTAGAACTCCTGTATTTTCTGTGGATAAATAATAGAAAGTCCTTGTTTCATTTAAAGAAGAAATTTTTGTGGGATAAAAACAGAAATGCCATTCCTGTTCCTCAAGTGATTTTAATTGATTCTGGACAAAGGCAGTGGGAAACCTGGTTTGAGAGCAGCAGTTCCTTCTCAGCCATGGCAAGGCTATGGGAGAGAATAAGGGTGTGAAAAAATGTGGTACAAAAGTCTTCACAGTTAGATCGTGGAGGTGATGTTAGCTGACTTTCTGGCTCAGAGTCTGTCAGTGTATGGAAGGAAGAGATGAAAGTTGTTGAGAAGAACAAGGAAGTGATTAAATTAGCCAAGTTCAAGACTGGAATTGGGGACTATGGGAAACCTGATATGGGGAGAGATGATGAAAAAGTGTCTGAAAGAACCAGGGAAAGGGAGGTATGAAGAGAGGATGAAAGCAAGTGGAAAGGACCTGAGAAGGATAAAGAAGGGCAGCTGCCCTGTATTGTTTTCCTTGTAGTTGATGCTGGTCATTTGAACACAAAGAATGTCTTCCCCTCTCCCCTTTATCCCTTGAAATGAAAGGGGTTCTTCTCCAGCTGGTATCTGGAATGGTCCAAATGGACTTTTGGGTTGGTTGACCTTCCTCCTGTCAAGTTCATGGACTGTTCTTATCTGCGCGTCCATTTGCCACATGGACAAGTATGATTCCTATAAGGCAGCAAGAATGGTTTGAAAATGTAGAACAAATCTATATTGCTTTACTCTGTCCTGCTGCTGTGAGAGCAGATCTTCTGAAGCGCATTCTCTGGGATATATAGCTCCAATATAAGCCAACCCTGGCCTGTGCCAACAAGTCACATCTTTCTACACATTCTTCACCAAGTGAAATACTTCTGTGTAGTGTCTGTGAATTTTCAGTGGCTGTCACTCTTAGCAAGAAAGCCAGAAACAAAAGAGGAATGAGAACTTTGAACAAAATAAAATCATTGCACCAGCATGACTGAGGTGGTCCAGAAAGTCACAGTTTTTTTTCAATTAGTGTGCAAATGATTGCTGTCCTAAGAACAGGACTAACGGCTGTTGTGCTTACCTGGACAGAAGGTAACTTTTCTATAATGGTGTGATATTAAAATCTTTGGAGATGATATTATCAGAAGCAGCAACAGTGCCGCAGCATTTATTATCCACCTACCCTGTTCTTGTCAGTGCGGAGAACATCAACACTCTGTGCAGGAAACTGGATGGGTAGAATTTGAGAACTGGGAGATATTAACCTTCAGAAATTGTGCTGATACCAAATACGCTTGAGCAAGTGCACAAGGAAAATGAGCCAGTCCTTGCTACCATATCATTCTCTACTTCTTACCAGTGAATTTATCTAGTAATCTCTACAGTGACACCAAACTCAGTACTGCACAGCCACCAAACATCCGAAGCAGCAGGTGGTGTTTTAAAGATGGTAGAGACTAATGCATTGTTATTCCTGTCAGTGGCCGAAGAGCAGCGTGCAAATAGTCCCCTTAGTTCAGCTGGAATCTAGGTCTGAGCTACTTCTTTCTTTTTGCATCTCTTCTCATGCCTACAGGGGTAGTATGACTACCAGTAAGGCAATGATGCTGTTCCCTGCAGTTTCCAGCTGTGTCCCAAAGGTGCTGGCAGGCAGGACTCTTGTAGAACATTTTCACTTCCAGACAAAGAAAAAGCTAATAAATTCAACATGCTTTTCATCTGCCTTTATTCTTGCTTAGACCGTATTACAATCCATCTTTGATATATGCATGTTGTCCATATAGCTACTAAAAATCAAGGCATGTTTTAAATAAGTCAATATCTGTTCTCATGTTTTGATAGTCTGAGGCTACTATTGCTAGAGCACTAGATAATTCCAGGATGCAGCGGCAGTCTTTGTTATGGAGAGGGGGAAAAAAAAAGTAAAAGCCAAAAATACAGGAGTTGTGAGACATTCTCAGAGCAAATGTCATTGCACTTTAGAGGCATGTTGCTCTCCTAGGAGCATCAGCAGGCTGTTTGGGAAGGGATGCTCTGGTATATCTAAAAGAAGCTGTATTAGCTCTGATAGCAAAGCTAGCAGTGGACATTGTGAACTTACTATGCTGAGTTTTAAAAGGTGAATAACAAATCTTGGAGAGAAGCTGATTTTAATACTTACTGGCAAATTATATAACCCAGAAGGGGATTTGTTTTTCCTTGCTTTTACCCGCTAAATGAATGTGATGGAGTTGTCATTTTGCACCCTTTTTCATGTTCTCTCCTGGTGCGATTTCACTGTTGTTTTCTGTCCCTTGCTTAGCGTATGGAATACAGAACTGAGTACTTACTACACCAGTATAAGCTCTGTGCTTCTTGTATCCAACCCTGGACTTAGGCCAGGAAAAAGCCTTAGAGCTTGGGTTCCTCCTTCTGTAGGTTGTTTTCTTCTATTCAGTTTCGGACAATAGCAGGTGTAATCTGCCTGGAATAGTTATTAAGATAAAGCGTGAACTCTTCAGCGTATTCCCCTTTCTTGTTTCCCCAGCAGCTGTGTATGACCTTGCCTAACAGTATTTCTAAATGCTTGGTGCACAGAGAGTGCAAAATCGAGGGCTGGTGCTGGGATGTGCATACTTTCTGCATCTAGGGAAACTGATGTTTCTTCAGAAGGCTTCAGAATTGATATAACAGTGACCAGATGGGCTCAGACCAGAAGTCTAGTGTAGTGTCTTACATCCAGCAACAGTCATAAGTAGATGCCTGAGGGTAGGGTAAGGAATGGGGAATGTTTATCTTCTCTTTCTTTCAGGGAATTTGGAAAAAGAAATAATCCCCAAGCTTTTATCCTGCCATTAATGCTTTGGAAAACTGTTTAGTGTCATGTTAGTGACACGATTTGGAAAAATCCCTCACAATGCTTCAAAATTCTGAACCTATCATCTGAATAATTTGCAGTTTCTCTTCACTTCACATAAATACTGTTATCTCTGTCCTATTAACAATGAAGACATTTAATAAATAAGGCTCAGGGTTAGAGCCTTCTGATGTCTATCTAACCCAAGAGCAAAGGACTAAAAGACTTGTACCCTCAAAGTGATTTCAATCTCAAAGTGATTTTTCAATGATTTCTACACCTGCCTGATAATATTTATATGTAGAGCATATTTCTTTAGCTTGCTTATGAGAATGTCATATGGGACAGAACTAAAAGCTCTACAGAAGTCTAAATAATTCATCTCTTCTACCTTCCTCCTTATTCATGAGGCTGGTTACCTTGTCAAAGAAGAAATTTACTTTACAGCATTTTTAAGGTAAAGAAGCAGCAATACCTAGTAAAATCTCTTGTTATCCTCTTTATAAATTTAGAATACACACACAATTAGATAGGTGTGCATCCTATCAACCACATTCAGTTCCCTGATGTTTTTTAGCACATATAAAGGAATGTGTTTTTTATAAAGCACAAATTTCTGTCTTAAGTTTTGCTTGATGTTTTGATTTGTAGTTATTATTACAATATTTGTAGTTATTTCAGCAAATGCAGCGAGCCTTTTTTTATTATTTCAGAGATTTTTTCTGTTTGCATGTACCTGTCAAACATTTTATGTGGCTTCACAAAGTCTGTCTTATAAAATTGCATTATTTTAACAAATAATATTAATCTAGAGTTGGAACTCACCCTAAGGTGAGGAATAAAATGAAATCATTGCTGTTTAACACAGCATACAGTGCAATGCCCTTCACCAAATTAATACTAAATCAGTCTTTGATGTCTTCTTATGCTGTATGGAGTACTAAAAAGACGTTTGCTTTTAACTGAGAAACACTTTCTGCAGTTCAATATTTAATGCTATGTGTGATTCTGGAATGCACACAAAAAACGATTTCTTTATTCTTTAAGCAGTAAATGTATATAATATATATCTAGAAATCACTTTGGGGCACAAGTGGTTACATACCAACAAGGGAATGAAAGCAATTTTTTTGATTTGTGTATCTCCTTAGTCTTTATAGAATAAGGCCAAAATTTGATCAATTTTTAAATGCTTTGAAAAATAGTGTACTGAGCAAGACAGCTGTTATGTTTCATAGCTTATTCCACTGCCAAGCATTTTAGGAGGGGTCTGTAGTGAGTCAGGGCACAGTTTACCAGCTCTGCATGGGTCCTTGGGGAGATAATGGAGATATGAACTTTCAGCAGTTCTGTTCAACACTGTATGGTTGACCATGGTTGTCCATTTTACAGAAACTCCAACAAGGGGAGTGAGAAGAGCACTTCTCCAACTCTTCGCAGTAGCATCTGCCTTCAGAACAGTTTTGCCTAAGTGTTGTTTGCCATGCCCTCAAACATGAGTTTGAAGCTGAATGAGATCAGGGTTCAAAGTCATGAAGACTTCCATTCAATACCGCGGAACCTCTTTCTTCTTCAACGACAAGTGTCTTTGTGTGTAAATAACTCTTGAATCTTGATGCAGCATGTACAGATCATCAAGACAGTAAGAAAAACACTGTAGTAGAGGGCAAGAATAAATCAGCACTTTCTTGCTAAGTCAGACTTCTATGGAGATCCAGGGAAAAGCTATTTTATATATGCTTGTAATGCTTTTATTGTGTGAGATGAATAAGCAGATCGCTACTCACTAGGAGATGAGGAGACTGACTCCCTAGGGCTTTCATTCTACCAGTGATGAGGAATGGCTGAAAGGACAGAGGTGGTGTCTTTTCCTTGGACCTTAAAGTGTCTAGTTTACACAGTATGTTGTAAGAAGAGACTGTATCTCTGTCAGTTGTGCTTTAAAGCTGGAGTATGAAGTTTAACCGAATACCTGTATTTTCCTCTTTAAACACTTGTAACAACAAGAAGCAGGGTGTTGTATGAAGAATGCTGATAGATTTATTGTTGAGTGCATTTTGCTTAAAGTTATTTAAGATATTCCAAATACGATGTACGGTATTATGTGTTGCATGTTTGCGCCTTTGAGGTGACTGAGAAATAGTATTGCCTATTTGCCAATATTTTGCAGAGCTCTGAAAAAAACCAACGATGGATCTTAAAAAATAAACAAGCATTTAATAACAAAGAGTTATGCTAGGATATGTTGAGAGCATAATAAACATGCATGGGATGAGAGTTATCTATGCTTGGAAGTCTTGCAAATTACTAGGTTTATTCCCTTCAGTTATTCTAGAAAATAGTTTTGATATTTGCAGTTAATGCTCTTTAGCCTGTACATTGCCAACTTTACCTTCCAGAAGTGTCAAATCACCCATTAAATGATCAGCTGGAAAATGCCAAAGCAGACTGTGATGAGGGTAGAATTGGGATTTTAAAAGAGTAGAGCATAAACAACTGGAAAGCCTTCCTAGTGGAACTGTTCACTCTGTTGTTGAGATGTTTGTTGCCCTCTGAACACATTATTCTGATAATCTGGTTGGTAATAGAGAGCCTGAATTCCACACATAAGTGGTGCCAGCATTTTTAGCCCATCAGCATTGGAAAAATCAGCTACTCCTGAACAGATTTTGCTGTGCTGTGGAGGCAGTTAGAGATGGCAGCAGAGCTGAGCAAGCTTAAGGAGCTCTTGGCTAAGATTTGGTGCATATTGTGTCTTCTTGTAGTTGAGATCACACCATGGATCATAGGGTCTGTTGATGTCCCTCTGGATGACAGTGTGGCCCCGTGGTGTCTGGAGTTTGCCGTGATACAAAACAACCCTTTCTAGTGCTGCACCTATACTCTGATTGTGCTTGCAAGCCCTCTGGACCTGAAGCAGAGAGGGAATATGTCCTTGCTGCAGAAAGTCATTTTCCATCTGCTACACTGCTTAGAAGACAAGGCACCTGAACCTTCCAGACTGAGATACAGCAAGTGACAGCTTTCAGTTGTGAGTGATTCATTTGATCTGATCTCCTGACTCTGAAATAGAAAGTAATGGATGAAATTACTGGGAGTCACAAAGTTCAATTTCAGGTCATTATATCCTAACATAGTGACTGCTATATGTGTGAACTTCAACCTTGTTTTACCTTGCTTTCCTCCTGCCATCTTGCAACACAGCTCCCACTTGAAGGCTCACGGGAATTATTGGTGAAATATGGCTGTTCCTAAAATATGGAACAGATATTGAAAAGCTACAAGGGAGGCTAATCTCAAGCATCTGTGCTTGGCAAGGAAAAAAATATTTTGGAGTAAGTAAGCAGTAGGTATCTGTAGAAATCACATTTACAGTCATTTCCCACCTTACCTGCCGTAGTAGAGCATGGGACTTGATGTTTTATTTATGGTCAGACAGGGCCAGATACAGTCAGGGCAATGAATGCATCAGTGCATTGCAGTGGCTGTGCTGTAGCTGCTCAGCCCTCATCCTGGAGTCCTGAAGCTTACAGCTGTCTTGCTGCACTGACCTGTGTGAGACAGCTGCTGTAGTTCGTTAAGACTCACTGATCTTCTGTTTGAGTGTAAGAGAGTGGGCCCCTTCCCATAAAAGACAAGGGAGAACTGGCTTCAACAGTCATGGAGAAGGCTGAGGTACTCAACAGGTTCTTTGGCAGGCTTCCTATGCCTCGTATATCTTTGAAACTCTAGGTGGGGGTCAGGGGAGCAAAATCCCTCCCTTTATACATGTACAGCATGTATTGTCCTCCACAGACTTGTACAGTCATGATGAATGTCTCTAAAGCATGACACTTCTATTTAAAGCTGTTAAATGAAGCCTAGGAGATTTTCTTCTTCTAGCCTGTGTAAGTTATAAGCATTTCAGAGGCAGAGCTGCATCTTTCTGCACACACTAGTCAAAGAGTTCCAGGTTCAGCTGGAGTTATTCGAGGGTCCTCATCTTGCTGCTTAAGTGAACCTCTAGAACTTTGTAAAGCTAGTTTTTTAATTGCTAATAGTGTTTTGAGCATTTTTTTTTAATCTATGCATATATATAAAAAAATCATTTACATAAAAGAATGAAAGTTGAGTAGGGAAGGAGAGATTTGCATGATTGATGGAAAAAATGAATTTCTTCTATCTGCCCAGCAGTATAGTAATTGGTATCTGAGATATAGCTGTAAGTGCCACATAATAGCTGTCAGTGTCATGTGTAGGCAGATGGTCTCAATGTTTTGGAGTGGAAATAACACTAAATTTTAACAAGTGACAAAAGGATTGGCATGGTGTGAATAGAGCACCACAATGCTTGGCTGAAAACCAGAGCAGCACTGTTGTGCTGTCCTAACTACAAGATGTCCATGACTGTTTCCTGCATCTGGAAAGATGCTGATGCCTCTTGAAAAGAAAACTGAGCGATGAAACCAGTAGCAGAGAGATCTATGCAATGCATGTATCTTTTTGCCACAGTCTTTGAGCTGCCTGGGGTTGTTGGGTTTTTGTTGTTGGTTTTTGTTTGTTTATTTGGTTGCTTGTTAGTTTTTCTATTTTTGTTTTAATGTTGTAGAGCCACTTTGAAGAAAAAGATTTTGTTTTGAAGAGTGATGGTGCTTTTTAGGGTTTTCTCAAGGTAGCAAAAGAAGAAAAATAAATCTTATTAATTAATTCAGTAGCTCCTCTAGGACCTTTGAGTTGGATATTAGGAAGAATTTATTCTCAGAAAGAACAGTGAGAAACGACTGCCCAGGGAAGTGGTGGACTCACCATCCCTGGAGGTGTTTTAAGGAAGGGATAGATGTAGTAATTAGGGATGTTGTTTAGTGGACAATATTAGTGGTAGGTGGATGATTGAACATGATGATCTTTTCCAGTCTTAATGATTCTAGGATTCTATATAGCTACCTCAGAGAGTGCCTCTCTTTGCCTTCAGCTGGAAAAGTTGTTAGGCCAGCAGTATGACTGGGGTTACTGCATCCACACTGTTCCCTTTCAGATTCTGCCCCCTCCTGTTACTCTCCTTCAAGAGAAATGTATTGGAGGAAGGGTGGATGTTGTTTTGGTACTTAGTGTGTTAGCTAATGACAGCTTTCTGTCTACATGCTGCTGGAGCTGAGTGTCTGGAACATCAGATGTGTTGGGTGTCTCCTTAGGTTCTTTGTATCACTGAGTTTCCATGCTGGTGCATTGTCAGTGCTGTGTTGCACTCTAATACCTATTGCTACCAGAGGTCCTGCATACCACGCATGTTTTCTTTCAGTGCAAGAGGATAAAAGGCTTCAAGCCTTCAGTCCCTGTGGTTTGAGGTCTGAACTCATTCCTTTTTACTTCAGTATGTGGCAGTCATTGGAAGAACCCATTTGTGAAGCCTTGAAGTCCATGTGTTATATGGTGAGAAGTCCATTTCAGCAACAACTGCGAAGTCCAATGTACAAGTAGAAAAGCATCACTGAGGCATTCTTGTGCTGTACTGTACAAGTGGTTCAGATCTGAGTCTTTACAGGCAGTAGTGTAAATCTACCACAGCTATCGAGATTGCTTATGCTTTGCCTCATTGTATATGAGAATATAGCATAGCTGCCAGCTTCTTATGGTCTATTGAAATAAATGACGTGGCAGGAGGGGGAGGTATTTTTTAATAGGAAGAGCTCAAAAGTGAGAGTAAAAGGAGACAAATTTCCCTCCAGAGGCAGGTAGTAATGGGAATCATGGAATCACTTCTGATGCTGAGTGAGGTTCCTTACATCTAATTTAGAACCCACCTAATTATATCAGCTCAGTCTCTTGTACAGATAAAACTTTTTCCAATGAAAATATTCCTTTTGGCCTGAGTGAAAAACTGCTCCATTCCACATGCTCCCATGAGTGGGGAAAGACAAGACAAAGGGGGGAGAGTAGAACAAATAAAATGTTGCTGCTTTTGTGTGAGTAGATCAAAGCTCTGATTGTGTCCTTAAGTGAGTGACTCAGGAAAAGAATTAGATTCAGACTACCTCAGACAGCTTGGTTAGATGTGGCTCTCAGTCACAAGTGATCGCTCCCTTCAGTCTTGCTCCCAAGGCTGTTTGTTTAGCTATTTAGCTTTCATCTGGTATTGATCTTGTCCTTAATCCAGGTTGTGAGCTCCCAGGAGGAGCAGTCTATCCTTGTTTCTCACACCTATAAGTGTGAGAAGATGCACTTATATTAAATGCTTAGATCCTGCTTTTCCCTTGATGAGATCATGAAACCTTTCTTGCAGACGTGCACAGTTTAGAGATGTATTTTATTGTAGTTTTTGACAGCCTACCAAACAACGTGGTAATTTTTCGGTTGGGATTCCATTCCATAATACAGAGGTTAGATTAAACCAGAGCTTTCTGTTAATTTTATCTTAATTCCTTCTGCACAATTCCTATTTTTAAGCTTTGAGGGGCACCCTAGTTTGATAAGACCTGACCAAACATTATGTACAAAACAAAATAACATGTCTGGATGCCTTAATCCTTAGATAAATTTGTTTGTTTGTAATACCAAACATTTATTTAACACTTATTTAGGGTTAATAGGTTTTTTTTAATAGATAATAATTTATAACACAAACAAAGTACAAGTAATAAGGAGGCCTTAAATAATAAAGTAGATCTGTGAAATTGCTTTGTTAACATTCCTACAACATGAATAAACAAAACTGATATGAATAATTTGGAATCAGAGTGGGTCTGCTTTTATGGAATCTGAATTATGAGCCCAACAGAAAGAAATATGCCCTTCCTCTTTTTAAATGTATTTTAAAAGCAATTTGGAAAGCAAATTGCTTAAGATGCTGATTTGTATTCGTGTTTCCTATTGCCAAAACACTTTTGAACAAACATTTAGACTACCACCCATTTTTTCAGGAGGACTTAAGTAGGCAGTCATGAAGGAAAGGCTATAACCTGCATTCAGTTTCACTGTTCTTTCTACTAGTTGTGCGTATGTTTGAACTGAGCAGTGCTGGGCTTTCTGCTCCCAAACCTCCAGCACATAATGCAAAGTTACAGTAGGTCTCATGCCAGTCCCAGACTAAAAAGAAGTATATGCTGTGCAGGTTTCTGTATGTTTTGCTTTACAGAGCTGCAGTGCAGTCTCTGTGTCTCACTCAGGACAGGTGCATTTCTAGTGCTTGCTCATGTCATTAAGCATTAAGATAAGTATGGATTGGCAAAAAAGCTCTGGAGAGTTAGCATGGTGGTGTTGTGGTGACCATGAAGACCAAAGAATGTGAGCAAGATTAAGTTTGATGCATAGGCATCATTCTCCACAGTAGCAAACAGAACCATCAAATTTATAAGCCAAATAAAAGTTGAGAATTCTTAAACTCAGGTTAGTATGTGAGAGAAGACCAAAGAAAAGTTGGTGGCAATACCACAATTAATCAACTCTCTCCAACATATCCCTGAGACCTTATCAAACATTTCACCTAGCCTGGCTGCACATCCTTAAAGAATGAATTTGGGTGCTAACTCCACTCAGTGTGCATTGCTCGGTAGCCAGCTTGTGTGTGTACTGCGCAAAAGTAGAACGTGACTAATGATTTTAGATGGCATAGAAAAGGAAGCTGAGAGATTGGTTGTCAGTGCTCCCGGACAAGACAAATCTTCCATCCTTCCAAACGTGAGTCTTGGTTATCTTTGTTTAACCTGAAGCAAATTTTATTGAGAGACAAAAGCTGTGTAAAAGAACACGTCAGCAGATAATTAACATCTCATTTGTACATTTTTCATACTTCACTTGTTAAAGTGACAGGGACTTGGCACGTCCATGATCTAACATTTCAAAATATGGAAACCACTCAGTGGTTTGACTAGTGAGTGATATTAGGGGAACGTTGTAAAACACATCAATTAAAATAAATTACATTTCACAAAGTCTGTTTCAGTACTTCCAATTTGATTCTGAATAAGAATCGTTTTTCCATTAGAAGCAGCTGAAAAAAAATTGGCAAATAGATTGTTTGCTAAATACATTTTGTATGAAATTTAATTAAAGATGACAGCACCCAAATAATAGTAGCTCACAATTCACAATATTGAAGAATAACCAGTTTGTGTTCTGCCTTTGTTCTGTTTATCTTCTGTAACAAAAATGCTGTATTTCCTTTCCATGCAAGAATGCTGTGACTGTGATCTGATAAAATACGCTCTTCCACACCCTTTTGAAAATGAGAGAAGGAGGAGCTCTCAGCAGGACAAGGGAGGCCATTGATTCTGAAATTCATTCCTTCTTTTCTGTCCAAATGTTGGCATATGAAATTTGAATGACTGAAAGCAGCTTGACAGAATCAGAGCAAACGCCCTTCTAGCTTAGCAACCAGCCTATGACTGTGGCCAAGACAATTCGTGTTTATCCCTGTCTTTCTACAACAGAGCATGCGGGCAGTGCCAGACGGTATGGATATTTAAAGAAACGTAGAAAATCTTTCCAGCTGAACAGTATTATACTTTTGTTTGTCAACTTGAGGATGAAGACCAGATGATTAGAGAGAAGGTTTCTTTATAGATCATTTCTTTATAGATCATATATAGATCATATATGATCGTCATATAGATCAGGAGCTCACTGATGAGTGGTGGTTGGCTAGTTTTGTTCACATCATTTCCAGAAGCATGTTTTGTTGTTAGAAGAAGAGTTTAGGATAACCAGGTGTAGTTTCAGAGATTCTGATGGCACTGGGTTAATGCACACATTTTAGTGCCTGGAGTGTTGGTGGAATTTGCTTTTGTTACATTGATATGGTCTGGCTTAGCCGTACTTGTTCTATGAGAATGTTTCTTCTAGGGAGGAGTTTGGTGAGATCAGGGATAATTGAAAGTTATCAGGAAAATTTTTTAAGAAATCTTTTCCAAGGTTGTATTTTCTTTCAACACATTCTGTGATTATTTAATGACTTTCTCTGAAATCTCCATTGCAGGCAAGTTACATCTATGCCATACGTTAACTGATTTCTTTTTGCTTTGTAAAGCCTGTATTCATGAGAATCTTCAACCATTCAGACTTTTCCTTAGAAGCAGTGTTCTTGATGAGTTTGTGATTATATTTAAGTTGGTGAGTTGGATGTCAAGATGGATTTCCTCAGAGTAGATACAATAATATCAAAGAGTTTGGCTGTAGAATCATAGAACGATGTAGGTTGGAAGGGATGTTTAAAGATCATCTAGTGAAATCCCACTGCTGTGGCCTAGCACATCTTTCACTAGATCTCTTTACCCAAAACCCTTGACCAACCTGGCCTTGAACACCTGTGGAGATTAGGCTTTTAGAGAGTACAGATTAGTGCAACCGGAGCTCTAGCTGTTTGTGGATGCCCTACCATGGAGACATTCAATTGCCAGATTGGATGGGGCCCTGGGAAGCCTGATCTAATGGGTAGCCAGGGATTGGGACTAAATGATCGTTAAGGTCCCTTCCAGCCTAAGTCATTATGTGATACCATGATATATAAACTCAAATGCTGAGCTGCTGAGTGGTAGTGGTATCCTTGTGGTATGCATTGCTATCAAGATAACATGAAACATGAAAATTTAGTATTTTCATGTTTGAAGAGTCTCTGTTAATCAACTGCTGTTCTTCTTGAGTATCTTTTATTTGAGTTTGCTTTTTAAATTTATTTATTTATTTATTTATTTTTGTTTTTGTATAGTGCTTAATTGTATTCTCCTTTTATTTTGTTATAGTTGTTGGAATAAGAGATCAGTTCTGTGCTGAGTTAGTCTCTTTGGCAGGAGAGTAAGTGAAGTAAACATCCTTAGGTTTTTCACCATCTTCTTGCATGGCATAACTGAATGTGTATGGTGGCCATAGGACAAAGTGAAAGATTACTGATGTTTTTCATAAAAAAGCATAGGACACAGATGTTTTGCACCTGCTGCAACGGTTTTACTTTCTGCCAGTCCATGTGCTAGGGTCAGAAGTAGATTAAAGACCATTGCTTTGGAATTCCACTTTTCAGAGAACAATGCTGGTGCTCTATAGTGTCGTTCTGCAGTGATTTTATGCACTTGGATCAGAGTATTACCCTCTGCCTCTTACCCATGTGACCGTGATCATGTTTGACCCCTTTCTTCCATGAAGTTCTCCAAAAGTAGTCAGATCTCTCTCTGTGTCTCCTCTTCCCACTCTTTTCTGTACCCAGGCAACTCTTCCCAGACCTTCATTCATATAAGCCCTAATTTTGATGGTGCTAGCTTAACTTCTTGGCATGAAAACATTGCCGAATCACATCACAGTCCTGCTGACCTTCCCAAATGTGCTGACTTGGACAGATCAGGCAGGACTAACTTTTCCGTCCCTTCTTTTTTCTGCCTTTTTGGCTTCGTGCTGACTACTGCTCAAGGATCTGGACAGATGTGTAGACTTTCTTGACAGAGGCTTCTCATCATTGAGAGAAAAAGTCTACCTTCTGAAGCATGGAATTATGCTGTTTGTTCTTTATTGCTCTAGGTTGCCGTGTTGCTCTTAAATAGAAAGCCACGATCTGAAATTAGTAATCTAACTCAAATTTACAGTTAATACAACTTCCCTCTGGGCTTGTTTATTTTAATCAATATGAGCAGTAGTTCTCTCTTGGTGTCTGCTTAGAAAACCATCTTGCAGTTATTGCTTTCTCTGCAGAGACCTGACCCTGTGGATTGCCTAAATGGGACAGATGGAGCTTGTCTCAGGCTGTATTTCATCAGCCTTGTCCTTGGCAGACCTCCCATAGGCATCAGAGCAGATAGTCTGATGCTCTGTGTTTTTGTAAAAGAAAAAATGAAGGAATATTGAATTTCACGAAAACGACATTGACGTGTTTACACATGGAAAATAGGCTGTCAGATTTAGTAATAAGGAGGTGTCTCTGATGTAAGAAACCTTTTGCCTGCCAGGCTCTGAGAGGCATCAGAAGCTTGCAGGATGGAAAAACAACTTAAAGTGATAAGGCTTGCACTGAAGGAAGGGGAAATGTGAAATAATCACTGGCTCTGACTGAGAGAGTCAGATCCAGATCTTTAATTTTAGACTTACTATGTGTCTGATGCAGAGTCGTGATCTCCAACATGGGTATTAGCATGGAGGTCTAGAAATGTTTAGTAGGTCCCCCACTGTGATTGATCTCTGTTTTCCAGCTGAAAGCAGCTCTCACAGTTGTGGAAGTAGTAGTAACATGTAGTCAGACAGTAATGCAAGAAACCTACAAAGGTGCAAATATCCTGTCTTCATACATCAGACGGTGTAACATAAAACTCCTAAGCTTGGCTGTTGTCTAGTCTGTCAGTTTGGTTGTGCCCTTCAGAAGAAAGAATGTATATAGGTCACTCTGAAAGTAATGCCTCCTATTTATTTCTGCAGAAACTACAACTGATTCAAAGAGCACAGTAACACTGGTTGATAGAGTGAATTCTCAGCTACAAAGCACTTTTTTTCAGCAGTCACCACCATTAGCTATGCATTTCTGCCAGCGATGAACAAGAGCCTGTATGCCATGCTTGTATCAATCTGACAAAGGGCAAACTCAATATATTAAATGAAATGATATGTCAGGTAGAGCTGATCTCAAACCTATTCCAATGTCATTGACTATGGGGACAATTTTTAAGGATTGTGACATGTCTCCTATTATCAGAAGTGCTTGCAGTTTTTAGCTCAGATGATTCCTTGTCTCAGAAAAAATTATCTTATTCAAAGCAAAATGGATCCAGTGCAACTTTCCAGCTTTGGTAATACTGGAGATCAGACTGGAGAGTCGATCCTTCTGTCTGATTTCTGAATTCATGACTATTGGAAAACATCCTAGTTCAAGTGTTGCTAGGGAGACTGTTAATGGCTACCTCATTTACCTGGAAACTTATCTCCTTTGCATAGCAGATATATATGGCAGTAGTATTGGGTAAAAGTTTGCCTATTTTGCTGTTCCTGTCAATGTAATAAATACAACTATTGCCATGATCAAGATAGTGGACTTGTTATTCTAAGGACATTTAGATAAAAGATAAAGAAAGGAGGAATTCTATCAGTAAAAGTGCCTTCCCATGTGCCTTCCCTATTTTTTTATGCCAAATTGAATGTCAAAGGAAGACTTAGTGGAGGTAAAGAGCATGACATTTAGAAGCAAATTTTAGATAGCTGCTTATTTTTCGGTTGCAGAGATGCAGAGTGAAATGCACATAAATGTGCTCCAGAAGCAGGGACTTCTTTAGAAAGGTTATAACTGCACTTCACACTTGTGCAACTATAGAGCCTTTACTAGCCTATTTGGCTAATAAGGAACTCAGTTCTTAAACTTGCTTCCCTATGGCATCAGAAAGTCACATCCACCTCTAAAATATTAAGAGCAAGATTTATGATTTATAATGTCTATAACTTAGAGCTCCGTCTTATACCTTGGCACCTTCTACAGCAATCTGACCAGTATTTTGTTTGTCTTCCTGTGCCTAAAGAAGGAGCAACATTCCAAGGCATTTTATTTCTCTTGTTTTTTTATTCTTCTCCTTTCTAGGAAAAGCTTTCAAGACCTCACAGCTTTCAAGACCTCACATACCAGACTTTTCTTCGTCCTTTGATTCTTACAGTTCTTACACTTCTCTTTTTCCCTTTATTTAAGATACTTTCTTTTTTTTCTCAGCTCCCTCTTTATGTCTCTGCCTCCACACAGAAGAGCTCATGGTTTCAGCTTCACCCATAATTAGCTTTTTCTTTACAAAAGAGAAGCAATCATGCATCCAACAATATTAATATTTAGGTGTGACTGTACAATAATCATACACATGCATCCTTTCACAGGGCTCTCTTTTATTAGAGATAAAATCTTTACTGTATTTAAGTGTCTGTCTTGGGAATTATAAAGTGTTTTACATTTGGATACGCATCTCTGTATCTCATTTTTAAACCGATATTCTAAGTTTTTCCATCTATGACATTATATTGATTTTTTTGATCTTTGTATCCTAGTATGACATCCAAAATCAGGTTTGTTTCTTCAGAATGGTGTAGAATTGACTTACTCAGTGACATCAGAGATCACAAAAGGGACAATCCGAATTTCTTGCTATTTATAGTGTCTGTCCTTTTTTCAGGCCTTGTACTGATGAGCGAAGTGTAGACTGTCCAAAAAGGCATTTGAAGGCAGGAGTGAAAATTATATAATGAATCACAGAATGGTTTGGGTTGGAAGGAACCTTGAAGACCATCCAGTTCCAACCCCCTTACTGTGAGCAGGATTGCAACCACTAGTGTAGATAATTTCTTCCTTATGCCTAAAATATATCTACCCTCTTTCCATTTAAAGCAATCACCCCTTGTCCTATCACTACCTGCCATTGTAAAACTCTTTTTCCATGTTTCTTATAAGCTCCCTCTAAGTACTGGAAGGCTGCAATCAAGTCTTTCCAGATCATTCACTCCTTCAGGCTAAACAGTCCCAACTCTCAGCCTCTCTTTGTAAGGAGAGGTGTTCCAGCCCACTGAGCATCTTAGTGGCCTGCTTATGGACTCCCTCCAACAGGTACATGTCCTTCTTGTGCTGGGGGCCCTAAAGCTGAATGCAGTACTCATGATGATGTCTCACAGGAGCAGAGAGCAGAGGAAGGTAATCACTTCCGTTGACCTGCAGGCCATGTTTCTTCTGATGGTTGGCTTTCTGGGCTGCAAGCACACATTGCTGACTCACATTGAATATTTCATCCACAGGTACCTCTAAGACCTTCTCTGCAAGGCTGCTCTCAATCTGCTCTCCACCCAGCTTGTACCTGTGCTTGGGATTGCTCCAACTGAGATAGAGGACCATGCATTTGGCTTATTGAACTTTATGAGGTTCACTGGGTGCCACTTCTCAAGTTTGTTGAGGATGCTCTGGATGGTGTCTCTTTTTTCTTTCATGTCAATTGCACCACTCAATTTTGTGTTACCTGCAAACTTGCTGAGGATACACTTAATCCCACTGCCCGTGTCTCTGACAAAGATGTTAAACAGAACTACCAAACTCTACGAAATGCCTCTTGTCACTCCATCTTGACTGCAACTTTTTGAGTGTGACCATCCAGCCAATTACTCATGCACCATGAAGTCCATCTCTGAAATCTGTGTATCTCTAATTTATTTGTTTCTACAGCCACTGATGTCATCTATTTGGACTTCATTAAGACACAGTTCCCCATAACATTCTTCTCTCCAGATTGGAAAATATGGATTTGATCAGTGGACAGGTTGCAAGACCGTACCCAGAGGGTGGTGGTCAGTGGCTCAGTGTCTAGATGGAGATCTGTGATAAGTAGTTTCCCTCAGGAGTCTGTACTGAGACCAGTGCCCTTTAACATCTTCACTAGTTACATTCACATTGGGATTAAGTGCACTCTCAGCAAGTTTGTGGATGACACCAAGCTGTGGGATGCAGTTGGCATGCCTGAGGAATGGAATGCCATCCAGAGAGACCTGGACAGGGTCGAACAGTGGATCCAAGTGAACCTCATGAAGTTCACTAAATTCAAGTGCGAAGTCTTGCTCCTGGGTTACAGCAACCCCTGCTGTCATCTCAAGCTGGACGATGTAAAGACAGAGCACAGCTCTGCCAAAAAGGACTTGGAAGTACTGGTAGATGGCAAGTTAGGCATGAGCCAGTAGTGTGTCTTCGCAGCCCAGAAAGCCGATTGATCCTAGGCTGCATCAAGAGAAATGCCATCAGGGTGAGAGGGAGGTGATTCTGCCCCTCTAGTCTATGCTGGTGAGGCCTTACCTGGAGTACTGTGTTTAGATATGGAGTCCTCACTACAGGAGAGACACGGACCTGTTAGAGAACATCCAGAAGGGGGACACAAAAATGATCCAAGGAGTGGAACACCTCTCCTACAGGGACAGTCTGAGAGAGCTGGGGCTGTTCAGCCTAGAGATGAGAAGACTCCAGGGAGACCTGATAGTGGTCTTTCAGTATCTAAAGGGGGGACTATAAGAAGGAAGGGCAGACTCTTTAGCAAAGTCTGTTGTGGTAGGACAAAGGAGAATGGTTTCAAACCAAAAGAGGGAAGATTTAGATTGGATGTAAGGAAAACATTTTTTACAGTAGGGGTGATGAGGTACTTGCACAAGTTGCCCAGGGAGGTGGTGGAAGTCCTATCCCTGAGGACACTCAAGGTCAGGCTGGCTGGGGCCCTGAGCAGTCTGATTGAGCTGTAGGTGTCCCTGTTCATTGCAGCGGAGTTGGACTAGATCATCTCTAAAGGTCCCTTCCAACTCAAAAGATTCTATTGTTCTATATTGAATTTAGAGAAAAGGCTATCATGTCAAAACTGGGAACCTTAAAAATTCCCATTAAGTACCTAAATGGCTCCTAAAGTACATCCCTGCTTATCCTTTCACATATTTTTCTGAATTTCTGTAATATGATTTCTGCATATGATATGTGAGAGGAGTTACAATGATGCTAGTGATAAAATCTGAATATCTTTAATTTCAAATGTCTCTGTGAGACTGTGGCTTTTATGTTTGCATTATTAAAAGAATGCTGGGAAATAATCAGGAAAGATTAAATTATTAATTAAGTTTTTATTAGGAAATGCCAAGTTGAATTGTAAAATCTGGATCTCTTGCTCGAGTGCTGCAGGCTGTGGGAAATGTTGCCAATTGAGCCCTGAGAATGATGTGTGTGAATATAGATATCAATCAGTACAGACTGGTATGTGCACTTACCTTACAGTGAGGAAGTATTAAAATAAATTTACCTGAGGAATGGACAGTTTGGTATCCTTTTTCTGCTATAGAAACAAAATCTCAAAAGTTGTCTGAGGGAACTGTGAATTCATTGCTTGCCTTTTTCTCTGCAGAGAAATTCATGGCTTTAATTGGACCCAAGGAATTAGGAGGAAAAGTAGATTTGACTCCTCTATAATACTCATCTATCATTTCATGAATTTGGTAGTTGTGAACTATACTCTGTATATATTTAGTTAATTCTTAAAAAGTTCACCAGATTTTGTTTTGTTTTGTTTTGTTTTGTTTTGCCCTGGTACACCATACCTTTCCAGGATGCCTTTTCCTGTCACCAGTTCAATCACCTTCTGAACCAAAAGGTGCACTGGGATCAATCAGCGTAATGATGATGGGTGGAGCAGTCCTTCATCAGTTTATCTTCACCTTCTTTCAGATGCATTTATTTTTCTCACTTTCTCTGGATCTTGTGACAATGAATTCAGCAGATTGATGGCAGATGGGGTGGGAAATAGACTTCCTTAATCTTTATTACTACACTTTTTGTTGGGTACTTCCTAGATTTTAAGCTTTGCTTCTAAACAAAACATAGCAATGCTGACACAAGCATCCTGAAAGTGTTAGGAAACTCGCCTTTCATACCTAACCCTCCTTGTCCCATAGAAATCTATAGCCTGCTTTCTAAACAGTAGCCCTAGTTGCCAAGATAATTTGACTGTTCCTCCTACTGTTCCCTTATCTTTTTCTTTTTTTCCCCTTCCATTTCCAAACAATAGAATTTCTTTATGGGCCTGAAGAAAATGCTAGAGATATGTTCACATTTTATTTCTTTATAAAGAGATGAAAAATGATGTGCTTTCTGGAACAATAGTATCAAGAGCACACTTACTATTAGTGACTTCTTCCTGCTAGCTGGCATTGTTCCTCCAGACTTCATCTTTGTTTTTCCTAAAAACTATCCTCATAACACACCTCCAGCAACTTAGTTACAAATAATCTTAAAAGGACAAGGATTATAAATTCTGTACTATTATACACATATGTACTTTACTTTTTCCTTTAACCAATTTTCTGCCAGTGAATGTCAGAAAACCTACACAAATACACTTTCTATACAATTTTAAAGCACAAACCTGAAGGTCAAAGTAATTTTATTACCATATAAAAGAAAACTGAAATAAAGAGACAAGGCTTTTACTTTATTTTCAGAAATAAAATTAAATGACAAACAAGTAATCCTGCAATATATCACTGCCTTGAATGTGCAGTATTTTCTAGCTGTATGATAAAATAAAAGCGAAAAATGGCACTGTTTTTGCAATGACTTTAAGCCATGGCCATCAGAAATTAAAAATACAAAAAAACTGAAAATCCTCTATTGTGCTAAGGCGTGATGATTCATATAAAAACCCCATTGTTTTTTGTCATCCAAGACCAATTCATTTTCTGAAGCTAGCACACAGTGTGTCTGTGAAGGAGATTCAGTCAATGCCATTATAAAGTTATCCAAGTCCATGACTCATTCTATAATTCTACTCTCAATACACAAAGGATATTTCATATCTTTAAAAAATAATAGCAGAGAAGCAAACATGACAAGACCTGCTGTATTTCCCCATGATCTGTTACTGCATACCCTTTGCTCACCTCAGAGTCCACTGCAAAATCTACTGCTATTTTACAAGGTCTTTTAAACATGAATCTTGAATAGAGCTGTACAAAATTCTTGTTATAAAACCTGTTCACCTAATCAGAAGTTAAGGTTTCTGTGCAACTGTAAGATGATGGCCTTTTGTATGGATTACTGATGTAGGAACTTTCTACTCTGAGACAGCAGATAGCATGAATAGACAGGCAGTGGACACACTTAGCAGATGTCTATGTCCCCATCTAAAACCAACACTTATATTTGCGAAGTTTCAGACTATCAATAGTGGAGATATCAAACTGCAATCGGATTTTTGATGTGGGCAAAAATCCACGCAGTGTTGACTTCACTCCTGACGAGATAGCTTGTTTAATTTGGATATCCAAGTCACAGCCTCCATCTTTAGCAGTACTCCAGCCCACACATGCACCTGGAAGAACTTAATATTATTAATTATATACTCCTGGCTAATATTAATTCAAATTCAGAGCTAAATGGATAGTCTTTTCATTTGTCAAGTTTATATTCCCTGATTGTTAATTAATCATCTGGCAAGGGCAAGTTCTTAGGTCCAAGAGTTAAGCAAGTCTGTTTTCTAGCAAAGTTTCCCATACAACTTTGCTTCCTCCAACACCTTTTGAGCAGAACACTCCCAACAAAAATGATGTACAGAAGTCGTGTGGGACTAGGACTATCTAATTTAAATTCCTGAGGCTCAACCTTCTTCAGGCTAGGATAGCAAGTTTCCTTCTAGCAATAATTGAGCAGTGTCTGTTCACAACAATTGGCAACAATTTGCTGTTCTTCTATTTGTCATACTTTTTCTACCTAATGAACCTGTGGTCCATCCACACAGACTTATTGACTGCAATGAGGCTTGTGATGGGGATTCTTTTAAGTTTTGCTGAGATTCAAAGAGGGGAAATATAAGTAAAGTGAGTTTAGGATGTAACAGTATAAGAACTACACTACCAGCTAGAAAGATTATTATGACCTCATTTGTTAGAAAAGGAAGAAAGTTTATGGTGTTATTACTAAGCTGGAGGGTCTAAGCTGCCTCATAGAATAGGCTTGGTTTTTGCATAGTGTTAAGTGAAACATTAGTATCGCTGTAGTTGTCATGTGAATGCTGTGAGTTTAAGACCAATGAATGTGCAGACTTTGTAAAGCAGAAAATCACTAAAATTTTAAAAATTCTTAAGAAATTATAGTGCGAAACATTACAGTAGGAAAAAAGCATTCTTTTTAATGTAGTAGGTATTTGGGCTTGTCTTTCAACACAGTGTGGCCTCATCTACCAGTCTATTAACACAATTCATAAAAATAGAAGAAGGAAAGCTTTGTCTATAGTAATAACAAGATATAGGATTAGTCTTTGGAGTGCTACTGGAAGTAGCTGGAAACTTTGAGTCAAAATGTTAGACTTGCTGGTCATGTATGAATCTGGCAAATATAACAAGACTTAACTGAACTCTGTAATCCCCCAGTGATCAACTCTTTGGTTCTAAGCCAACTCTGGTATACTCTTTGGTTCTAAGCCTTTCATCAAATGTATCTGTACACTATTCAGCACTGTAGTGGAACATGATCAATTCACGTCTGTCCCCATTAGAAGGCATCAAAACTTTGACAAGCCTTCAGGATCAGTTGTGAAATATCAGGTATATTTCAATGATATCCACTTCTTAGTGCTATTAAGACTCTAGCCTTGCTGCAGATTTGCTCACTCTGCCCTTCCCAGTATTCTTGGTACACAACAAAAGGAAAATATCCATCTTCAGAGTTGGTGTTGTTATATAAAATGTCAGAATAAGTGATTAGTCCTGGCACATGACATGCATCATTAAAGAATAATATGCACCCTGTTAGAGGTTTAAGCACTTTTTTGACAAAACCTGCAAAATGATGATGGAAATTGCTTTAGGTCTTGGAAAGATTAGCTTTTTTTTAAGAATCCAGAGCCTCTTCTCTGCAAACCTGCTGAGAGGAGATTAAGCAGTGGCTGTACAACATCTAGTTTATGTAAAATACAGCATCAGATAAAACCTTTGTCCTGTAGAAACTGCAAGAGTGGTATTAATTTACTGATACACCACCCTTATTAACAAAACCCACGTTTCTTCAGAGAGACCTTCTTGTGAGCTTGCTGGCATCATTCTTCTTTGAAGCAATCCTCAGAGCATTTTGCTGCTCTCTGGGCACTGTGAGTGATGGATTGAGCCTCACACAAAGGGCAGAGATTATTAATCTGGTACTGTAAATGAAAATTTGGCAGGGAAAGCTGTGTTGGTATAGTTACTGTGTACAAGAGGGATCTTATCTGAGATCAGGGAGTGCAAGAGGTTCTTCAAGACTAATTATCAAGGACCAAAAGATTCTGGGTAAAAAGTCTTGTGCTTACCTTTTCCATCTTTCATAATCTGACTGCGAGTCAGGCACTTTATTCCATAAATATGACTGCCTGAATGAACTTCTTCTGATCTCTCCTTGCTAAGTAATTGGTTTCACAGTGGTGATCTTCCCTTGAGCAGGGATGTCTCTCAAGGATACTCCAGACACTGAAGTGAATACTCCTTACCAACTACAGAGCTTTGGTAAGTGACTGATATCACACATAAGTTGCCCAGAACATCTTGGAAAACCCTAAACTGCTCATGAATTTCAGACCACAGGGACATAATTTCTGTGGGAAGTGGATCTCAGTCTCTTGTTCTTCCCGTATTTGCAGGGTGCTGTAACAAAGCTATCCTCCCATGGTGCAAGTAGTATCTTTAGAGCCAGTCGATTTGAAGGTGAAACCTCTGTGAAAGAAACTGCCATGATGAAATCGTGGAGTGATTCCCTTGGTGCAAGTTGTGAACTGGGTTGAGTTGCCCTCACTAGACCATTGAAGGTCATTTCCTTTACAGCTGAGGCTGTGGTTGTGTAAAGTAAGCTGGCCCTGCTGTAGATCTTCAAAAAGCTTTTCCACAGTGTCTTCATCCAGACTTTTCAGGCTAGAACATGAATTAGATGAATACGTGCTTGCACTTACTCACTGCTTTATTTTTATTTGATTTGTAAAGGACATCCTATAGAGCACATTTAAGGTCAGCAGTATGAGATGGAAAAAGGAAACTTGACATTTATAGATGTGAGCATTAGACACTACGGGTGAAGTTAGTGATAGCATGGTACCAATTAGGATTCATTTCAGTTTGCTAAAACAAAGAGTTTATGAGTAAAGAGTCACCTGCTGCCTCCCAAGTCATGTTGAGAGGCTGGAGAAATGAAAACTTACTCTAAACGTATTTCCTATGATGTCTTTTATCTCAGAAATGGAGGTGAAAAATAACTTCACTCCTTGTGCTATTGAAGCTGGTTATTTCATCTACTGGAGTTCCCTTGGCAGGGTTGGAAAGCTGTCCTGCAGTGGCTGATAAAAGCAATCCCATGGGGTGAAAATATCCAGATGCCACTTAGATCTGCAACACAGGTTTCAGTGTGCTTCCCAACAACAAATAAGCATTCAATTAAAGGCTGAAGCAAAGTGCACCACCTCTGCTGTCTTTTTATAGCTGTATAGTGTATATCTAAGCAATGAACAACTCCAGCCTAACAGCAGAGCTGCTCTGCGAAGCAGTGGTGTCAGTTTTGCTCAGTAAGCACAAACAGTGTTTCTGCTTAGTACTGCAGAGCCATAATCTGGCTACAGGAAGCAAATACATGCTTGAGGATTTTTTATTTTCCTGACTTCTCCGAAGTAAGTCATCCTTACTTTTTCACTAACAGTCTCCTTACCTGGAAGTTGGATTTGTTGCAGCCAGATCTTGTAACCTGTCCCTCAAGGTTCAAACCAGCAGAGTAGCGCAAGGGAGATGGATATACATAATATTCCAGTCATCAGACTCAGAACTTATCTGCTTTCAGTGGAAACTCTCTAACAGCTTTATGTACATCTGGCTCTTTTTAAGTTGTCAATCTTCTGTTCATCTCTCCCCCAAGAGAACTACTTGGGAAGTATTTTTTTTCTCGTAGAAATTCTGAGGAAACATCTATTAAGGATTTATGCTAATGTTAAATAACAGAGGAAAGATCAGATTTTCCTTGCTCAAGTTTATACCTTGAAAGGCTGCAAAGAGATTAACTTCTAACTAGGAAATTATCCTTTCTTCGAAAAAGGAAGTTCTCTGTCAAAGAATACTTTGTATTCTGCTGAGACTCGGGATTCTCCCTCAGGTGCCACTTTTGTCCCCTGGCACTGAAGTGCAGCTTTCAGTAGGTAGGTCATTATGATATAGCAGTGGCAGGGAAAAAAGCTATCCTCCAGTTAATGCCTGATGCCAGGATTTAAATATGGTGCTGTCTGTGTCTTGCTTCGGGGAGATCTCTTGTGTGCCTGTCTGTGACGTGTTTAGGCAAGAGAAAATAAGGTAGACCATGCCAATGAAATCAAGGTCCGCAGTCTCTTTGTTATATGAATATATGTTGGATATTCAAATGTGCAAAAGTATGCAGTGTTAAATAACATAATGGGAGCACTGGCTCTTCTACAAAAAGAAGATGGGCATGAAGAGGTCTTCCTAAATTCTTCACCTCTCAGCTTATTTTTGTCCTAGTTGGACTAAAATGTTATGGGAGTTATCACTTAACTAAGGTAGTAAAGTACTCTATTGATGGACGTAGAGTTATGCCAGTGCCAAGCTGCATTAAATGTTCTTCTGTGATATCAGCTTGCATCTTCAAAATATGGGAAGTGAAAAGTGCTCAGTGATGTTTAATTAATTAGCTTAAAAAAAAAAAATTGCTTCAGAGGAGAGGCATTTGAGAACAGTAACCTACCAAGCATTTCTAAGAGAGAGCCTGGTGAGACCTGCCCATAGACTGTGATGTTTTTGGCATGGTGCCTAATGCTTGGGTTTAGTCCAAATGTTCACTTCCCCGCTGCTGAAATCAAGACTGAAGTTTTTTGTTATTTTTTTAAAGGAGTACACATTCATTCTCAACCTATCCTAATGATAATTCCATTCTAAGTCTCGATGGTTTGGAGATAGACCTCTTTGTGGGGCTTCCCTTCTGTAGTCTGTACAGCAATCTGCCAGTGGAGAGGCATGTGGATAGAAGATCTCCAGATACAGAATAGCAGCTCATGCAGGAATTTGCAGCTTAACAAGGGTTAGTGGCCTTTTGAGATAGCTAGCTCTTCATATTAATACCAGCAGTTATGATAACTGGATACAAATTAGGGTGTATAAAGTGGCTGAAATGAGCTATTGGCAGATAGAGACTCTCTCTGTCCATCTCCACAGATTTGGCAATGGTGCATCTTTTTTTTCTTCCTAGGATTTATTCAGTTTGGAGGATTTGAGGGTGATCTACCTCTGTGTGGTAGGCAAACTGTAATTCAGGAAAACAGTGCAAAACTGTAAAGCCTGTTCTTCATCAGGTAGATTGAAAGAGAGAGGAATGCAGAGCTGGATCCTCTCCAGAATCAGATACTTCTCAGACTGCTTGGTACATCTGTAAATTGTATAGTATGTGTATGTCTGTTTTACGTAATTTTCCAGAGAGGGAAAAAATAATTTGACCCTGTGAAGAAGCTAAAATGATATTTATCAGCTACAATAAACAACCTTTCCCCACCAGCAACTTTTTAACAGTAGTAAAATGATGTAAAAGAACAGAAATGTTTGAAACTCACTTTAAAGTTAAATTTCAGAAAAAAACCCAGTCAAATACGAAAATCCACTTCAACAGCAATGTATCTTCAAGCTTATGCTTCACTAGAAATAAAGCCTCAGATTTCTGTGAGGCAAATGAGTTGTTTTTACTAAATTACACCTTAATTTTTCTACCTTAATGACTCTTCTTGTAGTTAAGCCTCAACAGTTAATGGGCAGTAGGCTAGATGCTTCCCGTTTTACTTACCAGACTAAATAAATGCAGTGCAATGAAGAGGTGACATATCAGGTTTATATGAAGAAGAAAGACTGAAAGGCAATCTGAGCAAAAGATGTAAGTGGAAAGCTGACTGTATTACAGTCTTGCCCCTTGTTTTGTTCTTCAGGATTGTTAAGATTTACCCGCTGGTACTTGTACATATGGCTAACATCTGATATCTGTGGGCTGAGGAGTCACACGGAAATTATAAGTGCTTTCTTCTCACTGCTGTGTAGGTATACTGGAGAGTCAACTCCTGCTCCAAAAACCTAAAAGTTCAGATAGATGGAAGAGGAAACTGATGAGAGGTATCATCAAGGGAGGTATTGACTTTATGAGCTTAGAGAAGATCCTGCTCTTCTCAATGCTCCTGCAGTGTGATGCCTGAACCTTGTACACGAACATTGCATTTGAAGCCAATGGGACTGTTTTCCCTAAGAAAAAGGGGCTGCACCCAAGCTGTAAGCAGCCAGTTTGTATGTAGAATGTACTTCCAATTAGTTCTTTCTCTATGGGAGATGAAGATAAGGAGCAGTTCTGCAGGGGAGAACATTTACTGCTAAATGAGGTAGGTAGGCTTCTTGTCTTGGTCAAGCGTAGGGGTCTAAGTGTTGCTTGGCTTGCATATCTTTTCTAAAATAGCTTTTTCAGACTAGAGAGGTAACATTACTTGGATTCCCTGTTAATAAGTAGCCCAAATGCTGGTGAGGTTCTTTGGAGTCAGCGGACTTTCTGTCATGATGGAAGCAGTCTGTAGAGCTGTCCAGGTCTAACTTAGGCATGACATATAGGAGTGGAGCCTGCCAAGGCTTGAATGCTCTCTGTTTTCTCAGAGTTAAGATTTTGACTCAGGATTGTGGCTTGCTAGAATGGATTCTGCAGTTCAGCCATAGCTTTTGTTTATCCTGTCATTAAGTCTTCATTTGATTTTCCCATGCTTCTGGAGGTATGTTTATTACATTTTAGATAAAAAAATAATAACGATAACAAAAGTTAATTGTGATAGCATTAGTTACATATTTGCAATCTTAGCAATGGACAATATTAAAGAGAAAATTATGCTTTTTAAAAATGTTTTAAAATGCTAGAAGAAAGAAATTTTTAAAAATCTTATCAATACAGCTGACCTTAAACACTGATGATTATCTCATCATTGTCCTTTTTTAGTTCTGTAATTGTGCAAATCAGTGGAGATGTCTGCTAGCACAGCAGTTTTGATGAGGGAAAAGGAAAATCAGCAGATCTCACTAAGCATCGAGGACCTTGGTGTCTCTCAGGCTACACATAATTGTTGACTGAAACATGCTTTTAAAGTGGTAATGACTGACAGTAGTTCTATATGGTCTCTTCAACATTACAGAGACAACAACCATGTTGCTTCTCAATATCCCTCAAGTCTTAGGCCGTCTGTATTGCTTTTAAGTCATAAATAACAAGGCATCTGTACAAATCTCATGGCTGTACTGTCTGTAAAGGCACTTAAAAAAAAATACTTTAAGCATAGGTTTTGGAAGGAAAATCCAGCTTTCTTTTTACCCCAGGATGGACAAACTATCCTCAGTCTGAGCTATGCATGGGTATGAAGCTGTAATCAGCTTTGTGAAAATGTGCTTGTCAGCATCCATATTGATGACTTCCCTCATCTTTCATTCTTTCTTTCCCCTTTTTACTGCCCTTTCTTCTGCCCTTCATTAAAACAAAATTGTAGCCGTGCAGCTTAATTTTCCATTAGAGGGGAAATAAGACCTGATGTCTGGTTGTACCTTTATCGTGAATTATTTATTTATACCACATACATTATGGTTGTTTTACTGAGCATCTGAACAAACCCAGCCCAGGTACCAACATTCACTTGTCCATGAAGCACTCTGTCTCTTTAGTGAATGCAGGCTGGAGAGATTAAAGGAAGAGTTTTTGCAGACAGTGAAATTTCCATCACATTTCATTTGAAGATTATTTTTTTCCTGACAGACAACTTACTATCACCTCCTGCAGAGACCTCCTTTTCTTATTTTTTCAAAGACCACTTCCCTCCTTTCTTCATTTGTGTGCAAAGCAATTTCTCCTTCCCTGCATGTTGCCTCGCTTCCCCTCTATTAAGCAGATATCACATGAGTTGATTTATGGATTGTTTCTCCTATCTTGGATAGCAAAATGGAGAAACTACAAATTGATAAGTAGTCCTGCTGAAAATTGTGTGTTTTCTGAGGAGCTCACTGACTTCACTGTCAGATGCAACTGTACTTTGTGTACACACCATTTTACTAATAATATATCCAAGCCTGTAATTACTGATGACAGCACTAACATGTTATTGATCAAGTCATGGCCATTTTGAGATATTAATTAAAAATCATCTGAAGAGCTTGACATAGCCTGTTTTACATACAATCTCTTTATTGTAAGATTGTAGAAGTATATTATTTTTAAAAATCAAAATAGAAAACAGGCATTCGCGTGTCTGTGGAATTGAACAGCAAATGTGATGTGTACAGATTGTCTCTCAGGCAAGAAATCAGACAATAACTTTTAATGAAACTGTTCTGCAAACCTTGAAAGCAAATGTATGATTTATCTGAGCACCAGAGACTGGCAACACTACTCATCTTACCAAAGGTCTTGATCTCAAGAGATTAATTCTTTGATACATAATGTGCTTCTTTAGCAAGATGACCTATTTTCAGTACAGTTAAAATCATGTAGTCCTGGCACAGTGTATTTGTTTAACAGAAACTCTGTGATATTTAGTGTTTTCCTATTATTTCTAGATTCTAGAATCTGAGGATAAAACAAGGATATTTGTTTCTCATCAGAGGAAAGATACAAATTCTAGAGAAAAAGATGTTGCAAAGTGCGACCTCCCATTCTGGAAGGATCTTGAAGTAATAAGGAAAGAACCATAGCATTAAAGATGATCTCTCTGGTTCTGCATTAATTATCCAGGGCAATAGCACCTCATCTCTCAGGTGGTGCTGTAAAGAGTAAAGAGCTGTATCTGGGGACAGACAAAAGCAAGCTGACTAAGACTCAGTGCAAACAACTTTGTCATGACAAAGATCAAATAAGGAATCAAGTAGAAAAGCTGCAAGAACGTGATGCTTTTGGCTAGGTGTACATTTGCCAGCTGATACTACTTTGGTATGAGGGACATAGTGGGCATGATGGTGATGATTTGACCGTTGGACTAAGTGATCACAGCGATCTTTTACAACCTTAATGATTCTGCGATTCTCTCATTCTATGATTCTACAGTTCTCTCTCTGACTGCATAAGATTGAGTGATCCTGAAACCAGTTTGCTGACATGATCTCCCTGCTGATGCATGGAGTGCATACATTATCTGTGCTGAGCCCAGGTTTGAAGATAGTGAAGCCCCTTACTAGACCTATGAATGGCTGTTTATGTTCGCATTAACTTTCCAATAATTTTTTTTTTTCTATAAACAGCATCATTTTTTTTTCCTTCTTTCAAATATTGCTGATGATTTATTGCTTGCCAGTGAGGTCTGTGACAGCCAACAAAAAAGCTCAAGAGGCTAGAGAAAACACAAACATATGTAAAAATTGCTTCCTTGTCTAATACCACTGTGATGCTGTCATGTGTTTATGGGCCATCCTGACAGTTAACACTGGGAAGTGAGAAGTGTGAAGGGGGAGCAGTGAGAATTAACACCAATAAAAATAAAGTTATTCTAAGGGACAGGGTCCAGAGGATCGAGAAGGTGCCACGTGCAAGGCTCTTATTATTATTTATATATGTTTTTATAAAAGTCAAACTGAAAAACAAACCACTCCCCACACTCTTTCATACAGATTCCCACACCGCCTGCACAGTATGCAGGCTAAACTGGCACAGTGTGATCAGTGTTACTGAGAAATGAAGTCTGGAGGTCAAAGAAAGTGTATGTCTATGTGCGGGTAAAATGGGGCAATGTGCCCAGGCAAGACTGTTGGTGCAGCTTTGAGATAAAGTGATGCTAATTCTAGTAGGCAATAGGTAATGGCTTCTGAAATTGAATTAGCCCTGGAATTCTTGATTGTTGAATTTCATTCAATGTCTGAAGGAACACTGTAAGGGAAGGTGCTTGAAGCACCAGCTCTAGTCCTTGGGCTATGTCCTCTGCAGGCACTCATTTCCAATACTGCAGACCATCAACCCTGGTAGAATGATGCAGGATGAATCAAATCCCCAAATACTGGAATTTACTGATGAATTTTCATTTCCCTATGTATGTATGCAGTTTCTAATAAATCTTGTGTGTAATAAATCAGCTACTGATGATGCATCTGTGAGAAGAAAGGCATCACCTTTGATTTACAAATGACTGCTTTTCTTGGCCTGTGGTTTAGGTTATCATTTTGGATAGTATTGTTGCATATTCAGATGTGGAAAACATACTTGGCTTTGATTATCCAAGAAGCTGCTCAATATTTTCCCCAGAATTCATGATATAATGTGGCAATGTTGTTTTGGAATCTGCAGTAAAAACATAGGTCCCTCTCATACAGTCTTATCAGCATAATGGGAATTGTGGAGTTTCTGTGTGGCTTTCAAGCATGCAAAGTGATGAAGACAGCGTCCTTTTTTTCCCCACAGGTTTTCTTTTATCTACTGACCGCTGCTTACACAAGACAACTAGAGTTTTATTCCTGGCTGTGCCAAAATTAGGTTTAGTAGGGGAACACTCTGAAAAGCAGTAAGAAACATACTTTCGTTTTATGAGAGTTCAAGTCACAGGCATTATGGGAAAGGTGAAAGGAATTTAAAAGTAATTTTATCCCCTTAGAATGTGCAGTATATGATCTAAATCTTTTCCTATTCTAAATACATTAGATTATCTTGTCTCCACTGGAAAATGAAGGATCTAATATATGGCCTTGCTGTATTGCCTAAGTAACTGAGCTTCCTAAATCATACAGTATAATCTGCTTTATGCTGTGTTGACATGCAGTTGCAGTGACATGCTAGACCTATACTGCCCCGGCTTCTGTGTCAGGAGAGAAGATTGATGTAAGGCAGAGCTTCAGAAAAGCTACAGGTCTTTCAGTGCAAGATCCCAAATACACCCTAGGATATGGACCAAATAGTACTCCAGCACACAGCACACATTGAAAGGCGAGGGAACATAGCTTCCTATCTGCTGGGCAGCTGAATTCTCTGCTGACTTCCAAGATACAGGAGAGAAAAATTGCATTAAGCTTCTTCCAGTTCCCATTTTGCATGATTAAAATCATCAGGACTATTTTTGAATAAATTTTAACAAGTTTATTTCACAAAATGTTCTAGCTCTCTGCAGAAAATGAATGGGACTGTGTTTCTTAAGAAGAAATCAAATGACCAGAAGTATCATCAGCAATTTTATAATAAAAATGTAGATGACATCAGCTTGGAAGTGGCACTGGGATTCATCATATATGTGCCTTATGCATAACTATCCTTGTATGCCAGAATCTCCTACAATGCATCTTTTCCTCTCACCAAGAGTTTAGGTTATGGCACATCATGGGAGACAAAATCTGGTCTTTGTAACATAACTTCCTCTGAAGCTCATTGCAACACTTCAGAAAAAAAATCTGTGAGGAAATTAGCTGAAACTATCAGTGTTCTCAACATTGTAGTTATCTGAGGGAAGCACAGTATTGAGAAGGATGGGGAACAAGGACTGCTGTGAGTTCCAGCCATCCTGCCCTTTCCAAATTCCGAAGCGCCCAAATTGTGGACAAGCCAGAACTGATGTGGCCAGAGAAAAGAGCACATCACTTCCTAAAAATGATATCTTCCTGTCACTGTCATAATTGCCTGTGTCATTGAAATTGACATGGCTCTATTTAATCTCAAGGGGTATTCCTACTCTTCATTTCTAAACTGCTATTTCTGCCTTTTACATTAGAGCTAAAGGCATTTTGAACCTTGCACTTTGCACAGGAGTTATGAGACATTTTAAATTAGGGTGTACTGAGGGATACTTTACCTCTGGCTCTCACATATTTGATCTGAGATTTGTTCTGTAAGCAGCAACAGAGTGAGAAATTTGCAACTTAAAAGGATTGAGTTATATTTATGTTCTGATGTATCCTCAACTGTAATAGACTGAGAAACATTTTATCTCTAGCATTTGCACTTTGCTCTAAGACTTGCACCCTTTAAGGAGGACTGAAATTGCTCTTTTCTCTCAGTGATAAATGGCTTGAGTTTCTGAGATCCTAATTGAGTGCCACAGTGAGGAAACCTTAAAAATAAATAGTATGAGACTTTCTGAGGACTGAATAAGATGTTGACCTCTTTTCATTCAAAATGCACAAGCAGAAAGAATCATTTGGAAAAGGAAATGCAAAACAACCATTATTGTCAGCAATCTCCATCTTTCCAAAATCTATAGCTTGTTCATGCTGCCATAGTTGTTTTTGATAGGACAATAAATAGGATTAAATCAAAAGCAACTGAATGTCGTGATAATACTACTATAATAAATCAAGGTGTGCTGGTCAATATTTTAGGAGCTGTATGTTTCAGATTAGACTGTAAATATGCACAGAAAACATGGACCACAGAACGTGATAAATGACCCCCATAAAATGTTGATGTAATTCTACCACAGCAGTGAAAGGCTATAGAAAATGGTGAGGATTTTCTTCATGCTGAGGCTGCATTTGGTAGCAAATGTTTGTTATTCTTTTGAACTAGATAAAACAATCAACACTTAGAGAAGACAACTTAGTGTTTAATGGGTGATGTAACTAAAGATGTATCATGTAATTCAGTTGTCTGCATGCACCTTGAAGCTCTGAAGTGAATGCACAGATAATGCAACTTGCTTTTCCCCGTGGTGTTTCAGGAGTCTAAAGTAGCTCTGTGAGCATTTCAGGGCTTGAGTGTTGCTACAGGGATACGTGTGTCTTACAACTGACACTTCTGATCACCTTTTGGTTTTGTTTTTAATCAACTTACAATTAGAGCAAAAAAATATTTGGTGCCTGTAAACAGCAAGAAGTGGATCTTTTGCTTAAATTGAAGCTGTAGGCTTAAATCTGAAACCCTGCTCTAGCTGGCATATATTGGAATCACCATAAGTTCAACTTCAGTTTATTCCACTTGTGCCTTTTAGATCATTTTAGTTTTCTGTGTTCAAATGAATACCAGAAGCTGATGATAATTAGCTGGTTTCTCCCTAATAATGCTGCAACTGTGGGATTAACTAGATAACCTGGAACAGGTTGCCTAGGGACGTGGTGGATGCCCCATCCCTGGAGACTTTCAAGGTGAGGCTGGATAAGGCCCTGGGCATCCTGATCCAGCTGTGGTGCCCCTGTTTATTTCACGGGAGTTGGACTAGAGGGCCTTCAGAGGTCTCTTCCAACTCTTAAGAATTCTAGGATTCTAAATGGAAAAATAGATCAGATGAATAGAAATGGTGATAGGGCCTTTACTGTCACTTTTTTAAGAACTGTATCCAGAAGACAAGGAACTTTGCAAATGAGGAAGAAGCGGAAGTGAAAAGACCAAAGCAGATGCACAGTGAGAATCTCTAGTAACGTTTGCTGCATAAGGACATTAAAACAGCAGACACAGGAACCATATTGCAAAGATGATCAGGGCAAATTAAGGGGTATTCAGGTGTCTGTGGCTGTAAAGGGCTATCTAAGAACGTATATCATCTGACCAGGTATTCACTTGCTGTTCAACAAATTCATTTTGTAATTAGCAAATCCACTTGTTTGGTTTTTTCTGCTTCATATTCCTCTCATGTAAAATCATAGTTTTTTATGAAACTGTACGGTGATTTGAAAATTCATACAAGCTTTGTGCAGACAACTCCAGATAGCAAAATCAATTCTCTAGGAAATCATCAGGACCCCAAATACCCTTGACTTGCTGGTCATAAGTATGGAAATGCCTACAAAATGTTTGTTTGAAGCGATATCAACGGTCTGGGTCAGCAAAGAACAAGCTGCTCTATGAAACAAGTGGTCAGTATTAGAAGTAGTGTCTAGCGTTAAAGCTGACATCCATCCTATGCAATCTGCTCTTTCATTACATGCAAACACTGTTGAGCCTTGTCTAGCATTTCCAGATTGCCGAAGGGTTTTAAGAATTGAATTCCCATTGGGAATAAGTAGGATCTGATTGATAGATCAGAGTGTGGGTCTAGGTTACAAGAAACTCTGTAAAGTAAAACAAAATATGAACCAAAATAGCTTGAGACCAAGAAAAATAAAGTAGGGAAGTCAAATGGGCAACTTGCAGGAAATTAGAGACATACATACACATACCAGTTATAACGGGAGCAGGAAAATCTTTCTGCAGGGGGTTCTGTGGAAATGAAATGGCAAAGAAACAACATGTAAACAACAGAGTCTTCTGTGCTGGGGAGCAAAGTTCAGTGTGGCTCTTTCAGACCAAAGACTTGTTTGGACTTTCTGAAGATATTACATCAACAGGGACAGTTGTGAGACCTTGGAGGGTGCTGGAGGGGGCTCCCGGTTTTGGAGGACAGAAATGTAATGGCTGCTTTAGACTTGATTCTAATTAACAGGGAAGAATTTAATGTGGATTTTAAAAGGATAGGTAACTAGGATGAAAATAATTATGAGGGATTGAATTTGCTACTTTAAGGAGAAGAAAATGCAAGATAATTAAAGTCGAGATCAAAGAATTGGTAAGAGCTTAGAAAAATCAGTTCATTCTGAAGAAGAGAACAGCAAACTGTTTAGAGTGGAGAAGTGGGTTCAGAGATGAGTGTGGCCGCAAGAACAGACTTTCATGGCCTGAAAATGAGCAGAGAATTGAGCAGGGAGCAAATAGAAGAATGCACTCTGGATGACGAGAAGAAAATATAAGTATGAGGGGAGTAGTGGCAGAAAACATTGTCACACAAAATAGTTTCTATTAGCAAGAAAAGTGGAAAAAATGAGAAAAAAGCTTAAACAGGGAATTGGAAAATGTTTTCAAGAACTGCTCATTATCAGGGATGGACTGAGAATCTCTCATTTTGCTTCAAAGAAGGGTTGGACTTGGAAGGTTCTTGTAAGTCCCCTTGCAGCTCACCTTTCTCTGATTTATGTGGCAAGGCAAATCAGAATCTTTGCTACTGAATGACAAAGCAGCAGTAATTATACCACCATTCTTTTTACAAACGAATATAATTTCACCTTTGTCTTTAAAGACATTTTAAAAGGTCACAGACATTATATTTGATTCTGAAGATAGCAGCATCTTGACTAAATAGCACATTTCTGAAAGCATATATCAATGTGCTCAGTAAAGACTGAAATTATTGAGGGAGGGCAGGACTCATATTTTTGAACAAAAAACACTGATCAAGTTAGATATAGGTGTGAATTAATGCCTGTTGCTGCTTTCCAGGAGATGTATGACAACTGAGTGCCATTCCCTTGCCCTCCAAATGTGCTTCAAAACACTTGGGATGAATGGTGCCCCACTTGAATTCACAGTGAGGGAAATGGCCTATCCCAAATCTTGAGTTTCACCTACTGTGGTCACTGGGTTATGTTACTGTGCCTCGCACATTACTCTGCTTCTACATGCATTGCTGCAACACTTGATCTTTTCCCATGGAAAGGATCTCCCCTTTAAAAACTAAGTTTTCTCAGGGAACAAATAGCCTCAGGCTGGCTTTTTGCATGTTTTCAGTCAACTATAACATAGTGAATTCTATCTGTATCAGCCCTCCTCTGTATGCCTTTTCTCTTTCTTTGGGGAAACATCCAGGTCTTCTTGAATGCTTTTGAGTCTAAATGCCAAAACATCTGCGTCTTATCCCATTATATAATGACCAAGATTTATTCACTATTTAGTCATTAAAATAGAATTAATTAAGAGACTGTAGGCTTGATTTGGATCTTTTTTCCCCATTTTCATGAATGCCCTAATGTAGCCTCCAGTTCATGATCTCATTTTGCAGACTCAAGTTTAATAAGTAATTCTCTAGTATTAATTCTGGTCTACATAATATTCCTTTTACAAACTTTGAACAATCCGCAATATTCCACAAGTGGTACCTAGAAATGAATGGAAGCATTGATTCTGCTGCAAATCTACCTCCCATCCTTGCCTTAGTTTCTATTCACCCTTCCAATTTCCTACAATGAGCCCTGCAGCAGCAAGTTTGCTCCATTACAGCTTTGCTATCAAGTTGGGGCGATTTTCTTAGCATTTTTCTTTTTTTCTTCATTTTGTATCATGCAGGGGTGATGCACTCTTTCCTCACATACTTTCCTGACAGGAAAGTTTATTCTTCTTAATCCAATAGGAGGATATTATCTTCTTTATCTGTCATAGGAGGAAATAAAATTGTTATTCTTGCCTTAGTAATTTGATTTCCTTCCTTGATAAGGTCACTCTTTGGTGGATGAAGGGAAGGCAAGAGGACATAATCTTTCTGGATTTTAGTAATGCCTTTGATACTATCATTCACTCCAGCATCCTTTTGGACAAACTGTCCAACTGTGAAACAAACAGGCTCATGCTATGCTGGGACCTGAACTGGCTTGACAGTAGAACTCAAAGGATTGTAGTGAATGAGGCTACATCTGGCTGGTGGATCGTCAGTAACAGTGTTCCTGAAAGCTCAATTCTGGGGGCTATCCTATCCTAAAAGTTTAGGAAGAATCTCACCCAAGATGAGAGAGAAAAGGGTAATATTTTGTCTTTTTTTCTAAGAGGTTCAATTATTATGTCCCTTGCTCAGAATCTTTTATCCTTGGGCTATTTCCCAATCTCTCCAAAAATACTTAGTAAATGTGTTGGGTCTGTAAATCAAGAAGAATTGATCTTGGGACTCCAGCATCGAGGAGAAGGAAGAAAATATCTTACAGCATCTGTGCTTGCATGGATTGGAAACTGAACTTGAGGGAGGCAGCCATACAGGTTTGCAGAAGTGCCTTTTAAACAATAAAACTTTGACTTGCAGAGACAGACAGTCTTGGAGGTTCCTTTATATACAGACTCCAAATTGCCTACTTAACAAGGCACTGAAAGTGGAATTTTGAATTAGGTAGTCAGGGACTTAATAGAAATCACACTCAAAGCTAGACTAAGTTCCTCAAGGGCCAGTCTGGAAATGTGGCCCATCAGTGCAAAGTCTTCCATGTATTTCAGTTTGGGAGCTAAAGTGCTTTGGATATGTGAAGTCATTCTGCAGCAATAAAAAAAATCAACAACTGTGAGAACAACCCAGGCAAATGTGCTTAGGCTGTGGGCTGATTTATATAAACAAGAAGCTTAAAATAGCTACGATCATCATATCAGCTTAATTATCTGAGATATGTAGTTATTTAAATGTTCATGTGCATGTTCACACACGCAGATGTATCATACACAAATACATTCATATTTTACTCAGCCTTTTAGAAGATATTTACAGATACTGGAAATTAAATGGGATGGCATATAAATGCATTACACGTCAAGGGCAGTAATTAGTTGCATAATCTTTGATGCCACAGTGGGGCAATCTAAGAATGTCCTGAGCTCTTGGGTGGGTTTCCCCTCACTGAATCTAAATTGTTTTTTTTTTCATTACAACAGACTTTTCTCCCAAATTCATCCTGTCTGTTGAGTTTTACTGAATTTTTAAAGAATGAAAAGATTAAAGTGTGTTTTACTGTTAAGGTAATTGGAATCAAAATAAAGGCAAACAATACCTTATATGAAAAGTACTTTAACTTAGAGTCTAATTGGAAGATTTACAAGGAAATTCTCAGAAAACTGAGTCTGTCCCCAGAGTGTAAGTTCTGTAAAGCTAAAGGAGTAGCAAGTACCAACTCTTTCTGTTGTATATCCAAGTGCTATTTGATCTAGAATTATTGCTTCACCAAAATAGTTATCTTGGAACTCTGATGCTAAGATCTATCAAAAATAGGCATTAAACCCTTTTTTGCTGCTGTCTGTTGTACAGTAAAATACATCATTTGAGTTTGGCTTTTGAAGTAAGTTGTGTCTACAAAACTGTATCCATATTGTTTTTCCCTGCAGAAGCTTTGCAAATATACATACTACAACTAACTACCAAATTCTTTTGGCCAGGCAGCTATAAATGACATTTTGTCTGCTGCCTTTTCAGTGTGGCTTACTCCTGGGAGATGCATTTGAAATCTGATCAAACTTTGCTAGTTATCCATCATATTTTTTACCATCTTCATTGATGCTGGAAGATTTAGTTAACCCATGGCAACACAGCTACTCATCTCAGCTTCTCCTGAGCTTTTTAACTGTGTTTGTTGGTCACTCATGGGCTAATGGAACCTCTAGTTGTGCTCTCAAAAACGGAATTCACTCAAAACAGACTTGTCCAGCCGGTTCCATAGGAATGTGACGTTTGCTCTTCATTGCTCATTGAGCGAAGTTCATTTTACTGTAGCTGGGCTTTCACTCAAAGGTTAATAGTGCTGAAGAGGACCTACTGATTATAGCCTTCGGTGAGCTTTTGACCTAGAGTTCTAAATTTTTGTCACATATTAACAACCTGTATCATAACTAACACTTACACGACCTCTTCCCAGTAGGTTCTAGAATTGCATAAGCAGCAAACGAGAGTCAGAGGACAAGGCAAAAAGAGACACCATGACTTTTTTTGAGTCACAGAAGTTGCAAACAGCAGCTGCCAATCATGGTGACAGGCAGCTGTGATCACAAAACGTTTCATGGTAGTTACATGTGTCAGTCTCTTCCATCTCATTATGGATTTTAATGTTTAATTAGTTTAGCAATTAATTATTCATTAGAGATGAATGAAATTCTGAATTTCTATCCTCTGAGAAATTCCAGTAATTCAACATGGATTTGTTTGCCAAATTGAGGTGAATCATATCACTAAATTTCAGATTTCTCAAGTTGGAGAGCCATACTGGTATGTCTAAATCTATGTCTAATGGTTGAATACAGGGTAGACTCACTCTTGAATGCTTAGGATTTAGTAATGCTCATGTGATGAACAGATGCCACCTTGGTGATCCAGCACCTGGTTCTCAATAATGCTAATGGCCTTGTCACTCTGTCAGTGGATATCTCCAAACCCTGGTGCAAAACCCCTGGAGAGGGGAGAAAGAGAGAAGGGGACAGAGGGAGACAATAACAGCCTGCTTACTTATTGTGCATTTCACCTTCTTTCTGGTTATGCTAACCATATTGCCAGGGATCAGGAGCAGAGGGGTACCAGTCACACTTGCTAAGTCCCATTAAGACAGGAATTCAATTGCCTGCTGTGCGTAACTCTGAGTATACTGAACTGAGAAAAAGCTGCAAATATTCCCAGGAGTTGTGGACCCAACAACACCTGCCTTACTGCATATTGTCTTAACTAAGGCCTATCTGATTTTTCTGCTGCTGATACATGGTTGAGTTCACACTACTTTTCTTTCTGGGAAACATGTTTTCCTCTGTCTTGTCACCTGTTTTCTGTAGAACTCAATATAGACTTTATGTTCTACTTCTCCATTAAATCTGGTTGACTTTTGCTAACTGATTCCAAGGTTACAAGTAAAGGGAAACTGGCAGGAAGTGAAGTTACAGAAACCCTGTATCCTAGGGGAAAAAAAAAAGATACATGGAAAACCAGTTAAAAGAAGCCATCCTGGTAGCTATTGACTCTTGCTGTGCAGTCTTTAATAAATAACGCTATGCAGTGGGGAAATGCAGTAAAAGCTACCTCCAGTGTTAGGCTGTCATGTAACAGTCAGGCCCACATGCAGTGCCACGTGAGTTTGATAAGACCAGTTATTAGAAGCTGCAGTATTGAGATAAAGCAACCAATAAATACTTCGATTTCAACTGGTTACGTGGGTCCAGGGTCTTACTTATGTACACAAATGTGAAATACAGTGAATTGTTGGATTAATTTCTTTGCAAGAATCTTTTCTGTTTGCATTGGGGTAGTAATGAGAAATGTTTGTTTTACATTGACTGAGTAGAAATAGGGATTTTTGCATATTAACAGGTATATATTTGGGATTTTGTGATTAGGTTAATTAAGTGACATGCCAGATCAGGATATTGTAAAAAGTTAGACACTTATTTGGAAATTATAACATCTTCATCCTGGCTATCTGGGGCTTTGAATGTTATTGCCCCTGTGCATTGCCCCTTGATCTTCAGAAGAGTGATTCCCATGGCTGAGATATGCAGGGCTTGCAGCTCCAAATGGATCCATCCCGCCATAGCTGGCATTGCTCTGGAAAGTCAGCTATTTCCAAAAAGAAATAGACAGCACCACACATCCTTTCCTACCTCATTCTTAGTGCTAGACTTTGGCAGCCCTTTTCACATTTTTAAAGTTCATTTGAGTGAATAAACCTCAAAAGCATGAAAATTCAGAAAAATTTCAGCTACCTTTGACAATCTGCCAAGGCCCACAGCCCTTAAACCTCCTGAAGGTAATACTGCTCAGAAGTGCAAGTTCTAAGATAATGAGGAAAGTAAAAACAAGTGGGTCAGAGAACAAGCTTGCCTGAATTATCTTCACAGCTTCACAGCTGCTAGCAAGCTCCTACTAAAGCCAGCAAATCTTCTGTTTCTGGCTGAGGTATCTAGCTAGAGGTACACACAGGTATTCTCCTAGCAAACAATCAGCACTGCCTTTGAATTTCCACTGAAATTCACTTTCTTTCTCTTCAGATGTTCTCTTCTACTACCGAGAAGATTTAGTACTTTTTGAGAGAGAGGAAGATTAAACTACCTTAAGAAACAAGACTGATAGACTGGAGGGGTGGAAAAAAAAAATTCTGTTCTCCAGGGTGGTTAAATTCTACTTTCAGGAAATGCCTCCTGTTAAACCTGCAAGCTATACTAGGATGGGTCTGTAAGCTACAAAAGGTCCACTTGTACTTGTAGCACGTGTATTTATTGCTTGAGGCAATCCTGTATCGAGAGTACAATTGAATAACAGGAAGGGCTGACAGTGTAAGTATTCCTGCTTTCTCTCCTTATTCTAAAGCAATAGGAGACAACCCTGAGGTATATGATGAATCGTTTCATTAAAGCACTGAAAAAGATTAGCTGCTTTTCATCTAGTACTACTCATTTCAGTTATGGAAGTGATGTCCTTAATTATCTGTACTTTGTAGGACATTTACCCATGGAGCTGGTTTGGGGCTGTCTTTTCTGGGCTAAAACTTTCTGGAGCCAGATCTTAGTATGAGCTTGCGTGCAGTGAAATTTGCTCAGCCTTACCTAGCAAAGCCAATGTGCCAGACCTTCAAATTAAGGCTACCTGCAGTAGTGCTCAGTGTTTTTTTAGTGCCTCAGAGCCTTGGGTTCATAGAATCATAGAACAGCTTGGGTTGGAAGGGTCTTCAAGGATCATGAAGTTGCAACCATGAAGTTGTAAACCCCTAGATCAAGTACTAGCTCTCATTGCTCAGGGCCCCATCCAGCCTGGCCTGAAACACCTCCAGGGACGGGGCAGAACGATGGCAAACTCCAGAGTTATATATACCTGCTTAAATCTTGCTCAGAGAAAGATAGGTTGAGGTTCACCAGTTATATGTGGAGCAGTGTCAGAACAACATTCTGAACTGAAAATCTCAATCTGCTTTAATGTTCTTGTTTCTGTTAAATGAACATAGGGTTGATCAGAGCACAGTATGTCTGTATGGTCACGGTTTGCTCCAGAACTGCAAGGATAAACACAGGAACAAACAAGGAGACAAATATTTCTACATCTATTTTCTTGTAGATATACACCCTTTTGTAGCAGGTGCATGCTTAATTTTGCAAAAAGACCAAACTGAGAAGGGCCATGCTTTGCTAGATGCTGTCTGGTTTGATGTTCTGTGCTGAGGATCCTAGACTCTAACATTAGGAGCTGGACAAGAGCAAAAATGGATTTAGCAGGTTAGGTAAGCAGTTTAGCAGAAGATCAAGAAGCACGCTACAGATTTCCTACTTCACAACTCAATTCCTTTCCATCTGTACCATTCCACCATCCCCTTCGCTGAACCATGAAGTCAGGAGAAAGCAAAGACTTGAACCTTGTGAAACTTTCCCATTTTAAATTGGGTTTGTCTCTTGAGAACATGTGCAGAACCAGTTCCTAGAAAACCTCCACAAACACTGCTGAATGATGGGATGGGATGGCCAGGATAGTACATAAGGTCAGCTTCCTTTGCCCCTTTGGTTGAGCTATACCTAAAAAATGCCAGCTGTGCAGAATTAAATCAGCTGACTCACTTGCAGTTCACAGTGAATAAAAGGAGTAACTGAGCCATTTAGGCTCTAGTGCTTCTGATGTTCTGAAAGACCAAAGTCTGCTGATCCCCTTTTCCTGCTGGAGGAGCATTTAGATAACTGTTCAGTCTACAACATGTTTGGTAAACAAACTTGATGGATTGGGTGGCAGATTTAATTTAAGTAGAGGCATAGAGAGGTGTGCAATTATTAGTCAATTACACATCCATTAATAGGCTACTGCACTGAACTATTAATCATTTGTGAAATTAATTCTTTCCCTTCTTTTTCTTTAAAGGGCAGATACAACTTCTAAAGAGAGGAATGCTTCAGGATATGCCTGTTGTCATTAGGGGTAAGTTTTGAACTCCCACATATAGATGCATTTATCATGTTTATCCTCTAACCTTTCAGTCTTGTTGGAAGTATGGGATGTCCATTGGCAGTACTGTTTTCTGTTATAGTTTACATAGTTTTGATAATTGTTGTCAGATAGATCTCTGTATTCTGAAATTCCTGGAAAAGGGAATAAGGCTAGTAATTTTTCTCGTTTTGTAGTCATATTATTATCCTTATTATTCCTTTATTTCAGGCTTTTTTTTATCTTCCCCGCTTCCCCCACCCCAGAAATATTAACGTAATTCAGAAGGTTAAAAACAAACCAACAAAAAAAGCTTTGAGAGAAAACTTCATTTGAGGACTTTTGTCATTAATATTTGTCTTATTTTCTTACCAGCAATGAGTCTTAATGGTAAAAAAAAAATTACAAGTTCTAGATACAGTGATGTGGAGGGGACATTTAGATGACTGCCAGCAATTCCTTAAGCTCCCACTGCTGGTAAAATCGTTTTTCAAGAGTCTTTCAGGCTTTCCTTGCCCCTTCACCTATCGTGCACAGTGACTGATCTCAGTATGGAGAGTAAATATCATCAGTGTCAAGGGGAAATGGAGATGTGTCACACATGTTTTTCTGTGGGTTGAATCCCAAGATTTTGGGGTTTCATATCTCAAAGAGAATTCCCTAGTTTCTCAGGTGAAAGGAAAAAAACATTGTTTAAACTGTACTTGGCAATCTGTGATGAACAGCATTCAGAGGAGCAGAGGGCATGTTTTGGCTATGCTCTCCACTGCATGCTACATCTTCACAAGAACAGGTCTGGAAGAGGTCATCTTTCTGACTCCGGTCACCTGCTTACATCTGCTAGCCAAACTGATAGACCTAAACTTGAATCCCGGTAGTGCTTCATGCTACCATCACATCCCCTGAGCTGCAGACCTGAACTAGAAAAGGCATAATGGTAAACGTAAACGTAATGGTAAACGGCAAGAAGTTATACCAGAGGAGGTTTAGGTTGGATATTAGGAGAAACTTTTTCTCTCAAAGGGTGGTCAGGCACTGGAATGGCTGCCCAGGGAGGCGGTGGAGTCGCCGTCCCTGGTAGTGTTCAAGAGGCGCCTGGATGAGGAGCTACGAGAGATGGTTTAATGCTTGTGGTACTGATAGGAATGGGAGGGTGGTTGGACTAGATGATCTTGCAGGTTGTTTCCAACCTTGTGATTCTTGATTCTGTGATTCTGTAAGTACATAAACATTGTATTTCAAAACCACAAGGGGAATGTTGCTAGGAATTGTATATTGATAATTATTCTTAAAGCACGGGCAGAAATGGATGTTCAAAGGAAAAATTAGAGGCATATCTTATTAAATGGTAAGCTATATGACATCCTTAAAAGGTCAAGGCCTTTCTGTTAAGCAACATGTCCCATGTTTAAAATGGGCACCTAAGTACTGCTTCTGCTTGGGCAAATGTGAACTATTGATGCTGACAACTGCTAACAGAAATTAAGGTCAGAGCTTTGAAACACATTTGTGAAAAATCAGTGACCCCAATCCATAGTGACTCTGCTATCTCAACCAGATCCAATTAGTGAGCTAAAAAAGTCAGAACTGGAAATTAACAAACTGCTGATTTGCATTCAACTTGCTGTTAGCCAGAACCCCCAAACTCTTTTCTACAAAGCTGTTCTCCAGCCTCTCCTTCCTCAGTCTTACACATAGCCAGGGTTGCCCACTCTCTGATGCAGAATCCAGCACTTGCTCTTGTTAAACTTCACGCAGTTGGTGATTGCACAGCCCTCTTATTTGTGAAGATCTCTCTGTAAGGCCTCTTTACCCTCAAGGGAGCCAACAGCTCCTCTTAATTTAGTACAATGTGCAAATTTACTCAGTATGCATTCAAATCCTGCATCCAAATCATTCATAAAAACGTTGAAAAGAACTGGCCCTGAAAAGTACCTTGTCACAGGCTATTAGACACATCTACTGAGCACAGTCCTTCGCTCCTAGGTACCACAGGTTGTCTGTAAAACAAAAGTAATTGCCTCCTTGTGAGGGAAGGTGAGAAGGCATGAGATACAATTAATTATGATATATTCGGTACTTGAAGATTCTTTGAGTGCAATTGCCAAAAAAGGGCAGAGCTTTTTTATTAGTTATGGTTATGGCACCCTTTGGCTCATTGACTAATTGTTTCCAGAATTTCCTATTCTCATCAAGTTGTCAGCCAGGACTTCCAGAAATGGCCTTTTACTACAGTGAATCATAGGAAGGCTGTCAGGCTATGAGAGCTGGTACTTCCTGCACACGTGGCTATTCAAAGGATCAATCCATAGGCCACACATAGAAAAAGCAGCAGCACTTGCTTTTTGTGGGATAAAATACTGTTCTGAGTAACCTATTAGAAGATACATAAGGGAGACCATTTGGATTAGGGAGCTCTTGACATCAGATTTTGATATTAATCTGTCCTTGTGTAACTGATAGAAGCATACAGTTACAATAAAACATGCCAGAAAAGAGAATTAAATCAAAAGGAACAGACAAGAAAGTGACAGAGTATTTGAAGATGATTAGGAGAGGAGGGATTCTGTGCCTCCAAGCTGTCTGCTGTTGCTTTGCCACTGCAAGAAGTGTTGAAAGCAGTGATAGTTCTATCCAGTCCTCTCCCTTTCCATTCATGTCTCCATTTGCACTGGGTGCTTGGCTGCCTTCACATGTCACAGGTACTTCTGAGAAGGTAGGTTAAGGAAGGTGAACTTGGAACATGTTAGAACTCTTTAATTCAAAACTAACAAAATCTGAGAGACATCTGGACTTTAGTTTCTAAAAATCATTATTCTCAAGAAAGCCCAGAATTCACGTGGACAGAAGACTCCTTCTGATGCATTTCAGAAAAATTCTGATGTGTGTCTGTGCTCACCATTAACTAAACATCAAATGAGGTATGGTGTTAATTTTGCCCCATGCCAGACTGGCAAGAGCTATTGTGAGTACTGTTAGTTAAAAGACCTTTTCTTTTCTCTTTTTTTTTTTTTTTTTTTTTTTTTTTTTTTTTTTTTAAAACCTGCCTTCCTCTATAATCAGGCATGTAATGCATTTCGCCATGGAGATGTGGCCTATTAAACCTTATCCACAGCTCCCTTTGTGTCTCTGTAGCTCTCTCCTAATAGCACCTAGTGGTTTTTAAGCCTTTGGATAGAAAGAAGTGCATGACAGGCTGCATGAAGAATAGTTTAAAGCAATAGAGGAAAGAGGAAGTGTTGTAGTGGATGACCAGATCCATTCAGTGCCTACTGTCCAATTCCTTTTATACCTCTTCAACAGTTCTTGAGGAGTTTTTGCAGAAAAACTGGAAAAAAAAAAAAAAAAAAAAAAAAAAAAAAAAAAAAAAGGTTCTGGCAAGAGGCAAATCTGTCTGCAGAGGAAAAATCTATGTCAAGAGGATTTTCACATTTATTTTCTGTCATTGGCTCATTGCACTGGGCCTGAACTCTATGTGAGGAGGGCAGACTCGCAGCATAGTTGTTCATGAGGTAGGACTGTAGCATTTCTGCTCTTCAGAATCTCTTCTCCATCCTGGTGATACTTAGTTGGTGATTAAGCATGAAATGGCATTTGGTTCCAGTGTGATTTGTTACCCTGTCATGCTGTTATCTCTAATAACTTCCAACAGTTACATACTGCACTCAGGAAGGCTAAGAGCTAGGAATCAGGGTGGTCGTTGCATGCAGGATGGCCAACAGCTTCTTGCTTGTACTGAAACTTCTGTATGGATCTTGATCAGCTAAGCATCTGGTTCTGCAGGCTCTTTTTTTCTCTGAGGAAAGTAGCTGGTAAGCTCAGATCAACCTTTTTGGTTTTACATGCTGTGTCAGAATAGAGCTGGCCTCTGCTCTAGCCTTCACGATATGCTGGGAAGTTATCATTTTCTAGCTATTCATGTTAGAAATGCGCAAGCAGCCCATTTCATTTGCCAGCATCCAATTCATTTAATTTGAATTGTCATTTCATGTTAGCTACATAACTACACGTCCCCAGAGTGGGTGCAGTGCCTTCACAGTTATTCAGGTAAGAAATACCTTGCAATCTTACCCACTGGGTGTTGCAATCAATTTTATCAGACATGTACGTTGCCTGACAGGTGCTTTGATTGCACCTTGAACAGAACGCAGTCCCCTCACCCTGCCTCCCATCCCTTTGTTTCTGTCATTCATTTCTTTAAGCAATTTCACAGTTTTATTGGAACAAGAAAACTGGAGACCAGGACAGATTTCTGCTTTGACATGCAAGTGAATACTTTCCTGTCTTATACCACACAGTAGGTTTCAAGGGAAGTGAATCTCTTCCTCTTTCCTGAGTAGTTCCTTCCCTAGCTGTTAGATGTTGCTATCATAATGGAGTCATCCAAGGCTCAGAGGAATAAAAGACATCAATTTATTGAGAACTTTCTTAACAAGAACTAATACTCTAGTTAGAGGTAAAATTGGCTAATTTGCTAATTATGATTAATAAGCTTTACAGGTAAGACAGTCTTGGGCAGTGGCTATTACGAAGCGTAAAATAAGTGACAGCTTCTGGCTTTGGGATCTCCTCTGTTCCTTTGTTCCTCTCCTCTGTTTTCCAGGCCATGCTAATTTCAATCGACAGATAAAAGGAAGCAGACACCAACTTGTATCTTACCTTCACAGGATAAATTGGTTTAATCTCCCAATTTCCTGTATCAAGCTGGAATCACTTGCTCACAGGCCAAGTGTTCAGCTAATAAACACTCCTGGGCCCTCCCATTCGAAGGCAATCAACTCCAAAGAAATGCTTTCAAATGTCCGCAAAGCAGTACTGATTGCCTCACGTAGACATGAGACATTCCTTACCAGTCTCAGTTCCCCAAATATGTAATTGTGCCCACTCTTTGGTCTACTCTGTTGCTTCCCAAGACCATGAGCCTCTGAAGATGCATCAGACCACGTAGACTTCCCTGGCCACTGTTACAAGCTGCCATGCAGGAACTGCAAGTGGTCTAAAAAGTTCAGTTTTTATATAAGACTGTATCCCAATTATCAATGTTCTAAATAGGGTAATATAAGACAAAAAGAACCATCGTGAATGATTCATTCAGATAATAGTCCAAAGTAGTGTAATATCTCTATTGATACCGAGTCTGCTTCCTCATCTCTATAGGCTCTTCTTTTGTTTCTCAGTTTCAGGACCATGATTTTTAGCTGCTTCTGCCATCTCTGTTTAACATTTCTCATACTAAGAGTGACAGCTTCATCTTGGAGATGAGGCACCATGTGGTCAGGTTACCAGTGAAATAATAATGAATCTTTAGTATTCTGAAGTATTCAAAAGCACACTGAACTAGGAGAACTTTTAACTACCATCAGTTTGACAGGTAAGCAAATTCAAATTTTTGAGTTTTTGAGCTATTCTACAGGCAACTAGGAGAAATCTCTGAATTAGTTGCCCTTATCCTTAAGGCAGATTTCAACTTCCATGACATAAATGGCATACACTGCTGCAAGTGTGGAACATGCTGAAGATAACTTTATGTTACAAGAACTCAGTGAGCCAACTGGGATAAGCAACTCCTGGATCTGTTGCTTGAGAGTAGAGAAGGCCTTGTTGGAAGGGTGATGCTAGATCATAGCAGTGGTTACGACATTCTTATTTTCAAAATTCTTGCTGTAATGAGAAAAAATGGCCATCAGAATTGCTACCTTTTATTTTAAGAGAGCAAACTTTAAGCTACTCGGGGAGCTAGTTAGCAGCATCCCCTGAGAATCTGCTCTAGAGGATTTAGTGGGGCTATGAGAACTGGTCACTGTAAAACCCACCTTTTAAAAGCCCAGGAGCAGGTGTTCCCATTGTGTTCCAAGTCAAGTAAGTGGGGCAGAAGACCAGCTTGTCTGAGCAGGGAACTGCTGGAACGTAGGCAGGAAGAAGAAATACGATCTCTGGAAATGTGGTCAGATTCACATTTTCAGATTCACAGATTACAGAGCTGCAGTTCACATCTTTAGGGAGAACACAAGGAAAACCAAAGCTCAACTTGAACTGACACTGCCCAGAGTGGAGCCAGACAACAAAAGAAGGCTATTTTAAGTATGTCAACAGCAAGAGCAAGTTAGTGGATTTTACAGCAGGACTCCTCTCAATTACATGCCAAAGGTCTTGGGAGTCTGGGGAGGTCCCCATTGGCAAGAAATCAGACAGTGTTTTCCTCATTTACAGAAAGAGCACAAGAGAAGACACTGGAATTACAGACCTGATAGCCTGGGAATCATTTTTAAAGCTGACTTTCATCCTTGCTAGTGTTCAGTGTGTTCAAACACTGATTACCCCATTAAAAGCAAGAGATACTTATGTTTCCTTCATTGCAAAAACTTCTGGAGTTGTTGCTTCCTCCAGAGAGAAACCATCTACATAGGAAAATGAGTCTGCTCTTTTATTCTGTCACAGAATGCATAATCAGTGCTGAAATTCATGTAACCGCTACAGAATACATAGACACCGACCTGAACAATATGATCATACTGAGACAGTATTTGAGGTTTTTATCTTCCATCGGTGCTTAATTTCCTTTGATTATGACCTGTCAATTCTCCTCAAGTGATTAAATTACTCGCTCTTCTTTTTATAGATCTTTTCATACTTGTGAAACTAAAAGAGTTCTCTGAACTGTAAAGCAGATATCTGCTCTACATGAGCCCTGGCAGGGAGATGTTTTGCTGCCAATTTGCACTCTGCTTGGTTAGAACTTTGTATCTCTCCTTTAGCAGGTTGGGAGGTAAGCATTTTGGTTTTTAAACAAAGAATAAACAAAAAGATGAATTTGCTCCAACTGCAGGAAAAAAGTGTCTTCCAGCAGAAGGCCCCTGGGAACTGAAAAAAAGATGACGTGTGCTTTGCATGGTGTGACAGCAGGAGCGGGGCGTTTGGCTGCAAAGAGAGGAGCATATGGCAGAAGAAGCGAAGGTAGTTGCTGAATGTCACATTCTCAGGTCACTGTTCGTGGGCATTTACAGGAGGAAAGCAGTGATTAAGAGATGGATGAAACCTATTCACTTTTCACTTCACACAACCTATTGACTTTTAAAAAGTCAATGGCAATAGTTCATTGCTTATAATGGAGAAAAGAGCCAGAACTGCTTCCCAGTGCATCTAGAAGCCAGTATCTCATGCTAATACAGAAATCAGAAAGGAAAGATAAGGGAAAAGAGGGAGTGGAAGGAAGTGGAAGAATGAAAAAGACAGATGTTTTTAATGTCCCTTTTTTTAGTTGTTGTTTTGGTTTGTGTTTTTTTTGTTGTTGTTTGTTTTTGTTTTGTTTTTCCCCCGTGGGATGTGTGATACAATTAATCTCACTCCAAGGGAGCACTCCCAACTGCTGAGCAGGGAGATAGAAACTGCAGCTCCAGGAAGTAAGCTCTGCTAACCCATTTCCCAGAGCAGAGGTGCTGGCAGGACATGACTCAAACCCAGCAACTAAGAATTAGCCAGTGTTAATTAATACAAATCTGAAAGGGGTCTTTGAATGTGTAGATTTGTCAATATGAGGCAGGGCCAGATTTCAGCTGCAAGTCACATACTGGGTTGAAAGCAAGCAAACAGCCTTGCTGAAATGTGAGCCTGTAGGAGGGAGCGGAGGAGGTGTTTGGTGTGCTGCTGAGCAACAGTTGCCTAAATTATTTGTATTTATTTTACTTGTTTATTTCTGTCATCTTTATTTTTATTCCCCTGGTTGAAATAATCCACAGTCTGGTAAAATACCCTGGGGCCCATTTAACAACTGTAATGCCATTTGTAAGATGGGTTGGCTCTTTTATTTTTTACTTTTTATTATTTTTAACAGTTTCTTATCATTCTTGGCTCTAGAAATAAGTCATGCTGAATTTAGGCTGAGTCAGGGAATTACTTAATTGCCTCTCTTCAACAAAATGGTGCTTAGGGAACCTTACATCCCTTACTGTTGCCGCTTTTCCAGAAGGATTGCTTTCATTGCTTATCTGTCTGCTCTGCATGGAAATGAGGGGAGATGATTTGCAAAGTCAAAGCTGTTATAAAAATAAGATTGGATTCGTCTGCATACCATTTCATTGGAAACTGTATATAAGCTACTGCAAATTTTAATGAGGGGGCTCTCTCCCTCTCATTTCTCGAAGGGAGGAGGGTTCTCATGGTCATGACTGATCTCAAATATTGTACGTCTGCCCTGGCCCTGTTTTTACCTCCAAGTAACTTTTGTGACACTGTCTAACTAGCCATGCCCATGAAAAACATACTTGGACAATTAAGGCATCTTATAATACAGAATGTAGCCTTTAATTAAGTGTTAATATTTGTCCCTTATTTTTTCCACTTATTTTCCACCTCTCTCCCTGTTCTATTTCTTGCTCTTGGAAAGCAGAGTCACTAGTGGATCTAACACAGATATTTGCGGGCTTCAGGATCAATGAGAAATCAAACTTGTGTGGATTTTTTTATTTGTAGCCTAACACATTTGAAGTATTAATGTTCGTAGTTACAGTTTTAGACTTGTTGCTCACTTTTGTAAGTTAAGATTTGCCACACCTTGCATATTGCAATACTTAGTGCATTTTGTGACTTGTACCAGCTCATCCTAGTTCACTAAAATCTGAGTAATGAACTCTCTTGAGTTTCTCTAAAGTTTACTTGTGGGAGTAAACACGCATCTTGAAGTGCAAGTGCGATAATACAGGTTCCTAATTAAGATTTATAAGTTAGTATTGATGCTTTCTGTTTGGAAAATCTATACTAATGGAGACATGTTGGTATGTGATGTATATATAAAATCAGATTTTAATTTCTGTGTCTGAATGGTATACAAGCTTTTAAGCCTGAAAATTTCAGTGTTTGTTAAATGAAGATGAGGGGAAGCCACCCCTCCAGTCACACCAACCCATCATTCTCCCTGCAAAGATACTGGTGCCCAGGGACTGGGGTCTCTGCCCGTGCTAATGAACACAGTTGTCACTTTCCGCTCTGCACCAGTAGTAAAGTTGAACATGTGTCCCAGACACGCATAGAGGACACTGACGTGGCCACAGTGCTGTTATCAACATCACCTGTCACATCCCACGGTGTGATTCTGCACAGGGTTATTGGAAAAGATTATTGCAGTGTTATCATATGACATTCCAGAATGCAATTCTACCTCCAGGTTTGTGAAGTCTGAATGGTTTGAATACCATTTTCCTTCACACCATTACATTATTATTCGTTGCTCTTTATCTATGAGTGGGCTGCCACATAGAAAAAGGGCTACTTACCATCAAAGGCAGGCTTGATGTAATGATGAGTCTTAAAGGAGAGATTTAATTTTCTCTGCCTCAGTGGCTTTTTAGTCTTTCTTGCACTATCATTATCTTATAGAAATTTCTTTCTAATTAAAGACAGTGGACTTTTTTTTTTTTTTTGTATTTCATGTAGCTTTTGCCTCGGGAAATGTGAGCTGAAGAAAGCTTTATCCTTTATTACAGGGAACTTCAAAATACAGAAAAATCAAATTGCTAGCTTAATTACTAGTACAACTTACATTTGAATAGTCATCTTATGCAGATACAAGACAAGATTATTTCCTCACAATGCCTCATCTCTGTGTAGCAATGCATAGTGTTTTGCATCTCAGTGTAGCATTTGGGAGCTTTTATTTTTCTCCTTTTTTCTTCTAAAATAGCTGAGCCTTTTCTTTGAAAATAGTTTCCATTTCAAGGAGTGTGGACAAGGGAAACGTCCATATGGAATGAGGAACCAAATCTGGGAGAGGAATTGCTGTGCAAGCTCACTTGTCTTAGAGTAATTCAAATTACTGCACAAAAGGCACGTTCACTTTTGGAGAGAGAAGGTGGATCACCAATTCTAAGAACATTTATTATAAATTAATGTTTCCAAACAGCAGGGGAGAAGTCAGAGGGTTGGGGAGAGGGGAGTGAGGTTTTGAAACAGAGCCAAAGCCTCCTGTGGGTACATCAGGGACTAGAATCACATTGTCCATTCTCTTGATCTTGCCATTTACTATGTGTTGGCTGATTAAAGTTTGTTTTACAGAACAAACCCATCCCAGCAACAGCACCAGCCAATGGAAAGGAAACTTTGCTGTGAAAATCGGAAGGAGCACATGGAACAGCAGGGTGCAGGGCAGGAACTGGAAAGGCAATTTTGCCTCTTCTGTGGTACTGTGGTTGTTGGCAACTGGAGATGCACCCAATCGCTGAGCAGTAAGGTAGGCACATCCTTTGAGATATATGGCACTGTTCAACAAGTTGCTTTGAAGAATTATGGAGCAAAGTTGATAGAATTTAGAAGCTCATATCTCACTGAGAACTGACAATACTGTCTTGTCCTGAATCTTTTAGAAAACTGACTCCTTGGTTTTATTAAAGTAGAGTTAATCTCTTTGCAGGGGATTGTTGTTAATTCTGTAGGCACATATCATCTACCTTTGGGGTGCTAAGGAGGAACTGTTCAGCATTCACTGAATCATGAGGCAATGTATAGCATTTCTCTGTGTATAATCAATGAATATACGGATGTTATAATTAAATATACGGATGTTATAATTAAAAAATATACAAGAAAATTAGGCTAAACAGGTTATCACGCTAAAGAAGAATGGATGGAAAGCTTACCAATGTCCTGGGCTCACTGAGAAGACTCCAAGAGGAGTGATCTCCAAAAGAGATCCTTCCCCAGTGGTAGTCAGCTCTTAATTGGGGTCTAGGAGAGGTGGAGCCAGGCTCCACCCCTTCTGGCCAACTCACTGCTCTCCTCAGGTGGTCAATCAGCGGTTCAGGCCGTGATTCAGCAGTTCCCATACACTCTGTGTACTTTCCTATCTGATGCTGGTTGCTAATAAATGATGTCATAACAAGTATGTTGTTGCATTATGAGCTCCCAGACCAGTCCGTTCAGCTCTGCTCTGTGAGATGCTGTCTGATTTGGGTGACAAATACCAGAGAGAGAACCAGCATGCTTCTTAAAGGATTTACGATCCTAGGAATTTGATGCCTTGGTATTTTGATGCTACTTTTAAAGCAAGTCAGATTTAGAACATATTCATTACTTCTAATCCATTTTCTCTTTTTTTTTTTTTTTTTTTCCCTACCAAAAAGAAGTGTGAAAGAATTGGAAAAGGTTCAGAGAAAAGCAGCAAATTGGCATAGGGTAGCTTTTGTCTGACAGATGATCACATGAGCACAGTTGTTCAGTCAGGAAACAACTGAGGGAGAAAAACAAATGTGGTCTCTAAAATTACAGGTGGCCCAGAAGGGGACCTACTGAACACAGTCTTTTCCAGAATGCTGCACAAAGCAAACAGGAAAAAGACATCAAATTGCTGGAAATATGGCTCCCAAGTATTAGCTGGCTAAGCTATGGAATTCTTTTGAAAGATGTCCTCAGTACTAAAAATTGATGTGGGCTCGAGATGTTGGAAATTCAGTTAGTTCTTGAAGAAGCAATTCACTGATGATTGCTTACTAATACATGGAAACCCACCTCTGAGTTAGGCATCAGTAAGTTATTTCCCTACTACTGTAAGGTAGAGTGCTGTTTTCTGCCTGCATAAGCAGTGTATTTTTTATTTGCTCTTTACACACGAGAGTGTACATTCAAGAGAAGGTGTGTAAAGGCATTATATGGTTTTAATATGTAGAGACATATTATCCACTGAAATCATACAGTTTTATTCTACAGATACAATATGATGTAAAAAGAATTATGTAGCTTTTTTAAACATAGACTTTATCCTGTTGCACCCATGAAAAGAGGGTGGTTGACTTGTGACCAGCAGGTATCGGCTACCTCCTGCTACCAGAGTTTTATAATCCCTGCTAACCATCTGTACTAGAAGAGAACATTATATCCTGGAATCTCTTTCTTTCTTTCTGTTCATTGCCAAATCTTCAAACCTGCAAATCTGCAGCTAGCAAAACTACCCCATTGCCATGTATCAACAGCAGATACTGCTAAGAAGATGTACCTTCTTTTACACTGCTGATGGCAAGCATGTGCAGTCTATGATATGGCCAAAGGCTTTCCAATATTGAAAGTGATATTTCAGTCTTTTTTATCCTTCTAAATTAGACAGAAAGTTCTATGTATTCAATCGTTCTATAAAAGGAAAGTTCCAAATAATCAGAATCACAAATGGTAAAAGAAAAATCAATATATCTTGTTTTCTCGTAGAATTTTTTTGTCATAGGTTTGAAAAATACATTACAGATCAATATTTTTTCACACTAAAAAGTGAGGCCTTCTCCTAGAATATGTGTAAATGTAACCATATTTCCAAAGGTAAAAAAATGTATCCATTTGGAAATGGATTTTTCCACTGAAACTGAGTCAACATTTGTTTTATAATTCTGTCTTTTTATTATTCATGACCTCAAAAGAGTGTGTATGACATTTAGCAGGTACATCTCCACTGATAAGCGTTTGCATTATTAGACTCTTTCACAGGTTTTTTGCACATTTTGATTGAGACCTTTGAAGCATCCCTATACACTGAAGCGATTTGGAAGTGTTTTCATCTCAGCACTAAGCATCTGTGGAAGTGCCCGTTAATTGGTTTGGGTTTTAGTTTGATGACCTTTCCGGATATTCCTCAGAAATGAAATGGGCAATGTCAGATCTTTAGTCATAATGAGTTTCTAGAGAGTGTTCTTCGCTTCCTACCTTTTCTTCGCTGTTATGCTCCTTCTCTCTTGATTTTTAAAGATATTTGCAGGCTGAACTTTTAAGTCAGACTACCTGTTTATCTTTCTCTATCCCCTGTTTTTTGTTTTATGTTGTTGTTGCTGTTGTTTATTTTCTGGCATGCTTTGTTCTATTTCAGGCTTAACTGCAGCTCTTTTTTAGTTTTTAGACAAATTTTTGTGAGCACTGAAGTATATTTTCTTCTAGTTTCTACTGTAAGAATTTCTCTACATTCTTTAACTGTCACTGAACAGCAGCTGTTTGTTTTACTTCATTTCAAAAATTCTTTTCTGAATATTGATTTTACATTGTCTTCAGGAATGACCATCCTACTGACATGCGGAGTCAAACTCTGTAACCCAAATAAGATTACAAAGCAGGTATGGTTTAATCAGTGCTGCGCAGACACCGAGTGCAAGGGGGATCATTCCTCCTAACTTGCACACCGTCTGGAAACATTGTGCTACAGATATAGGCCAAACTAACACATAATCAATAGTTTTCCCAGAATTAGGATACATATTCATTACACCCTTGAGAGTTCATTAGCATGCAGACCATTCCCTCTTGCGCGCGTGTAGTGGGTCATGGGATGAAGTTTTCCTCGCAAAGACTTCTGATCTTTCTCACTGTAAACTTCTGACCTTTCAGTGGGGCGTCCCCCCCAAACTGGCTTCTTCTTGCCCTGTGGACAACTACCACCTCCCTGCCAAATGTCCTCAGGCTGTTCTCAAACCCTTATCTTTATGGCCTTCATCTCCCTCACTATCCCAGACCCAGTGTCTGCCATCCCTTATTTTTCTAACAAGCTCTATGTTCTTGCTTTTATAAACTAATTATTCCCCTTCGTCCCCCTTATTCTCAGTCACTGTGAAGCCTTTTTGCCTTTTTACTTTCACTTATGGGGCTTTTCTCACCTTTCACTACAGGATGTTTTCCTTCCAGAATTAGATTCAGTTGTTTTCTTGAAAAAGCACAGTGTGAAAGTTTTGAGTAGCCTCTGCAGTAAAACTGAATAGAATTATGATAATTTGGACCGATTCAAAGTTGCTTGTGATACCAGTCATGTTTTGACCCCAGTCCAGTCAACAACTTTCAGTTTACACAGTCTAGTGCCAGTGCTGCAATCTTCTCTCTTCCTTGTATGCAAATAGAGACTTTATGCATCTTTGCTGCAGCCTGTGGTGTCATTTTTTTAACTCCAGCTTGGCCACACCTTTGTGGTCAGGTATTACGATTCTTATATGTTCCAGAAGCACCTGTGTGATACAGTAGCTCTGTTAGGTTCTGTGACCATCCCTCTGGTGTGAAGGTGGCTTACTTCTGCCCGTTGTCTCCACCCCACAAAGAAATAGTGCTCAGCATTTAATTAAGGGAGGTTATAATTATGGAGCACTTCGTTTTATGCACATTCATTTTTTTTTTTTTTAGAGTTGGTTTCATATAATGTCAAATATTTGTATTGAAAAGAATGAATTCAACAAATTCTGGGATGACTGAAGTCTCTGTATTCAGCTCTGAGTGATGAGTGAAGATTTATAGGAAATTTAGAATTCATTGTTATTCTGAAATGCCACGCAGAAATAATTTCCAGCTCTTCTAGAAGTAAGGCTAGGAAAGCAGAGGTCATGCAAATGAGTTGTGATTCCTGACATAATCGTAATAGTGATAAGACAAGAGGTAATGGCCTCAAGTTGCTCCAGGGGAGGTTCTGGTTGGATGTTAGAAAAAATTTCTTCTCAGAAAGAGTAGTAAGATATTGGCATAGTTGGTTTTGGCTTTGTTTTGTTTTTTTTTTCCCCAGCCTTTATGATTCTATGATCTAAGGAACCTTGTCATCTTGTATCAGAATCCAATACTGTCTGACAAGTTTCCCCCCAGAATTGGAGATGGGCTGTATGTGAGGGGGACCATGCCCAGGTGGACTTGGAGATTTACATGGAAAAAACATCTATGTGCTTGCAAAAATATACTGTAGTCTACAAACATGGCAAAATGTCAATGCCTTGGTATGTCTGTAAATCATAATTATAAACTCATGCTGTTTCCATGTCATATAAGGCTGGCCTAGAGGCACTTTGCACTTGACCGGATTGTGACAGCAGTGCTTTTAAAATGCTGTTAAACCAGGGGAACCTGACTGCTATTCAGATTTTGTGTTGTGATGATGCCTAAGCCTTTTTGACCAAGGAGAGAATCTGCTAAGCCAACAGTGAGAGTGTTGCTTTTCTAAATAATTTTTGGTGTAACCTGCATGGTAAAAGATGTGCCTCCATATTCTACAGAATATGGGGCAAGGTGCTTCAAGCAGAGACCCAGCAGATTCCTGAAACCACTGTCTTTCCTCAGCTGCAACACTTCTCTTGACATCAGCCCAATTTCTTGGATGAAGACATGTCTTTGCAGATAGCTTTGAGATAAAAGTTTCTGTAGTATTTATCATCTCTAATGAAGCTAAAAGTGTTATCTGGGTATTGATACACAGCCACTCATATAATGTAACACAAATGGAGCCAACAGAGTAATTCATTTTGTTAACCATGAAAATAATGTTCCTGATGAAGCTATCTGAAGGCTTAGCATGGTGTAAAAGTAAAACAAGACATATTAACGAGTGTCACTTGTCAGGAAAGATTCTAATAATGGAAACGGGAAAAAAAAAGGCAATAACTACATCTGTAAAAAGAAACATTTCTTAAAATTGATCTGCTGGGCAACACTAAATTTCAAAAATTCAATAATTGCAAAGTTCACAGATCAATACTAAATGAAACATAGTAATATTCTCATTTGAATTATTGACGTATGAGAAATTTCAAGTCTAAATTGGCTTTTGATTAAAGGAAAATCAGGGAAATATCCCACACAACTCCCCAAGACTGCAGCTGAAGCTGAAAATAGACATCTGTGTAGTTGGAATTAGGTTTGCAGTAGGTTATCATTCTTGTTAAATGTTTCTTTGGTACAAGAGAAGAGTGCTTTTTCCTGAGTTAAATTTCTGTTGGCTTTGAAAATATTAATTCTTTTCACTTTCAAGAACAAAAGCTGTCAGATTATGGATTGAGGAAGAGACCTACAAATGCAACTGATTCCAGACTTCCCCATTGTAGAAGAAATATGAACAAATAAGAGCTCAACAGCTGATTCCAAACCCTCAATATGAAATGTTATGATTTGTGAACATAGAAAGATGGACTGAAGGGTCCTTTCAGTTCTTTAAAATCTGTGTATCCCTAATTTAATTCCCACAGTCTAGTAGTTATGGAGTCTCCATAGAACAATGCATACTAGCTATACTAACATGGGCACTAGCTGTGATATTTAATGCACTGTCCCTTGCCCCCTCCTGACTTCACCCAACCCATTGTGTGAGGATTGTTGTTAATGGTGTAATATCTTACATCTGAAGTTTTTTTGCTGTCCATCTTCTCTGCTAATGACTTCAGCAAAGAAATGACTTCAAAGCTGGGAAGGACCTTCTTTGAAATCTTGGAAAGCAAAGCCATGCAGCCCAGCAGGTTTCTGTCTCTTCAAAGTGATTACTAAGGTGTCTAGCAGAGGACATGGAGAAGTGCAATCTACAGCTTTAGCTGTAGCTGTGAAATTTGAAATTTAAAAACAGACAGTAATCTTCCAGTCAAAACTATTATAAAATAGGAAAACTTTCCACAAGGAAAGAGAAAGTAAAAGGCAATGGTTATATCATTGTTTCTGTAATGACATCTTATGAAAGAATGTATTTCTTCCCATTGCAAGCATAAAGGAATCTGTTCTGGGATTACCATCTTTGATTACTAGCCTTGGGCATAAACTGAAGCCTGGATTTCTTTTTCAGGTGGACTTTGCTTCTTCAGCAAGTGTTTCTGACATGTCTGAGTCACGCTGCCAGTGGATCATGTTCTCAAATACTATATAGTCTAGATCTACACAATGCAGATGTGTTGTGGTTCCTCTGGTTTAGGAGGCAGGTTACCTACTGGATTTACTGTCTGCTTGAGGTGCCTGATTCACTCCACAAATCATGGGGAGATTCCCATGAAAGGCAAGATAGAGAAGATGGAAGATGTGGTACATGTGGTAGCTGATTGAAACCGTTAAGACGATGGACTATACAAAACATCATTCATCCCTATCTGTGGTTTCTTGAAACCTTTTGACAGACCTCTATTTCTTTCTATGCAAACTTGGTTTCAGTGGAGGTGAGTGCCTGTTCCTTTTCTTATTAAAAATGAAGTTGGGAGAAAGCAGCAGATGTCTTGACTTTGCCCAAAGACCAGTGGGAAGACATGCACAATCTCTTCAGGTGTCTTAAAATTGAGGCCAAGCCTGTTCCACTTCTGTGGGGTTTTTTTGTTGTGATTTGCTAACTGTTCTGGTTCATCCTCCTCCTTCCTCACATGAACTTTAACTCTTCTACTTTATACTTGAAAGTCTGGATAGCTAGGTCTCGTCCATTTTCAGCAGCATCTACCAGCTCTCATTCTGTTTGTCTTTGCGATTTTATAATCTGGTTTCTTCACCTCATACTGGATTTTAGATCCTTAAAGTGGTGGCTAATCAGTGGGTTAATTAATTCTGCATGGTAAGATGGCAAGAATATTTTTTTCCACTAAATTTTTATGCAAGAAAGAAAATACACAGGTCTAAAGAAAGGCTAAGATAAAGAATATTTCTGTCCTAACACTTTAGTCACGTTCTACCCATGACTGTGGTGACCTGAATCAGTGATACAGATTTCCCTCTCTCTGATGCCCTCTGGCATCTGGGTTTCTATCTTAGAAGTGTAAATAGGTTTAGAAATGGCACTTATGGACAATACAGTATGGTTTTCCTTTCAATTCAGGTGAGTAGCATGAGAAGAGAACTGGGGCTAGTAGTTTCCTTCTTATAGTCACAGTCTTGATGGAAAAATTGTAAAAACAAACACCTGTAATTCCTGAACTATCAGCTAAAGAATCAAAAATCAATAGATTTGGCATTGGCAACTCAGCAAATGTATGAACTAATCCTTAATACTTGTGAGAAGGAATCTCATGAGCTATGACAAACAGGAATAACATCATATCCGCACTGGTAATTGGCTGACAGATTCATTGTCCTCATTGCAAATGTTTATAGATGTTAAATCCAAGAGTTGTTAACTGTCAGAGTTAACAACAGGAGGAGCGACTATGTCAAATAACCATCAAACTGACCAGTGTAATCCATTTTCCTTCTTGCAGAAAGATTGCAAGCTATAATGTAATGTACCTCCTGTTTAGTAGGCACTTCATGGACTATTGATTTTAGTTCTAAAAAGAGTTTGCATGCTGTTTCCATTTGTCACCTTTGGATATCACCAGTACCAAAAAGGTAAATTGCTCCAACCATTTAGATCCATTATACTATTGAAAGAGCAAAGATGGTTTCTATAAAATAAATTCTTTAGCCTTGCTAGTGCTTTTTCTTCCCACAGTGAAGGACCTTCCTTTTATCATGGAAGACATTGTTAAAGCATCATCAGTTCTCATTTTCAAAGACTAGCTGTCTACATGGCATGGAACGAAGGAATATGTTAAAACTATGAGCAACTGCAAATAAAACTACCACACAGTCTCTAATTGAGTGAAAGGCCAGTACCTGCTATGGCAAATATGGACACATCTGTGGCATAAAAGATCTGATTTTTATTTGATTCTTCCAGGTCAAAATACCATTTCATATGAGATTTCATTTTTCATTCTGTCTGGATACAATGCGAGAGGGCCAGAGAAAGAACAGCAGCCTACAATCAATTCTTTCTTCTTAGAGCATTTCAAAGGCAGAATTCGATGAGCTGTACCTAGTGGGAGTATTGTAACAAACTGTGTGCACAACCACTGCACTTGAGCATTGGGTAAATGGTTTCCTGATTTATGGTTTCACTTTTCTTCTTAGTCATACATTATCAGTCTGAAAGAAGGTACGACAAAAGATGTTTGATTGCTCTCCAATTAATTAATGTGCATCCTTCAGTAAACGTTTAGTTAATCTGCCTGCTTGGAAGGCAGAAGGAGGGAGATGATAGAATATTTCTGTTAATGCTTGCTGGTCTGTGCCTGCTATCCTGCAAAGAATAAGATCTTGTGGTAAAACATTTTTGAGCTACTGAATTCATATCTAACGGATAGATTACGACAGCACTTCTCTGTTTGAATAAACAGCTAGAACACTTCAATTTTTTTTTTTTTTTTTCCCCATGGGCAGACCAATTTTCAGCATATCCCATTTCTTTAATCAGTTCACTAGACTATATCAAAGGACATAACCAGGCAGGTCAGGAGATAGCTTGAAACTTAACTATGCTCTTCTTTATTTAATTCACTTCTACCACCTCCCCCAAGTTTCAGACTCTTCTTTCCTGCAGCTTACATGAATGCAAAAAAGCAGGAGAAAACACAGGACAAGACTGTTCTTCAGCCTATGTGAGGTATTGCTCCACTTCTCTTTTCTTCTAGTGCTTTGTTCTGTTATTTCTGATGTAACAGGTTTTGAAGCCTTGGATATTCATATCCTTATCACAGCAAAAGACAAGATCACAGCAAAAGATAAGTATGCTTGGGTCAAAGCACAAAGGTGCAAGGCAAAGCTGTAAGCAAACTAAAGGAGCAACTTAAGTGCTTGTAAATTACCTGCAGTGTGCTGTGCTTCATTAATTTTTGCTCTTTACATGCCTCTTCTCATGTCTGGCTTTGAAGCACTGGTGGAAAGTCACAGTGCTGTAATGAATAGGACACAGTGCTCTACTTCATGCACTGCGTGTGTGTCTTTCACAGGAGGGAGAATTTTGCAATCCCATCACTGCGATCACTGCAATGAAGAAGCGTTACTGTTTGGAATCTTGTGAAACGAGTAACAACACTGACAAGAAAGAAAAAAAAGAAACTGATTTTTTTTTTTTCTAGTACTTAAAACTTTTGGCAGAGGAAAATCTCATTTTCTTTTGGTTTCTAAAACAACGCTGATGTTCTTCTGTCTTTTCCCTCTATTCAGGTAAGATTGCTGGTGATGTATTGGTGAGGACCACTGACTTCTGGGATTTTGCCTGGAAGTCTGAAGTTCATATAGCTCCCTATTTTATGTGCATTTGTATTAGCCACTGCTGAAGTACTTATAATAGTAAATCCTATGTTATTGGCAATTAATTCAGTCTTCAACGATTAATTTAGAGTCTTCAGTACATTGACATTCTGCCTAGGGAAGGTTGTTTTTCCTAAGTAAACCAAAAAGTGAAGTCTCAGCATTCCACAAGCTGTGCACCCTGCTGGAGCTGTTAAAATAGGCACCACAACAAAGTTGTTGTGAAAACTAGAAGCTTAGTGAGCACCTGACTTTTTTGTAAACAGTTTCTTCATCAAACAGGGGAGCTGACCTACTTTGCATGTGACCTTTTGGCAGGATAGCACCTTCCAGTGGAACCACACCAGCCACCGAAGAACCTTAGCAAGAACCTCATATTAACACAGTGCATATATAGCATGAAATTCTAGTATGAATAGCAATTCTGAGAATAGGCAGGCACTAAAACATCATTGTTTCATCAGTTCTTTTTTAGGCCTGAATGTGGCATAAATATGTCTGCTTCTGGATAGAGATATAGTAAAGAAGTTATGAACAAATTACACCTGTAGACAGAAAAATTCAAGTACATATCCCTAAAGACAAAGCCATAGAGGCCCAGGTCTCTGTGTTACAGGAATCACCTTCTGAATCTGAAATAGCTGAGGAAGTAGAAGACATGGTAATGCTATTGTTATGAGCTAGAGGAACCTCAGGATGATCAAGGTGGACCAAATGAGTGATTGTACAACTGTAGCTGAACTCCAAACTGGTCAAGAAAAAACATTCAAACTGTTTGTGCATGAAAGGCTGCATAGTGCCCTGGGAGTTCTGGCACAGAGACAGATTATTGAGAGCACTGGAACTACTAAAAAGAAAAAAAGGCAACATATGGAATGATTCAAAATTTACATTTGAAGTAGTGCATGCCCATAGAGTACTACAGAAGGAAAGAGGAGTGCTATCCTACCAGGGATCACAAATGAAGTATGGACCCGTTATTATAGAATTACTGGAAAGTGTACTGCCTCCTCAGAAAGTTGCCATAATGCATTGTAAAGCACATCAGTTCAATAACACTCCAGTGAATTACAGCAATTGACTTGCCAATAGAGCTGCAGAAGTAGCCATGGAAGGAACTCTTATTATTAATCGCGGACAAATATAAATAATTAGGAAAAGAAACCCCAGATTACCAAGCTAAAGATGAGAGACTGGCAACACTATGAAAAGTGGTTAAAGATGGCAAAGTGTGGTAGATAACTCCAGATAAATAGACAATTATCCCTCAATCTCTTATGAATAAACTGGCAGAAGATTATCATTGACGTACTGGGGAATAGAGGCAACCACCAGAAGTATGAGACACCAAGTTTAAGTGTGTGAATGGCAGGAATCATAGTGTTGTGAAAAAATGCGATCTGCATTTGAAAAACAATCCCCATCCACCTAAACAGCCTCCACTCAGAACAGCTAAGAAAGGAAAGCATCCAGGAGATTATCAGCAGATGGATTTTTGTGGATTGCTGCGGTGATGTGAGTATGGGTAACATACTGGTACTAGTAGATACTTTTTCTTGGGATGGCCAGACGCTTTTCCCTGTTACACCTACAGAGCTCCTGAAGTAGTAAAGGTTTTATTAAAAGAAATTACACCCAGATTTGGGGTACCTGCAAGGATATCTTTAGATACAGATCCACATTTCATCACAGAAATAGTGCAAAACCTAGCTAGAATTATGCTAAAATGTAATCACCATGCTCTGAGGAGATCTCAGTCTAGCGATAACACAGAAAGAATGAATCAGAGTTTAAAAAGCCAAATAGGCAAAATATGCCAAGAATCAAAATTAAAATGGCCAAGTGCCTTACTTGCCTTACTAAGAATCAGGATGAGGTCCACTTCTAAAGAAAAGATCAGTCTGGTCTAGTACCATATCTGGTGGTTGGTGGTCCTGCCTGTGTCAGGGGGTTGAAACTTGATGGCCCTTGGGGTCCCTTCCAACTCCAGCCATTCTATGGTTGGTCTTCGTAAGATTTCATATGGGAATCTATAGGAGAGGGAGGTGATATTCGCCACCTTGAGGAACAAAAGGCTAAAGAATATGTGATATCTTTGAGAAGTGTTTTGTCTTTTCTCTGCAGGTATGTTGTACGTGCACGCTTACCGCTGGATGGACCTGTACACTGGTACCAACCTGGAGATTGGGTGTACCCGACAACATAGCTAGATGAAGAGAAGTGGAGAGGACCCTTCCAGATCTAATTCACCACCCACGCAGCAGTCAGACTCAATGGAGTCAGCCTATGTATTCATTACAGTAGAGTCAAGGCACCTGCAACATCAGGATAGACTGTCAAGAAAGAAGGACCATTGCATTTGCAATTAACTCAGGCTGTGTAAGACTAGGTTCTATGTTTCTTATAATGATAAGTAATGCATTTATTTAAAGTGAGGGAATTAATATGAAAGTGAAAATCTGGTTTTAACATTAATACAAGGGTTTGGTGGGATGTGCAATGTCACTAGCATCTGCATAGTGGTAATTATAAGAGGTAGAGGACTCTGTAGAAGATGTATTAAAAGGTATTTTGAAAGAAATATGTGAAAGTAATTAGAAGAACTAACTACTTCCCAAGGGGTCAATTGCTACCTGGCAATTAATTAACCACAGGCCCCTTACAAGGACCCCATACTAACACAGAGCATGCATAATATTAGATTTTAATATAGCAATTCTTGAAATAGGCAGGCACTCCATGGAAAATGTATGAATATTCGCACATGTTCAATATATATAATCTGCATGCTTTTAGTTCCTGGCTATGCACGTTAGGTGGATCCCGTGCATCTGGTCACAATAACAAATGCCTGCTTTTTAATGCTACATTAGCATTAATGAGTTTTATTCCTGATTTCAGTGACAGAACTGGTGTTATTAATTGCCTTCCCCTTCCCCCTCCCTCCCCTCTCCCCCCCCCCCCCCCCCCCCCCAACAAGTATGAGGGCAAGACATTACGTGGATATATAAGGCATCTTTAGATATGCAGTGAGACAACTCAGACACTAGGCAAAACTATCATCTCTGGATACTGTCTGTGTCTCCCATTTTATTTAAGTATCTTTCAGCTGCTGCCATGAACGCTGGATCTCTGTTTTCAGCTGGCAGGAGCTGACACAGCAGAAACAGCTATCAAATATGATAGAGTTTTTCCCTTCTAATGCTCCTTCTTGCACCATTTTTAGAACAGTTTAGAGTACCAATAGAAGAAATGAAGACAAACAGACATCAAAGATACTGCACAAGGTCAGTCAGCACCGAGAAGAGCCATCCATCCTTCTATATCTGATGCAAAGTGCCACATCTTAGCTCTGTGTTCTTTTTCAAAAACTACTGGAATTTGAAGAGGTTTTAAAACACCAGTACATTATTTGAATAATTGTGCTTATATCCAGGGTAGGGTTCAAGGCATGTATGCCACCCAAAACAACTGGTCTGTCCCAGAGAAAGAGAAATAGTACACTTCTGAAACAGGGAAAAAAAGTTTGACTTCCACTAACTTCAGTCTTCTTTTGCAAGTGGAACTTCCCACTGAGAATCTAAACATGCATCAGATGTCTAGAAACAGTAAATCATTTAAGGTTTTAACCGGGAAAATAGTTCAGCAACCCTTAGGAACTATTACATTTTCACATTATTACCATTAAAAAATCCACATCTTCTCAGTGTTTGTATAAGCAAAGTGGTTTGCCTCAGGTGAATGCAGTTCCACTGAAGAATGTAGTACCCACTCTGTGCTGGTGCTCTCTGTTCCAAGGCGTGCAACTCTGCCAATACTGCAGAAATTTGAGAATGCTTTTCTCTGAGGCAGTAGTGTTTAAAATTTCACCCCATCCATTAGACTGCTCCAGAATTAGCCTTGTAAGTACATCCGAGTTCTATGGCATAGTGTTGCAGTAAAAGCCAGTCTCTGAGATGAGGGACTCTGACAGTTTATTTATAGTTCAGAAGGTCAAACAGTTGCCTTAATTGGAAAACATCGCTCACCAGTCTCTGAGCATATTGATGTACTTTGCATTCGATGCCATTAGTTACTTGTGTGAGTTTCTAATATCACCTTTGTTAATAAGATACATTCTCCATAATGGGCTGCCTGCAGGTTCCAAGAGCCATTTATATGCTAAGTTTGACAAGTTTGATGATGCTAAACCCATGCTGAAAGCAATAGCTGTCAGAACTGTACCTGGGTGCCAGGCAGAAGTCTGTGACCTTCAAACTGTTTTGGGATGGGATGTGCTAAATCCCAGTTGTATGGTATGTGACCAGGCAAAGGTATTTCTTCAAATTTGTCTTGAATTCCTGCCAGAAAAGTTGTATATAAACCACACAGCAAAAGTTTGATGGACTTGGCTTGTAGTAGAAGGAAGGTGAAATAAAGTCACAGAATCACAGAATTGCAGGGGTTGGAAGGGACCTCAAGAGATCATTGAATGCAGCCCCCTGCCAAAGCAGGTGCCCTGCAACAGGTCACACAGGTTGGTGTCCTTACAAGTCTTGAATATCTCCAGAGAAGGAGAAGTCAAAGTGCTCCCAACAAGCGCAAATTAAAGCATACAATAGCAAACACACTGAGTGATTTGACCTAAGGATCTCTCATCCATACAGCTGCAGACTAGAAAAAAAGAAATCCCCTCCTCAAAGCAAAGGAAACTATCTTATTAAGTCTAAAAATTCCCTCTTGGTTTTACTTCTGCTGTTCCCAACCTCTCCCTTGCCTGCGGTTGTTGCTGAAAATGACCTTGTCAAATTTTACATGTAGCATGGCCCAGTAGACACATGATCTTAACCATAGGAAGAAGGCAGAATGTTAATATTCGTTGTTTGAATTTATGTAGGAAAGGAGCAAGAAATAGGATTAAGATGGAGGTGGCTAATGCTAGGACTCCTCCAAGTTTGTCTGGAATTGAGCTCAGGATGACATACACAAATAGGAATCACCCCTCTGGTTTGATGTGAGGGGGTGGGATTAGTGAGGTTGCTGAAGTTTTATGGGTCCCTTAAGAGTTCAGGGGAGAATAAGGCTAATATTAGGAAGGGATTTATAAAGGCATGGGTTGAGACGTGAAGGAAAGCTAGCTGTGAGAGATCAAGTCCAATGATGGCTATTATTAAGCTTAGCTGGCGGAAGGTGGAGAAAGGAATGATTTTTTTTTTATGTTGTTTTGAGTGAGGGCACCTGGTGGCAGAGGGCTGAGAGTGCACCTAAACACGGGCATATGGCTAGGGCTGTTTTGTTAGTGGTTGGAAGGGGATGAGTATGAATAAGCAAGAAGATTCTGGTTACTACTATTGCAGTAGAGTGGAAACTAGGATTTACACTTCTGTTGCTGCAAGGAGTCAAGGGTCAGCCAAATTGGGCTGACCTTCCTGTAGCAGCTAGAATTAAGCCCAGGAGGGGGAGAGTACGTGTTTGGTGGGGTAGATTGTTTGTTGAGTTTCTCAAGCATTTAGTGTGGAGACTAGTGATGCCATACTCAAGATTAAACCAATATCTCACATGAATCTAACTCCTCCCTACCATTTTGCCTATCCAAAACAAATTATGAATGAATACATGGCCATATCCTCATCCTTACATGAGGCCTACAACCCCTTCAAGATTCAAAGCCACATGGTGACTACTAGCCATTTGACAAACATGGCACTGCCCTCTACAACAAACCTAGAAGAGGAACTAACCATTGTAATTGTGCTGTTTCACTGATTTGCCTTCACAATTGTTCTAACTGGAATTTCAGCCCTGCTGAGTGCCTCTTATGCTTTATATATATTACTAGTAACCCAATGAAGCACCCTACCAGCCCACATCACATCCATCCAAAACTCTACCATTTATCATAAGCTTCATAAATCCTCCTAACCTTAAAAATAGACCTACACTCAATACTATTTTTTCCAATTGCGTAATTTGTAACTTGATCTATCCTGGAATTTGTAACATGATGCATAGCCTCAGAACCAAGTATCAAATTCTTCACCTGTCTTCCTTACTTCCTAATTGCCATACTAATGCTAACCATTGCAAACAGCATATACCTTCTTTTGTAAGCTGAGAGAAATTATGTCATTCCTATTTATTGGCTAATGACAACAACAAGCCAAAGCTAACACAGCAGCATTACAAGTTGTAATCTACTACCAGATTGGAGATATATAAGGCAATGTAGTGTAACACAAAATAAAGATAAGCATGTGATTTTTTAACATTTGAATTCAGTACTGTGCAGTACGAAAGTATAAAGGATCTAAGCAGAGTAAATCAATTTAAGAAGCTAAGTGGTTTTAGTTAGTTTAAAATGGCAGGCTGCAGTATTTATTTGATAAAAAGTTATTTGAAGTATCTGACAGAAAGTCATAGAAATAAAAAAGCTAGGCATAACTGTTTTTAAAACAGCATAACTATATAAAATGGGAAGAAGGGAGACTGAGATTGTACTGTTAACGTTTTCATGAAAAAACAAAATGCCAAAATTAAACAAGCAAACTCTAGTGGAGGAAATAGAAACCCTATTTTCTGAAGACTGTGCAGTGAGACATAATGGTTGTATAACTTCTGAAAGTTTATAATTTAGTGATGCAGGCTCAGAATAAGAGAATTCAATAGCAAAATGAGTCAACACTTAAACCTAAATTGTAATTTATAAGAGACTCTCTTCTCACACAAATCAAATTTGGAAGCAGAATAATGTCTTCTGATAGCGAGGCAGTATTGCTGAATGTGCTGGGTGGCAGTTTGCAATACACAGTCATTTGAAATTACATTTATAAAATAAATGTTCAATTCAGAACAATTTTTTGCCTATTTACTGACACATAATACAAAATTGTTGCTATACTATATATTTCTTCATATAAGGCATTGCAACATGCAGACAGTAATGAAAAATGGAGGCAACAGAAAGTTCTTGCAAATGAAAGCAAGAATGTAACTGTTCCTTCCTGCTTCCCACTAGGGAATGGTGGCTTCCAAAACACTGGAAAACAAGGCAGTTGGTGAGACTCAGAATTGACTCCATGTGTTTAAAAAAAAAAACACCACCACAAACCAAAGCCAAGAGTAGTCACTCCCTGGCATGTGCACTGTGCCCAATGCTTCTGGGAGGACAGTCACATGGGCCTATTCATCACTGTCTCTCTCCTTCATTCTGCATCTGCTGGGACAGATACCACAAAGATGCTGCTATGTACTGAAGCTCTGCTCTTCCAGTGGATCTCAGCAGAACACATGCTGAAATTTCTCATAACTAATATACTCTCCTCACTGCTCAGAAGCCCTGCTCACAGAATCACGTAACAGTTTGGACTGAAAGGGACCATAAAGCCCACTCAGGCCCAACACCTTGCCATGGCGTGGCTGCCCCCACCAGCTCAAGCTACCCAGGGCTCCATCCAACCTGCCCTTGAGCACCTCCAGGGATAGGGTGGGGCATCTCACATACACAGCTTCTCTGGACAGCAGTGCTAAGGCCTTACTGCCCTCTGAGTAAGGAATTGCCTCCTAACATCTAACCTGAATCACCAGTTATTCAGTTCAAAACTATCACTCCTCGTCCTATCATTATTGCTGCAGACTGCTGAGTGTGCACTCAGCCCCACTATCCATGTCAACAAGAGATGTTCAGTAGTGCTAGTCCCAACACAGACTCCTGTTACGTTCCTCCACCTAGACATCAAACCACTGACTGCAGATCTTTGAGCACGACCATCCAGCTGATTTGGTCTGTAAGTTCATGATCCATACCGAGACATTCAGATTTAGATTAAGTGTTGCAATGCAAATCTAGGACATTAGTTAAACTGAATTTGTGTATGAAATTAAATAGTACTAAGGACACTGTTTTGAGTTGCTAAGAACTTTTACTTTCAAAGTTACCTGAAGCTACCACATAATCTTCAGGAGAATGCACCACAGTGCTGCAGGAACCGTGAACCTTTTAGCTAAACTTCAGAATAGCATAGCATACGCATAGCATAGTTCTCTTGGAAAAGACCTTGAGACCTTGAGACCTTGTCCAACCGTCTGATCTCATCAGGGCTAAACAAGAGTAAAAAATTAATGAAAGCATCATCCAAAAGCCTCTTGAACAGTGATATACATGGGACATCAACCACCTCTCTAAGAGGCCTGTTCCAGTGTCTGATCGCACTCACAGCAAAGGCATTTTTCCTGATGTCCACTCTACCCCTCCCATGGCACAGCTTGTGCTGTTCCCATCCAGTTTCTAGGAGTAGAGCCAGGTAACTCTCTCTCCATTCCCCTCCCCAGGGAGATGCAGAGAGGTCACCTCTTGGCCTCCCCTTCTCCAGACTGGACAGCCCAAGTGTCCTCAGTCTCTCCTCAGCACATGCCTTCCAACCCTGTTACCAGCTTTGTTGCTCTCCTTTGGATGCTTTTGAGACCTTAGCATCCTTTTTGTATTGTGCAGCCCAGAACTGCACACAGCACTCAGGGTGAGACCACACCATTGCTAGAGGTACGGCGGGATAATCAGCTGTTCCGGCCACCTGGCCATGCTATGTTTATTGCACCTCCAAAAGAGGTTTACCCATTTGGCTGCCAGGGCACACTGCTGGCTCAATAGTGAGCCTGCTGTCACCAGCACCCCCAGGAACCTTCCTGCTGAGCTGCTCTCCAGCCACTCCTTTCCCAACTGTGCCTGTGTCTGACATTGCTCTGTCCCAGGAGTAAAACTCAGCATATTTCCATCATTGAACTTCACACCATTAATAAATGCCCAGTGCTCCAATCTATCTAGATCGCTCTGCAAGACCTCTTGCCCCTCGAGGGAGTCAATAGCACCTTTCAGTTTAGCATCATCAGTAAATTCACTGAGGATGCACTTAACTCCTACACCCAGATCGCTGACAACAACATTGAACAGACTGGCCCTAGACTTGCACTATCATCTTCCAGATAGATGTAGACCAATTCACTGTAAATTTCAGAACTCCATTGTTGATCCAGTTTACTCCCTAGCACAGCATACATCTGTTTGTCTCACTTGCATTGGACAGTGTAATGCTATTATGTTTACAAAAGTACAGCAATAATAGTAGAGTGGCACAATCCTAAGCTGCAGCAAACGAGAACAAGCCCAAGTACAGCAGCTGTGGACACAGAAATGAAGGAAAACTGTTTACCTTTAGAAGGCCTCAGGTAGGCAGGGATCTCTGGAGAAATATCCTCACCTCCTCTGCCAACCCTTAAATGAGGAGTGGGAAGGGGTGGATCCTGACTACATTCCTTCTGGTCACTTAGCTGCAGTGCATGCACCTGAGCTCCTTTGGGTTGGCCCTGCCTTCCCACCAGGTGTTCAATCACTGCTTCAGGCCATCACTCAGCATTTCCACAACAGACAGGTTGTCCAGAAGGATGCCATGAAGGACAATATCAAAGGCCTTACTAAAATCCAGAAAGATTATGTCCGCTGTCTTCCATTCATCTGCAAAGCAGGTGACCTTATCATAGAAGGAAATAAAATTACTAAGGCAGGACTTGCTCTTAACGAGCCCATGTTGACTATGCCTCATAATAGCTCTGTTCTTCAAACGTCTTTCAATACCCCCAGCACAATATTCTTTGTATTTTTTATAAAGACTGAGGTTAGCAAAACAGGTCTGTGGTTTCCTGAGTCTTCTGTATCTTTTGTAGTTGTTTATAGCACTGGCTAGCTTCCAGTCAGCAGGGATGTTCCCAGACTACCAAGACCTTGGTAATTTGTTGAGAGGGGTCCAGCTATAACATCCATTAATTCCTTTACTCTGAAATGAATACCATCAAGCCTCATGGACTTAAGAACATTAAGCTGGTGCAGATGGTCCCTCACAATTGGGTGACCATAAGTATGTAAGTCTCTGCTCCCCTTGGCTGCATTTTAGCAAAACAATTCACCAGACTTCTCTCAAAATAAAAAGTTTCATGTTACCTTGTCCTCCAGGGGGCACTGCCTTCACTGTGACCTTTCAGTGAAACCCTGGTGCCTTCCCCCCTAAATTCTTACTTATGGGATGAGCTAAGCTGGGCCTTGAGTTAGGTCCATACTTTTCAGATGCCACTATGGAAAAGATAAGACAGGCACCTGAGTGTTTTGCTGGATTTTCCTAGACTCTACAGTTTGTCTCTTTCTGTTTCAAACAAGAGTGAAGTATGTGGAAGCTTCAGGAAATGGCTCCTGAAGTCAAGATCTACTTTCTCAGGCTTTACATTAAATGAATCAGTGAGTGGCAAACTGCTGAGACTACAGCTCAGGATTCTTAACTCTTTCAAGTGCTCTATCCATCTGTCTTCACTGCCTGCCACGGTTAATTTTTAACATCTGCAAAGCTGTAATGAAATCATTTACATGCTTACAACAAAATGTACTGTTTGCTGGATTCTGCCAGTGTTGCTTAAATTTTACTTATACAGCTAAACTGCAGAAAAAATGTCTCAGGCAATATAGAGAACAGGTGACACTTGATAGCCACAGTTATCATATTTGGATTCTTTTTTTATTGAGAACAACACTTCAAGGACAGATGGATTATTACCTTTCCACAAAAGTACCCACATTTCTGCTGAGTAACCTTCTTATCATCTCCTTTTATTACTGAATCTTAATGAGATAGTAATATAAAACATAATTAATTTTATCATCATTTTAAAATTAATGTGATAATCAAAGTAGAATTCCATCTGCAGAGCCCATTTTGGATCTTTGGTCTTCTAAAAATTCCCCAGAGTGCCCACCCCACTACCAAAGCTGATGATAAATTTGGGGATAACATTTCTGGACAACAGAGTGAGAATGACACTCTTGTCAATAGGATGCCAAGTAGTTAGCAGGCAGTAAAAACTAACCAAGCTCTTATAACCAACAGTAGAGAATGATGGCTTTGCATTTAATGGACTGGATAGGAAACCTAAGATCACAACTCAGTTTGTCTCTGAAGTGTACTCAGCACCTATACAATACATACACCCCTTACAGGCCTGTGAATGCACACAGTCAAGAAGCAATGGCTTATGAAAGTGACTGTAGCTAATGAATTTCACTTCACAGCCCAGGGGCACACACGTGGGCTGCTACTCACTCCTAGTGTTGAACAGTGCTTTATTAAAATCCCATGACTTGATCATATGCAGCCCACATGCTCATGCCCCATTTCTGAGATCAGTAGCCTTGGAGAACTAGGTCTGCAGCCCCAAAATCAGAAATTATTTGATGACTCCTCAGAACTTAGCAGTTGAACCAGCTGCACTTGCACACATGAAGGAAGTGACTTTGTGAACCCCTGTCAGTGATGCCCGAAGTCATCTTTGCCTTTGTTTCCTAACTATAGAATACAATCAGGAACATAGATCAGCGTAGGCTGTGAAGCCCTTTACCTGTTTCATCCTTTGAAGCTCCAGTCCTGCAGCACGCGCGCGCGCGCACACACACACACACACACACACACACACACACACAACTTCATCACTGTGAGTGGAGCTGCACTGGGAATGAAGTTGGCAAGTTCATGCTTACAAGGTCATGGACTAATAAATACTTGGGATGAGATTTATTCCCCAGTCAAGGGCCCAAACAGCGCACAGGCAGCAGATCCTTTTTTCTCCATCATGAAAGCATGTAATAATAATAATGAAAAGTTCTATCCTTTGTCATTTCACAGCACTGTCATATTTCACATCTGGTACCATGTTTGGCTTTTCTGTTAATTCATGATATCCATAGAAATGCAGACTTGGAAGACGGATTGGCCATTTTTATAATTATACAATTATACATTGTTATACAATTGCTAATCAAGAGAAAGGAAAAGAGACCTGCTTTGCAGAGCTCTGGATTTCTAACATGCAATTGGCCCAACGGAACATGAACATTTCAATCAATAGCACACTTATTTACATGGACTGATGTAATCCAGACAGGCAAAAAGAAGCATGAAAGACTAAGTAGCTAAGCACTGCTGCCCTGTTTTTATTTCAGTTCCTTTCCACAAGGCTGCACAGCACTATTATCAGGTGAGAGGCACTGAGCGGCATCTCATGTATTATTTAAGAGAAACCACAGCTGTTTTAGAAGGTAAAAGGGTGCAATGTCAAGTGAGTATTATCCGTTATTTTCACTTGAGCTGAGAAATGTTTTAGCACCGTTTCCTCTCTACAGGGAAACCTGGCTAGTGGGTCACTTCTCACTCCTATCGCTGAGAGCTGCTTTAATGAGTGCTAGCTTCCCGCTGATTATTGATTCCATCTGGCTCAATGAACAGGAATAAGTAGTTCCTAATTTGTTGTGACATTGCATAGATGTGTTTATTTATTAAAGGAGAGAGCTCTGGCAGCATGCATCCCATTCAGCACCAGTACCACAAGCTTGGTATTGGCAGGAGAGAAGCAGATCTCCGCCACTGAGCGGCAGGCCACGCCAGGTAGCCAGCATGGTGAGATGCTTGCGGTTACTGCCTCTCAGCAATCGTCAGTCTCTAGCCTCCCTCTCTCAGATCTGATCACATCTGTCACCAAAGACATTTCCCATGTCAAACTCTTTCGTCCCACTCACTGAGGTCCTTGTCCCTGGCACTATAGCTGCATTTGTGTGACTCAGTGCCCAGGAACACTCTGATGCTACTATGATCATATTACCCGACAGACTGAACTAATTCAGGTATAGCCATACAGCCCTCCGGCGTGCTAGGAGACTATGTGGTCACTTCTAGGACCTAAAAGTCAGTGCTATGTCACTACTTAGACGTCTTGACATTGAATGTCTTGACACTAATTTCAAGTTCACAGAAAAGCAAGATCAGTCTGAGACCAGTTCAAGGTTGCAAGGGGTAGCTTACCCCAGGTTAAAACAGATTTGTCTTCAGGAAACCTGTGTTCCACCTTAATGTGTATTACCTGTGGGAGGAAACTCCACACTATAGCTAACCTACTGATAAGGTGAGGTCTAAATTGTTCCTTTTTCCTTACCTGCATGCTTTATCCATGGACATTCAACTGTTCAGGCCAGGGAAAGTCTCTCACTCCTTGTTCAAGCCAAAACTTTTTCCTATGACAACATCTGGGGCCTTTAGGCATCTCTGTTACAGAAATAATAGCAACAAATTTCATCCAGAGGTAAAAGGCAAGGAATTATGTACGGTTTTCCTGAAAGCACTATGATATGCTGCAAAGACATTTTTTGCCCTACTGTAATGAAACAAAAAATGGTACAACACTGAATCCCAAATGTGCTCTTCTTTCAGTAATGTAATATTACAGAACTCTGGCGAGGCAACTGATGTTTCTTTCCTCTCATTTATTTTCTCTAAAGATAGTTACTCAGCTCTGTGAGTTGGAACTGAATGTTCTCTACTGATGATTAAATAACCCAATTAGTCCTAGGTTTTAATCACTAAATATTCTTGTTGGAGTATATTTGGAGTACATTCTTATAATTCTATTGGCAATTTCACAGGCAACAAAGAAGAAAGTTGGAAGACAGGGTTTGCCTTCTGTCTATACCCAACAGTATTGTGTTTTCTGACAGCTGTAGGCCCTTCATTCCCAGAAATTACTCTACTTTGTCATTCTTACTCCAGGGAGGGAGAAGTTGTGTCAGAAATCTAGCATGAAATAGGGCATTTCAATGGACAAAGCAATTCCAGGAGGGAATTCTGCACTGAATGAGTCATCACCTCTACAGTTCACAGCTTGTATATGTGTATAAATAAGTGCACAATCCAGGAAAAAGGATGCCTCTTGTACCTCACTAAGAGCATGCATATTAAGATCCTCATCAGACCCTCTGCTCTCACACATGGGACTAGCCTACTCTCAGCTGCCTTGTTCAGAAAATCTTGTGAACAGAGTTTTGTTAGTGAGATTCTTGACATTGTCTACAACAGTATCTGATAGTACCAACTCTATTAGCCTAACTTTAACTGAATGCAAAGTATACCACATAAACAAGAAAGCACCCAGAAATGCTGGGAGTCAGACACACTTGTCTTCCTTTCTCATTACCAATCAATGCCCTTGTCATGTTGTTTGGGTCAGGAAGGACAAGCTCGCTCCTTTCCCTCATTCCTACCTATGGGATCTAAGAGAAGAAAGGAGAGCACAGCAGTCACATACAGAATCAAAAGTAATGTCTTTCGACTCAGTAATAAATCAGAACTGACAGTTAATAAAGTCAGTCTCACAGTGTTTCTCATTTGATCATGGTCACAGTGCTTCAGGAAAGCTGCTAGATGTTTTGCAGTCACTTGTGTGTTTAGATATCAGTGGCTGCGTTTTCTCTTTTTTTAACTGCAGTCTAGCCTGTTTTGTTACTTTTTTTCCAATGGTTACATTTGACTGAAAAAAGGAACTGCCATCCAACATACTGAGATTTCAGAATTCTTTAAGTTGGGGTGAGAATAAGACATCTTAGAATCACCTGCAAACAAAACACGGAGAAATATTTTCTTCATACATTTTCTTTCTGCCTTCATTTCAATGAAGTTGGAACTGGTAATCTATACTTGCATTATGATACACAGTCAAAATAGAAAATAGGAAATAGATGCTTGGACCTTGCTGAAATTAAACATTGCATCTTTCTGTTAGAAAGACTTAAAAATAATCATCCACTGAGAATTTGACCAAAAATGACACGTATCTGTCTGATATTTTCATTCTGTAGCATTGGCATTTTCCAGTTTCAACAAGTAACCTTTGGAAATTTTGAACTAGCCTTATCTAGCAAGTTAAGCTGCGTTGTCATTACTATGTGGGGCTCTGTCATTTGTTCACAGGAAGCAGTACCTGCAGAACTTATCTTTGAATTTAGAAGGCAGGATTGTGCATCGCAGTATGAAGAATTCATGAAAGCAGAAGAGAAATAGGGGGGAAAAAACACAACACGCATATTCAGGCACAACATAACAGAAGCAGAGTGCAATGGAACGCAGAATAAACTGTTTATATGAAAATGTGTTGCCCTATCTATAAAAATGCTAACAACTTGTGAGGCCATCAGTAGGTAACACAAAAAGTGTAGGAGCTTTTTGTCTAGAAACTTGCTTGCCTGTGATTTGGTGTGTGATACGCAATGCTGCGGGCAGATGTCTAGAGGATTTTAGAGTGTTAGGGACACAAATATATGGTAATTGTGGTTTCTCTGTTGTAATACAATTGAAAAAAATTGTCTAATATTTGGGAGAGCACTTCTGAGACATCTCTGGTACTTGCACAGAAGCCATTTGATTTCATGTTTATGGCTATACATATATATACGTATCTGTGGCTCCAGGTGACTTTCTTGTTCAGACTGAACCACAACAGACTACCTTTCTCTGTAACTACAGCACTTGAAGCCTCATTTGAAACCTTACATCAAGTATAGAAAGATAATCAGACAGCTTCCACTGAACTGTTTTCCACTAAATCAACATCCAGGAATACTGTCAACCGCACAGACTGTGCTCCAGCACTGGAGATGGATGTGGAAGGGATCTGCTTTCCTACCTCTCTCCAGCCAAGAAATAGGAGGGGCAGAGAAGCTGCATGGGGCCACAGGTTCCCCAGAGAGACTCTTAAAATCTCATAAACTTCCTTCTTCCCTGTCCCCTTGTCAGAATTTCCTCTATTGCTACTACACTTAGTGGCATTAGGATCTTTGAGCTATTTAGCCATTGGCTATTTATATCCTTGTTATGAAAGATTCAAATAATGTTGCCAGTGTCACCTTTACAGCACTGTCCCCAAGGTCCTTCAGTGCCCTGACACAGGAGTACCGAAGCAGAGTCATGAAATAGTTAAACCCAAATTCTGAGGTTATCTCCACTAACTTCAGGGTACAATCCTACACTTACAGGCTAAATAAGTTCCCATGCAATTCCTGTGCTGCAAACTGAATCTTAACATTATCATTATTTATTATAACAGTTTAAAATGTGCAGGAATTGTTAAAATTCTTTTTTTTTTTTTCCCTCTGGAAAATGCACTATAAAGAGATTTATGTATAAATAACGAAGCACTGCAAAGAGATTATGTATAAATCTAAATACAGGGAATAATATATTAAAATGTCAGTATGACTTTTCCTAAGATTGTGTAGCAGGAATCTTTTTCAAGGATACTCACTTCAAAGGGCTGTATGAGTTTGACTCACACGTCTCTTTTTCTAGTTTTATGCCATTCATATCAAAATACACTATAAATGCAATAAAACTTTGCAGCTAAAGAAGTATAAACACATTTGAGGAGCATTTGTATATATTTATATTAATGACTTGCGTATATAGTGCCACATTTATTGCATTCAGGATCAAAATATTCTCCTGCTTTTTTTTTTTTTTTTTTTTTTTTTTTTTTTTTCCAAAATGCATCATACATTGCTCTTCATTCAGCCCTTGCTCAGGAGAAGCATCCCTGACCAAAGCACTCATGACCACAGTTCCAACATCTGCAACTTTGCACAGATAGGTAAAGGTTCATTCTTTTTTGGAGTACCCACTCATTTGTCACAATGCTTATCTCACTACTGTCAGCACACATGCAATATCCATGCTACACACAGAGGATAAATGAGCATAAGAGTCCAGAAGTTTGCTAGATAACAACGGGAGGGGAAATTGGGAATGCATGGTTATCAGATGGTGAGAATTGCTGATGTTTGAAATGGAGACTCTTCCCTACCAGAACTGTAAACCATTTGGAGGAGGTGTTGGCAGTACAAACCTCATTTCCCTCCCACTAATACGTAACATGGTGGGAGACCAGAGTTCGGAAGTTGGTGAGTAAAGCAGCCATTGGGCAGCTAAACATGGTCACTTGCCCTCCTTCACCCTGAGAAGGATTATATTCCATAAAACCTTCTCTCAACTTGTGTTAAAATCCCGAGGCTGCAAGACTCTTATTCCCTATGAATTAGGGATATAAAAATCTGACCTCTAGTCATTTCTCCGTTACAGCATAGAAGTTTTCATACCATGTCTGTTTGAATAGATTCCACTGTATTGCATGATTGCAAGATTATACATAAATACTGTTCATACTCTTCTTCTCTTGCCTTTTTTTCCTCTCTCATCCCTGTACTGTTGTCTTTTGGCTCTTTCTGTATTATCTGAACATGATGGCTCTTGCTTGTGTGATAATGCAAGTATTAAAAGATAGAACAATGATAATAATGTTATCAGCATTGCTAGTTATTTAACATTACTGCAGTTTTCCTGATTTCAAACCTGCGAAAGATCCTGCCTACACATATAGAAGTACTGCTTGTATCCCTTTGACCAGAACTTAATTGTGCTTGTGTCTTGCATGGGTTTATCTTAACTAGCTATTTTCAAGGACAAGGTTACAATTACCTAGATCTTTAAAGCATTCTTAAAAATAATGCTGACTGAATAAGCTAGTGATAAGGTCAATTAGAGCTCAATTTGATTAGGTCAGACCACAGGCTGTCGTGCTTTCTACTGTATCACCACATACACGCTTGGTGAAAGTGCACTTAAGAGCTGTAACTCCAGTTTTATGTCTCCTGGGGCTTCCTATGCAAACTCCAACATCACCTCAAGTTCATGGAAATGCGGTTCTGCTTTTTAGGAATCTTCACTAGCAAGATCAAAGGACGGACTTACAACCTAAAGATAAAGAGGTCAGAAAAGAGAACATGGGACAAATTTGAGAAAACCATTCAGAGAGAAAGCAACACTGAAAGTTCCACAAGACCCTTAATGCCTGAGCTGATAGCATCTTCTTATATTAACCCCTCCTATGTTCCAATGTTGGAAGAGTCAAAAATCAGGGAGGTAATTCCCTGATAGTGGGTCAGGTTGTTGTAGTGATCTTACTTTCTCCCCTGAAAAGGTAAGTTCTCCTTTTGCCTTATTCTTCTGAAAGTCATTTTTTGAAGAACAGTATCCTGTTGAAACATGTTTTCTCTTTGTCTTGCCTGGAGATATGACACACGTCCTTAGGGTACTGTAGTTAGGTTGGAGCAGTTCTTCATACTCAACATGCTGTCCAATAAAGCATACCTGCCAGCTAATTATTCAGTGGGCATAACATACACATAGCATTCCTCCATCTGGAAAAGAACCTCATTTTAACTATAATGGCATCAAGTGACTTAAAAAACTTCTCAATTGAAGTCTGGCCTCCAGAAGCAGCTTTCTTCCCATCTGAAGATGAACAGAAGACTCTCGGCTGTCCCACAGGGATGTATAGTTAGTGGCAGTCCCTTGCCAGGTAAAGGAGATGTACTCTGCAGAATTACCTTCAAACTGAGACACTTCTGCTGTTTTCAAAGTGCAAATCCAAATATGAAGATGTCAAGAAACCGACCAGGAAGGAAGCCAGAAAAACATCTGAAAGGAGACTAAAGAAGACAGTCTGCAAGACCATTGTTTCCCTTAGTACAGCCTACCAATGGAATTCCAAAAGAGAAAAAGAAGATAAAAGATGCTTCCTTCACTCATAAGAGGCCAAAGAAGTGACTGTGGAATGCCTATGGGAAGTTAGCTATCACCCTTTCATCTGGGCTGCAGGAGTAACTTTGTAACTGCTGACAGAAACAAAAATATGTTAATGCAAAAACATGTTCTACCAGTGACTCATGTTTTGGTTTCCTTTAGTACATACTTATCACTTGTTTGTGTTTAGGGTCAATAGATCCTTGGTAACTGGTATTTTTTATAGTTCTGTCAAAGCAATCTCCTGAATATCACACAGACTAAAACCTAAAGGTCACTGAGCACATGCCTGGAAAAGATGCTGCCCAAAATGCTTAAATGATACCAGAAACAAGCCAGAATCCAAAAAAAAAAAAAAAAAAAAAGGAAAAGAAAAAAAAAGATAGTTATGAAATTGTATCTTGTCCTGCCTTCTCTGCCTACAAACATCCCCTCTTCAGTTTCTGAATCATTTGATTTGTATTGTGTAATTAAAAAACAATTGAGTATACAGAGAAATAGAAAGTTCAGTTTTTTACCATGGATCTGAAATTTGGGATTACCAGCACTCTCAGTGATTTTTGAGTTCTCAAAATAGGGGAAGAGAGGAAAATATTGGCAGGGGGAGCAGTTGCAAGTAAAGGTTAGAAAACTTCTTTGAAGCTTATCCATATTTCATCCATGGATCAACATCCCTTTGAACACAGAATCTATCAGGACTGCCAGATTTGCAAGGGTTTCATGAGGGCACTGCTTTTACCAAAAGAACAAAAGGCATCATTCAGATCAATACAGGCACCATGGCACATACATGAATATCGTATCTGTATACATACAGGCAGCTCAGTAACCACTTGCAGAAACACTTTCCGAACAAGGGAGGCTTGAATTTTAGAACCACAGAATCATTAAGGTTGGAAAAGACTTTTAAGATCGTGTAATTCAAGTACCAACCCATCCCCACCATGCCTACTGCCCAGGTCCTCAGTGCTGTATCTCCGTGTTTCTCGAACACCTCCAGGGATAGTGACTCCTCCACCTCCCTGGGCAGCCTGTGCCAATGCCTCACCACTCTTTCTGAGAAGAAATTTTTCCTAATATCTAACCTGACCCTCTCCTAGGTGCAGCTCAAGGCTTTTTTGTCCTGTAGCTGTTACCCAGGAGAAGAGGACAACATCCACCTCACTATAGCCTCCTTTCAGGCAGTTGTAGAGAGATATAAGGTCTCCCACAAGCGTCCCATTCTTGATAGTATACAACCTGTATCAGCAATCTGTCACACACATGGAGAAAAATGATGCCACAGTGGCATCACATCATCACATATGAGGTTTTTATGTTTTCTCTTTTGTGCGGACACAATGGAAGCAACCTTACAACTTTTAAGCAACTTCATTTTCCTTCTTCCCATGTTCAGGTGAGCAAGGAAAGTACATTATTAGGGAGGACAGTGCTCTGCCTCATAACTCAGGAGCCACAGGGAAATTTGCTTTCCTGGATCATCTCTGATCTTTCATCACAACCACAAAATGAGAAGACAATATGCTCCATGCCTTCTATGCAGTCACAGTAATGACATCCTATACAGGTGAAAGGTGACTGAAAAAAGAGGGAAAGAGCTCTGCCTGGCAAAAATTTGCTTTTTTCCTG
>NW_024884475.1:42647760-42655621 GCF_019232065.1 Centrocercus urophasianus | reverse complement strand
AAAGAGTATCTGCAAAGAGCATCTACAAAAAGCATGAGCAGCACCAGCTCAATGCTGGAACTTGTTCTCCTTGGAAAAAATATCTGATGATACATTAGCAAATGACTAGCACTCATTAGACTTAGTTTTTCCCCATGCACTTTCCACTGCCTGTCAGCACAACTGAGTCAGACTACACAATGTTCCTGTTCCTGGGGGCCAAAGGATTGCTCCAAAATCTGATGCAGAAGGAGCTTTGCCACAGAAGACTTCCTTCATCTCTTACTTCAGTCAATCTAATCTTGATATTCAGTTTTGGCACAACCTGGTTTTACTCCAGGGAAACCAAAGTAAGCAATTTCTTACCTCTAAGAACTAGCTTCTCCTCCACTCCACAGACTTAAGTTAGAGTTGAGATTATGTTTAAATTTTACGGTCACATCACATGCCCTTAGTTTGCTGATCAATGATTAACTCAGCAATAGGTCCTGAACATAGCTGGACTGTGTTAAAAGCATGCACCTCCTTTTGTCTTCTCAAAATTAAATCCAGCACTTGCCAGTATTTGGAATGAGGATTCAACTAACTGACATTACAGTTCTCAGCTCTTGGGACTATTGTGTCATCAGTATGGAGCGAGTGCCTTCTGCAGAACTGAGTATGTACAGCAAGGGCTTTCCAGCACTGAAGAAATAGCCTCTTATTTGCTGGACCTTCTGCTGGCCTTTGTTCCCAGTTCTCATCACTCACAGTGACTGAACACTTGGCTCATAAGTGCAGACAAGATCTATACCTGTCATACCAAAAGTCAACTACTCAAAGTAAACCTGACATGAGTAGTGTCATCCAATATAAAGATCATAAGAAGTCAAGAGAGAGGAAAGTTACTTCATTTTTTTCTATTCTTTCCAGTACAGCATAGAACATTTTCTTGTCCTCTCTGGTTTAGATTCCCAAAATACAAAGCATGACAGCTTTCGGGAACCAATACTTAGCTTTACCTGAATGTCCAGCCACTCTGAACTGCTTTCCACTGGCTCATATTCAGACACCATAACTGCAGTGGTCTGAAAAAGAGGGAAAGAGCTCTGCCTGGCAAAAATTTGCTTTTTTCCTGCTACAAATACAAGTAGAGATACAAAGAGTATCTGCAAAGAGCATCTACAAAAAGCATGAGCAGCACCAGGACAATGCTGGAATTTGTTCTCTTTGGAAAAAATATTTGATGATATATTAGCAAATGACTAGCACTCATTAGACTTAGTTTTTCCCCATGCACTTTCCACTGCCTGCACAACTGCGTCAGACTACACAGTGTAGTGTAGTCTACACAGACCTTATGTCTTTGGTTCACTCCTTTTGGCAGTCTCCTTTGAAGGGGCAGAAATCCAGCTGCTCAAGTCTGTTCTCACACCTGCAAGCCTCAAGCAACGTACAACAGGTCAACTCATATCAGTCACTCACACTATGCTCTGCCCGTGCCCCTTACAAAACAAAACCAACCAAAAAAAACAGTCCTTCATGACCATGAAATTTCAAACATATATAAATGGCTAACAATTTTTACTGTAGTCCTATGCAAACCATAGCAGTAGTACCTATTTAATTTGGAATCTTGTGAGAGATAAAGAAAGCAGAAAGCCCTGAAGAGCAAAAGTGAACCTTAATTTCACATTGTCTTCTATTACCCTCTAAATGATATCATCATTTTTTTCACAAACCTCATGTTTGGCCCTGATGAAATAAACCTTATGAAACTTGTCTGGTCCCAATAGTTTCTCTGAGACTATTCATGGTCAAAGCTACACATGAATACAGGACTCTCTGCCACCTTTTCTTTTAGCATTATTTATCAAGTTAACCCAGAAGATACTAAATTTCAGGAAAGAGTCATTATATAAACAGCTACTTAGATATTTCACCAAACAAGTATGAGTCTCCAGGACCATGAAACACTGTAAATTACAGAGCTGAAATAAACAGACTTTACACTTTCTAAATAACAAGAAAAGTGAAGAAAATGTGGCTAGAATAAAACAACAGAAGCCAAACCCTATATTCAAACAGCACTGAGCAGCCACTGAAATCAGTCGGTATTTTTTTATGAGCCTAACAAGGCCAAATTCACCTTGGAGAGCAGACAACGTGTTTACTATGCTGTCTAGACACAGCAGAAAACATAGCATCATAACCAGTAACCAGAAAATGACTGTTTCCTGCAATAAACACGCTGCAAAAGAAATAAATAAATAAATGAAAATCATCTCCTGTATATTGCAGTGCACGTCAAGGGTAGAAATGCAGTTCCTTTAATCATCCTGTGCACCTTCAGGAGCTGCTTACAGCTCGTTTGCTTGTTCTAACTTTGTTTTAATGTTCCATTGGATGCATGGTTTCTTTTGTTTGGTTGGTTCAAATGGGAAAGATTTTGAAAAGAAGGAAAGATTGATGTCACTGTGGTAGGATGAAAGTAGGCCAATAAACAGACAGCAGATGAACACCGGCTGATTTCTGAGCTTCAGAGAACTTTTCTGAGGAGCTTTCAACTGATAAAAATTCAGGAAGTCTATTATGTAAGGTATTTCTCTCCAGAAACATTTCTTTCAACTGAGTATTCCCAGCACAAACATCAGGCTCACAGCTCTCACATTTGAAACTCCAGTAGCATCTGCATGACTGGGACCTTCTGTACTTTCTGCCCCCAAATTAGTACCGAGTCTAGTGATGAATTCGGGCAGAACTCACTGAGCTGTTCCAGCACTTAAAAGCCAGCAGGAAAAGACTCAGCAATTGAAACAAACATCAAAAGATGTTATTTGGACATATTCACTCAGAAAATATGAACTTTGGAAATGCCAAAACATTCTTCAAATGATGTTTGCTGACGGAACAGTTTGTGTGGTCATTTTTTTCTGTACTTTAAAATTTAACAAACTCAGATGGAGAAAAGGCTAAACAAAAGGGATTTGGGAACTCTGAAGAATCGCTTCAAAGGACCTTGAGCTGAGTAGAAAATGCTGGTCGCTTCCAGCTGAGAGATCAAGGATTTGGGGGGCATGAAGAAAGAACATAAGACAGAGGAAATGTTCACGTGTAGTTAAAAACACAGTACCACCACTATAAACTTTTAAAAATCTCATATGATAGAACAGTTCCTTTCCTCTTCTCCTGCAACGAGGGGTTTTCTGTGGCCAGTAGGAAGGCCACAAACAACACTCTGCATCCCTGTAAGCTTCCAGTATGTTCCTTCAGGAAGAGAGCCCTCTTCTCTTTCAGGGTCTCTTGAGGCACCAACTTCATCACACCTGTTTCTTACAAATGCCATTGAGATCCTGCTTGGCCTCAGTTCTGCACTGGGGCAGCCTTTCTGCATACAGAACATCTCACTGTACAGAGACTGAATAGCGGAGTTAAAAAAGCAGTGTCAGTCCCTTGACCTTTGCTGAGGTTCCTGTGGTCAAAATTAGCTCCCTCTCACCCTCATGAAATGGCCCTGAGAATAAATTATTATATAAACAAACACATGTGCATTTGTTTTTCATAGATATATTCATGCATTTATTTGTTCTATTGCAAAATGTATTAGAGAAACAGCATTGCTAGATACAGGCAAGCAAAACCAGATTGATGGTGTTTATTTTAATCGTGACAGTAGGTGAACAATTAGAAAAAAAAAAAAAAAAAAAAAAAAAAGGGATGGGATACAGGACTGTGTGAAGCCTGCCCAAAGGATCAAACTAGAAGGTACTGGACAGGACCACTGAAGGGCATCTCCGAGCTCCACAGGGCTCTGCCACCCTTGGGCAATGCCGCATGGAGGTTGGTGGTAACTTCCTGGGCTTCCCAAGTAGATGCTGAGGTCTGAAACTACTTCAAACTCCCTGATTTTAGTGAATCCCAGAGAAGGGCATAATATATGGATTTTTTTTTCCCTTGGTGGTGCATCTTGGCTTCCTTGCAGCCACAGACATCAATGTTGGAGGAAGGCCATGCAGATGAGTAGCCTAAGTCTACTTTCACTGTCAGGAAGTAAAAAAGGATCTCTTTATGACAGTGTTGATCTCCCCAGCGACCTTTTACTGAGCGCCTGTCCTTTCTTGAGACTAGAGAATTAGTTTCCCTTCTATTCTTGGTTTGAAGTGATAAGCTTGTTCCTTTGCCCTGGGACTGGACAATGGACAAAATCAATTCTCATTTAAGAAGCTACAGCCGTTTGCCTTTTCCTTTTCCTGCTGCCTTTATTGATCCCCTGAGCTCTCAGAAACACTATCAATTCTGCTGAAGCCCAGCTTTATTTGAAAAGGAACTTGGACGATGGCTACAGTTCCTGAGAAAAGTGTCCTCTGTAGATTCCTTGCTCTTCTGAGAGCCAAACGAAGGCCATTTATCCCATCTGTGAGAGACTTTTGAGTTTGGAGCCTTATGCCATGATTCTACTGAGTTCTTGTCACTGTGACTCTCATCGCTCTGAACCAACCAAAGAAAAAGGAAATATACTCTGGAGAAGAAAGAGAAACATGACAGCTTTTTCCCAGATGGCATTTTCAGCCTCTGATTCTATGACTATCAATTGCTTTGAGATAGTCAGCATGTCTGTAGCAACCTTTCCAGATGCTGCATCCACCCAGTCCCATAATACATTCTGGATTAACACAAGGAATTGGAGCATTAGCTCATACTGAAACCCCCATTGCAAATGACATCTAAAACACTTTTCAGTACGGTCCTTACATTAATGTAAAAGACTATACAGGGTAGGAGAGAGAACATAAAGCTCTCATGATTGCACATGTACATCTTAGCAGATATAGGAGGTTTCTTGATGTCGTTGTTGCTGTTATTCTTTACCTGGTAACTTACTGTTCCAGCAGAAACAACGTTAGTCCACTAATAGACTTGTAGATTAGATGTTATGTCTAAATTAAACTGGGGCTGAAATCAGGATGATGTAGTTGAGCTCTTTCCAGCATAGATTAAGCTAGTGTGAATAGAATGGAAGAAAAAAGTGCCTACATAGATGCTATCAACCAGGCAGGAAGAAGTGCCTGCCTGCTCAGCAGGACTATTCCTCTTACGTCTGCAGCTGCTTATTGCACATGCACTGCCTGCAACCACACAGAGGGGTAGAAGAAGAGCTGCATCATTTGGAGATGTAATGCAAACATTGGTAGGACAGGTTTCTTGCGCCAGAGAATACTATGTAGCTTCAAGCATGCAATACTAATGTACTCGGAAAGAAAGCACCATGTGAAAGCACCATACAGCCTCCATTCTCCTGCCACAGCCATGTCTGCATGTCTCCCCTCCAGAAAGGAAAAGATGATGGATCAACTGAGCCATAGATGTGCTAACATTGCTGTTGTATCTACTTGAAAAACTTAGATAACAGAACAAAAGAATCATTAAGGTTGAAACAGACCTGTCAGATCATCCAATCCTCACTATGTCCGTTAACCATGTCCCTTAGTGCTCCATCCTCATGTTTCCTGAACACCTCCATGGATGGTGATTCCACTACCTCTCTGAGCAGCCTGTTTCAGTGCATCACCAGTCTTTATGAGAAAAAAAAAAATGTTGCTAATACCCAGCCAGAACCTCCTCCATTCAACTTGAAGCCAATCCCTCGTCCTGTCATTGTTACCTGGGAGAAGAGGCCAACCTCCACCTTGCTACAGCCCATTTTTTAGGGAGTTGCAGAAAGCAATGAGGTCTGTCCTGAGCCTCCTCTTCTCCAGATTAAACAATCCCAGTTCCCTCAGCTGTTCCTCATAAGACCTTTGCTCCAAAAAAACCCCAACACTTCTAGTATGTCCTTATATCCACTGTTATCTGTACTCTTGAGTCTTTCCTTCTACTTGCCCTTTATTGCATGCCATTGGGGATATTTCAGGAGGATGTGTTAGAACTTTCAGCATCAGCTCATGAAACATATGAGTCATGTATCAGGATGCAGTTGTGGATACAGAGCTTATCCAGACAGGTCTGAACTCTCAATACTGATCTCCCATCCTGTTTTTAGAACTGACAATTTTCCTCCATCTGATCTGCATTATGTATCATCTTAAAACCAGTTTCTTTACACACACAAAATAAGCTACATTCTTCATTTTCCCAGGTGATGTTGTCAGGAAAAAAAATAAAAGCACCAGGGAAATTACATCATGTGCCTGAAGTGCATGCCATCATTCTGAATTTATTTATAAACCAATCTATAAAATATCACCCATTGCATAAATCTCCAGACATGCTTCTATCTTTAAGAACAGGGCCATGCAGTGAGAATTCCAGGCAGATTTTCTCCAGGATTCATGGATGAAAACTACGAAACTGCCAATGAACAAGAAACTAACATCAAAGGTTCAACAAATTCCGGCTAAATATCGATGCAGTAAGAAATACTGTATGTAGATAATCACCTTGAAGGATCTGTGTGCCCTCCCTGTAGCTGTTCTAATCTGGCTTTCTGAGACCTTACTTGCAAAAGTTCATGTTATGAATTTGCTAGTTTATGATGGCTGTTTCCAGGTGTTGCATGTACAAGCTCAGTGAAGTTGTTTTGAATCAAGAAAAAATAAGGGCTGGCAGCAAGCAGTCCAAGGCTACTATAAAATCCAGACTTCTGCTGCTAAATGCAAGACAGTACTAAAATTGTAGAAGTTGTCACTGTCTGAACATAAGGTTAATCTTCCAAACCATTCCTAACAGCATGATAGCTTCTTACTTGAAAGTGGGCAATAAGTTTTTATAAAATAATCATTAGTATGTCTGGACTAAGAAAATACAAATGGTGACCTTGATTCCCTGCCCAAGTGTACTAGGTTCACTAAGCAGATATTGGTAATTAGCTCTGATTTTTCCTATGTCTGAAGCACATTTATTATTTAATAAGTTTTGAAGTGCCTGAATGTGTTTCATTCTCAATGAAAAATTTATGCTATGGGGCAATCAACAGTTTCCTCTCTCCAGTCAATAAGAAGGTATTTATATACATATGAAAATAATGTTAAACCATGGGGAAGCATGAGGGACAGTACTGTGCATGAGAGGATGTCTCATTTTCTCTTATTTGAAATGTGCAAAGCAACTGCTGAGTTGAAGAAGTTAGCAATGGAATCTAAGGAATGTGCTAAGAAACTTGGGTAACATATTGGGAAAGAGTTTTTGAAGATTTCTGTTTTGTGTTTAGATCCAATGCATATATAGAGCCACAGATATAAGTTTAAAGGCACTAGGAGCTAACAGTGTTAAAGAAAGTATTTGGCTCAGCAATTAGCAAATAGAGATAAGTTTTCTGCTAATTAAAAATAAAATATCCTTGCACTTCCTTCTGCCTACCATAATTCAAACAAACTCTGCAGCTAAACATAAATGTTTTTTGGCAGCAGGAAGCTTAAGCTTCTCATTTGCCTATCAAGGTCTGTGTAGTTTTATGCTCCAGCTGAAATGTTTTGGGAAGTGATTAGCTATTCATATTCTTTACACTCAGGAGAATGCCCTGGCACAGGTCTAGGGGAGTTGAAAGAGCCAGAGGGAAATGCTGCATTCTCCTTGGGAGTGCACTCCAGCTCACAAGGCCTGCAAGGATCCACTGAGATGGGTGCCCTCTGCCACGGTAGATGAGCCTCTTGGAAGAGCCCCAATAACTCCTTTTGCAAGAGCAGGTGAGAGGTGAGGTGCACGCAGCCAGCGCTGAGTCAGGTAGCTCATGGTCTTTCCAAAATGCAGTGTGAGTGGGCCAGATGTCTACTCTGGGTTAAGAGTAAGTGGACAAATACAGGGTAGTAGAATCCTTTGACGCTATGAAGTGCAAAACCACTTGGCTTAGAAGTTCCTTGGCAGGAAGAGCATACCCAGGAAATATAACTAATACCACTGTATAACC